>NC_043717.1:37785697-37801567 GCF_006229205.1 Suricata suricatta
ATTAATTGGCCGTACATTTGTGGGCCCAGTTCTGGGTTCTCTATTCTATTCCATTGTTCCATGTGTCTGTTTTTGTGCCAGTACCATACTGTCTTGATGATGACAGCTTTGTAGTAGAGGCTAAAGTCTGGGATTGTGATGCCTCCCGTTTTGGCTGATTTGCATTTCTTTCAAATGATTTTATGAATAGGTAGGAGAAGACCCCACTCATGTCACACGCATTTTTGAGGGCTAGTTGTATGCTTAAATCACTGTGTCACACACTGGGACCAAAACAGAATTGGGCAAGATCTTGACCTACATGAGCCTATGAGCAACTGTGCAATTGTGTTTCAGATCAAGGAGGTAAAGGGATCAAAAATAGCTCCTTATCAACCAACAATGTCCTCTGAAGTTTCACTTGTAAAGATTCATGTTTTGTTTTGTAAGTTTCTTGTGCTTTGGGTGTGTTCTAATTTTTTTAAGTATTTGAAAGGAAGGAGAAGCTCACATTATGGCCCTGATGGAATGAGATGAAGAGGAGGAAGAGTTGGGAAGGGACAAAGAAACATCAGAGAGAGAGACAGGTGAAATTAACAAGGGGGGGGCATGGATCCCAAGAGGTACATGCTTTTAGAAAACCTAACTTTCAAATTAATATACTAAACTAAGATCTGTATTCTGATGGTAATCTATTATCAGTTGGTCAGCCAGCCAACTAAAATCCTTGTCATGTTCCAGGTACTGTTCTAGATGCTGGATATAAATCAATGAGCATGATTACACTGCTTAATGAAAGGAGCTTAACATCCATAGAGAAAGAGAAAGGCAGGGAGGGAAAAGGAAGGTAATTTCAGAGCCTAATAATGACCAAATACTAAGGGAATAAAAGAAAATAGTAGTACAGAGTGTGACTGGGAAGGATGGAAGTACCTACTGTGGTTAGGGTGGTCAGAGAAGAATTTTCTAGGATGTAATATTTGAGCTAAGGCCTGAGTAATGAGATACATGTAGCTTGTGAATATTTGGGGGAAGAGTTCCAACTTAAAAGAATGGCAAATGCAAAGACTCTCACAGCTTGCTTGAGGGTCAGACAGAAGGCTGGTGTGATCAGAACGCTGTGGACGAGGGGAGAGAATGGTAGTAGATGAGACCGGGGAGGTGGCAGGGGCCAGCTCAGGCAGGGCCAACTGATGCAATCATCATCATCATCATCATCATCATCATCATCATCATCATCATCTTCATTCAATAAGCATTTATTACACCCTTGCACCATGTCAACCACTTTTTGTGGATTAGCTTCTTAGCACATCTAGTTCAGGAGGTTGGTGCTATTTCCAGAGGTCACAGAGCCAATTCCTCAAGCTGGAGCTGGGGCATGAGCCTCCCAGGGTCTAACCCCAGAACTAGTTCCCATTCTCAAATGTTTTACTCGATTGCTATACCAAGGAAATTAGTGGCCTCAACATGTGTGACCTTGTTGTACACACATAAAATGAAGCACACCTGGTATCATCATCCAACTTGAAGTCTAGAAGGCACTATGAACGGACACTCTTTAAAAGTCTAAGTAAGAGTGGAGAGCAGTGCCTGGGAATATAACTGCTGTGTGACGGCGTTGTCCACTTCCAATGGGTAGAACGTCACTTCTCTTCCTTTTTTTACCTCAACTCCTACCCTGCCCGATGTTACCCAATATGGTGCCAAACTCACTCAACATTCCTTAGGACATACTTCCTGAGAGAGGCATTGGAGAAAGGTGAGAAGTTTGCTAGCAGAGCATCAAGAGTGCATGTTCCAGATTTACTCCTGCCTTGCTCCCACTGGAGGGTTGTTGGAGACGATCATTTTGCTTTTGGGGCTTCGGTTTCCTCATATGTAAAACAAGATGGGCCCTACATGGGGAAACATAACAGTAAACAAAGGTAACTCAGGAGTTCTCAAAAAGTGCCCCAATCTTGATACTTTATTTTGTTAAAGATTTTACTTTTAAGTAATCTCTACACCCAATATGGGGCTCAAACTCACAACGCTGAGATCAAGAACTGCATGTTCCACTGACCAAGCCAGCCACAGTGCCCCTAAACTTGATACTTTAAAGGAAATCATAATGTTTACTTGCTAAACTGTCATCCTCTAGAGCCCATTGAAATTTGTAGTGTGCCTCGTTTGGTGGTAGCATAATAACCCCCAGAGATGTCCACACCCCTCCCAACCCTGGGAACTTATGAATCTGGCATCTTACATGGCAAAAGGGGCTCTGCAGATATGATTCAATTTAATATCTTGAGTTGGGGGACATTATTCCGGATTATCCATTTGGGGGCGATGTAGTCACAAGCATCCTTATAAGACAGGCAGGAAAGTCAGTGCCTAAGTGAATTGATATGAATAGGACTCATCCCACCATTGCTGGCTTTGAAAACAGAGGAAGGGGCCATGAGCCACAGAATGCAGGCAGCTCTAGAATCACCGAAAAAGGCAAGGGAATAGATTCTGCCTTCAGAGTATCCCCCAAAAGAAACAATCCCTGCCAACACCTCAACTTTAGTCCAGTTAGGCCAATTTTGGACTTTTGACCTCGAAAACTGTAAGACAGTACATTAGTATTGTTTGGGGCCACTAAGTTTGTGGTGATTTGTGGTGATAGGAAACTCACACAGTTGGCCTGACCTTTGGCAATGCATGCGAGTGTTAACTCTTCATCATAAGGCCTCATAACAAACACTCTCAGGAGAATTTCCAGTTTGTGCCTCATGACTTGGTTCCTTTTTTAATAATTGTTTTACTGTTTATTCATTTTTTGAGAGAGAGGGATAGAAACAGGGTGTTTATGGGGAGGAGCAGAGAGAGAGGGAGACACAGATTCCGAAGCAGTTTCCAGGCTCTGAGCTGTCAGCACAGAACCTGATGCGGGGCTCGAACCCACAAACCATGAGATAATGACCTGAGCTCAAGTCGGACGCTTAACCAACTGAGGCACCCAGATGCCCCTTTGACTTGGTTCCTTAAGTTGGCGTGCAATGTTCTGCATTGATTCATTCAGACATTGTAAAGAACCTTTCTCTCCTACACACTCACTTCTCTTATTTTGACCACTACAACATCAGGTTGGTATATGTCACTTCCTATCTCCTAGGACACTTTTCTGCAAGGAAAAAGTATAACAAAATCAAAAACCAAATCTAGCCATATGCAGAGGTATCTGAGCTCTCTTGTAAAGAAATGTGCTACTCATAGGTCTAACAAGAGAAACCTAATGGAGGACCAGGGGGAGGGGAAGGGGGAAAGAGAGTTGGGGAGAGAGAGGGATGCAAAACCTGAGAGACTATTGAATACTGAAAACGAACTGAGGGCTGAAGGGGAAGTGGGGGTGGTAATGGAGGAGGGCACTTGTGGGGAAGAGCACTGGGTGTTATATGGAAACCAATTTGACAATAAACTATTTAAAAAAAGAAATGTGCTATAACTGGGTGTTCTATGTAAGTGATGAATCACGGGAATCTACCCCAAAACCAAGAGCACATTGTATACACTGTATGTTAGCTCACTTGACAATAAATTATATAGAAAGAAAGAAAGAAAGAAAGAGAGAGAGAGAGAGAGAGAGAGAGAGAAAGAGAGAGAGGGAGGGAGGGAGGAAGGGAGGGAGGAAGGGAGGAAGGAAGGAAGGAGGTATATACCAGCACTATATCTCTTCTGTGAAGAGTATGGCAAAATATGACAAAGTTTCTCTTTACCTAATGGATGGAATTCTGTGAAAGCATAAACTATTGTTTGGATTCCAGAACCATGTACAATCTATACTAACAGATCTCACACCACTCACTCATTGACTAAATACAAGAGCTGTGAGGGCTTCAAAGGTAGAGTTGTGGCCTCCTAGGTTTAAGAGGAATCTTAAAGATCCCTTAATTTATGGGGCACCTGGGTAGCTCAGGCAGTTAAGCATCTGACTTCGGCTCAGGTCATGATCTCGTGGTCTGTGGGTTCGAGCCCTGTGTTGGGCTCTGTGCTGACAGCTCAGATCCTGGAGCCTGCTTTGGATTCTGTGTCTCCTTCTCTCTATGCTCTTCCCCCATTCATGCTCTGTCTCTCTCTCGGTCTCTCAAAAAATAAAAGTTAAAAAATTTTAAAAAAGAAAAGTTGACCTGTCATCTTAAGTTGACCTGTCATCAGAGCAAATGTCTGAGAAACAGGATATAAGTGGGGATCAGCCTGTGGCTAAATTACATTGGATCCTCTCCGGGACCCAGTACATTCTCACATGTCCCTAAAATAAACACAGAGATGTCCTTTCCTGGTGCTGCTCTGAAGAAATGAGAAATAGGCCTCTTGGTCTATTCCTGTAAGAGAAGCTGGGCTGCCCAACTTCTGAGGCTGGGCATGTGTTCTATTTCCCATTAACTTGAGCTTTACTGTCATTCATTAAAGCTCTGAAGCTCTATTGCTATAGAAGCCAATCAAATAGATAAGGTGTTGATATTCTTAGAAGAGATCATTTCATCTGAGAGTAATTATCTATATCAAATGAAGCTTCTGGGAGAAATACACACTGCAGATTTCCTTGTAACCAAACACTGAGTAACTTCTTCAGGTTTTTTGAGTTTAGTACAGTAACAACCATGGGGATTTCTTTTTAAGATAGGAAACTTTTTGTTTTCAAGTTAAATAATGGACTAAATTGCCTTAATAAGTTAAACAAAAGTCCGTCAAAAGGACAATGCTGAAAGACTGATATAATTTCCCCTTCTCTCATATCGTAACCTCGAAATACAAAATCCCATTTAAACTTCTCTTTTCTTTGAAACCAATGAGAAAGAGGAAAGTGAAACTAAAACACTGATGTACATATGGAGCTTTCCTAGGAATGCGAGAAAGTTCTGACTGTGTACAATTTCTAAGTATTACAAAAATTTCAATCGATATTTTTGGAAAATTCAACAAAGAAAATGTATGTTAACTCTTGATCAAAGTGCTCCTTGTTTTTGCTTTGCGTTTTTTGGTTCTCCACAATTAGAGTGCAGCAAGCATGAGTTTTTTCAGTAAATTCCTGCCTTGTAAATCAGTTATATTAGTGATGTTTCCTTGTGATGCCTTTCGTATCAAGTGGCTTGATGAATATACCCTATCTTTTTAAACTTTTGTTTATTATTTTTTGAAGATACTCCATCTTTCAAGAGTTTGTAGTGTGTTGAGAAAACAATGGATACTCAGATGCTATATAACAATGTCTGCCCAAGCCAGAGTTTTCTGTCAAATCCACAAATCTTTTTTTTAAAGGTTTTTTTAATTGGCCAAGGTAAGTTAACCATGAAATTGAAAGGTCGCCCAAAGTTTCCAAGGCACTGAGATTTTCATGGAAGTGTATTCCCTTCTGGAAGACATGTGAGCGGGAGAAAGATAACAGTTTGATTCTTCTCATTAATATTCTTAGGGCACAGTGTAGGGTCATTTGAGGGGCAAGGCCCTTTAAGATCAGAAAGAACAGGGGTGCCAGGGTGGCTCAGTCAGTTAAGTGTCCAACTTCAGTTCAGGTCATGATCTCGTGGGTTGTGAGTTCAAGCCCTGCGTCGGACTCTGTGCTGACGACTCAGAGCCTGGAGCCTCCCACAGATTCGTGTCTCCCCATCTCTCTCCCCTCCCACTCTCATGTCCTGTCTCTCAATAATAAAGAAAAATGTTAAAAAAAAAGTTTTTTTAAAGATGAGAAATAACAATAGCAGGCCCAGAGACTACTTGAATATAGCCTGCATGATGTGCTAAACATTTACAATTACTTGCCACTATTCAAAAACCAAGATTATCATCTGGATTTCCTGCTTCTTGTGAAGATCTGGTCTCCCAGGACCACATTTCCTCATGGTGATAGCTAGCAGAAGCTGCTAACGGCTATCCACTTTAGGTGGCCTCTATCAGGGCACGAACTCAGCATCTCACCAGCCTCACTGGGCCAGCTTCACTGATGGGCTCTGCCTCGTCCGTGGACTTGTGCGTTTGTGAAACCAGCTTGGTGTGTGAAGAAATCGGGCTGCTGCTTCTCTAGAAATTTGGAAGTACTCACATCCACTGATGGGTCTGCTGACTAGAATCTCTCTGCCTTCCAAGTCCTGTGTGAGAAGTGTCTTGTCTTGAAAACCTCTTGGGAAAGTTCCGGGAGGCTTTTAGTGAGATGAAGGAGTTGAGAGACCTCCACAGTATGCAGGGAATGCTCAATAAAACTGAGTACGTCCTAGTCTCCAGAGGTCTTCTATCTCTTCATGTTCAAGCCAAGATTAGCCATTAGACTGTTTTAAAGTAGGTGAAATTCATCTTGAGCATCCTCAATCTCTTTTTCTCTCTCCTCTTTTTCAGAGAAGCTTATCCCTAACCAATCAGATGCCCCGTGCACTAACATGACACAACTTTCAGCCTTCCAATGGCTTCTCATGACTTTAGAGTAAAATCTAAAGTACATATAATGGCCAACAAGGCCCTACATGATCCGGACCCAGTCTACCTTTTCATCTTTATCTGCGACCACTCTCCCTCTCCTTCACTGTGCTCTAGACACTCTGACATTTTTGCTGTTTGTCAAAGAGCCCAAATGGGCTCCCACCTGAGGGCTTTAGGCCTTGCTATTCCCCTGAAAAGTGTCTCCCACTGGCAGGAATAGGATTGGCTTTCTCCCTCCATTTAGGCCTTTACTCAAATTTCACGTTCCCAGAGTGGCACTTCCTGACAACTGGCATAAGTATCCCATTCTCCCATCCCAATCCATCTCTCTCTAGCCCCTCATCCTGCTTCATTTTCCTATTTCTTATCACTAATCTAACACGCCAAAGGAAATCCTCATTTTGCATGATAGTGGAGGACCATATAAAAGTAGCTAGAACTATGCAATGCATCCTTAATAATAAATGAGGAAAATTATGACTGCTCCATGAATGACCATTAAAAATGTTATGTCAAAACATTAGAAACTCTTCTATTGTTGGTTATAAATGTATAGGAAATTTTTCCTTAAAAATTTGCAAAATGAACACTGATTTAAACCATTGATAATATTGAAAATTAACATGTTTTATTCTTGGGGCACCTGGCTGTCTCAGTCAGTAGAGCATGGGATTTGATCTCGGAATTGTGAGTTCAAGCCCCGTGTTTGGTGTCGGGTTCACTTTAAAAATATTTTAAAAATAAAATGTCCTATTCCTTGGTAGAAAACTTATCAGTTAAATGGATATTTCTCATAAGAAGATGTACAGATTGCCAAAAGGTACATGAAAAGATGCCCAACATCACTAACTATTGTGAAAATACAAATCAAAACACAATGAGATACCATTTCAAATGGCTATTGTCAAAAAAAAAAGCAAATAGAAAATACCAAGTGTTGGAGAGGATGTGGAGAAATTGGAACTTTGCACTTTGGTAGTAGGAATGTAAAATGGTACCGCCACTGTGGGACACAGTATAGCAGTTCCTCAAAAACCTAAGCATAGAATTATCCTATAGCCCAACAATTCCACATCCACCCCCAGGTATACACCAAGAAGAATCTAAAACAGATATTTATAAAGCAATATTTGTAGTAGCATTACAAAAAGTGGAAATGACCCAAATTGGATCAACAAAATGCAGTAGATGCATACAGTGGAATATTATTCAGCCTTAAAAAAAAAAAAAAAGAAGGGGCGCCTAGGTGGCTCTGTCAGTTAAGCACCTGACTCTTGATTTTGGCTCAGGTCATGATCTCATGATTCATGACATGGAGCTCTGCATCGGGCTCTGATCTGACATCATGGAGCCTGCTTGGGATTCTCTCCCTGCCCCTTGCCCCCCCTATAAATATATAAATAAACATTTAGAAAAGTTTGACACATGCTACCACATAGATGAATATTAAAGACACTATGTTACCTGAAATAAGTCTGACACTGAAGGACAGATATTGCATAAGTCCACCTGCATGAATTACCTAGAATAGTCAAATTCCTAGAGACAGAAAGTGGAATAGAGGCTACCAGGGACAGAGTAGGGAGAAAGGAATGGGGAGTCATTGTTTACTAGGGACTTAGTGTTAGTTTGGGACAATGAAAAAGTTCTGGAGCTGGATAGTGGTGATGGTGACACAACACTGTGAATGTGCTTAATACCACTTAAAAATAATAGAAATGAGATGCATGGGTGGCTCAGTCAGTTAAGCGTCTGGTTTGGACTCAGGTCATGGTCTCGTGGCTCCCGGGTTTGAGCGCCGCATCAGGCTTCATACTGACGGTGAGGAGCCTGCTTGGGATTCTCTCCCTCTCTCTCTCTCTGCCCCTCCCCCATTGACGCTCTCTGTCTCTATCTCAAAATAAGTAAATAAACCTTAAAAATTTTTTTTAAATAATTAAAATGATAATTTTCTGGTATGTATATTTTACACTTCAAAAACTTATAAGGAGTAGTTTGAGCAGTGCTTGCTTCTTTCTTCTCATGGTAAAACTTAGGACATGGAGACATTATTTATATTCCTTGGTGAACAGTCATACTGCTTTCTAAGTTTGGATCAGCTTCCAACCATTTGCCCTTTGCAGTTTCAATGCCATGAAAAATCACTAAGCGTTCCCTTAATGTGAAATTTTTTCGCCTGTGTGCCTTCCTCTGGGACAGCCTTATCTTTTTCATCTCAAGTCTCAATCCTTTCTTCATTTATGCCCATAAATTTGCCTTTGCGAAGTTCCTCTGGCTGCAAGTCTAGAGCCTCCCAAAAAGTAGCAGTGTATCCACGTTTCCATAGTCAACTATTTCCTCTATAACTCCATTTACCTCTGTTTAGAAACCTGTAAGTATATTTATACTTACACAACACAGTAAAAGTTCTTGACATACTATGTGCATTCTACTTAGTGTATTCTTGAATGCTTTCAATTGCATTCCTTATGTCATATTTCTTTCAAAACTCAGTTAAAGAAATTGCATGAAATTCTCTCTCCCTCCATCCCCTGCCTCTCCCTCTCCCTCCCCCATCCCCCCACCCCCGCCGCCACCAAACTATAGTATCAATAACCTGTCTGAAAGACCATCTAATAGGGTTTAAGAGTTGAAATAACTCCATGGTCCATCGAATGAACTAATGAAGTTGTGTTTGGTGATAAAAAGCAAATTTTCACATTTTCATTCAAGAGAATCAGGGTGACCTAGAACATTATCCAACGGCAGTAGTGTTTTAAAAGTTACATTATTAGGGCACCTGGGTGGTTCAGTCAGTTGAGTATCCGAGTCTTGATTTCAGCTCAAGTCATGATCCCAAACTTGTGGGATCGAGTCCCATGTTGGGTTCCACACTCAGGGTAAAGCTTGCTTGGGATTCACTCTGTCTCCCCCTCTGCCCCTCTCCCCCACTCATGTTCTTTATCTCAAAAAAAAATGAATAAAAGTTAAGTTCTTTTGCCTATAGTATCTTTCTACCACTGGGAGATGAGAAGGCAACACAACTACATGCTTTACTGTCTTTGTGTGTCTTGAACAATAGATGAGCAGTGACTGGTCACTGTTTGCCTCTAAAAAGAAAAGACATGATTGGTCACGGATTATAACATGCACTTGTCATTCATGGAGCATAGCCATTTGTGGACTGAAGAGCTGGTGGTGAAATTTGTACCTTATGCAACTACTCTTAATTAAAATAGTGTGGTGACTGAAATTTGAATTGTGTTGGGGGACTATTATTAACTAAACTATGGTGACTGAAATTCATGCATATTGGAACAATGCAAAGTGAGGATTCTTTGTATTATGTAACCATTTATTTGCTCGTTCTGTTTGCCCCACTAGAATGTAAGCTACACAGAATGGTGACTTAGCCTCTTTCATTGACAGTTGTATGCCTAGAAAAAAGCCATAGTAGGGGCTCAACATATACTTATAGAAAAAAAGGGAAGGAAAAAGGGAATGGAAGAAAGGAAGGGAGGAAGAGCAGAGGGAGGTAAAATCACTGAAATGGTTCAATTGCTGTGCACATATATATGATGCCCAGAGAAGCAAAATTACTTTGCCAAAGGAATCCAGCTCTCCAAGATTCTGATCTAGAACATTACAGGTACCCACTAACCCATACTGTTCTTCTTGTTCTCTCCTTCTCTTTCTCCCAAACCTTTTAGGCTATACCTTAACATGCACATGTGACTAACAACAGTGTAGAGGCCTCACTTGACCTTTGAGGAGGAATTAGGTAGAGCCTTACCTCAGAAGGCCACAGCCCCATAGGGGAAGGTGACATTAGGGTCTTCCCAGTCTCCCTAGTATCAGACCTCAGAGGCTAATGATTCTTAGTTTACATCAAGCTTATTTGCATTTTCTTTCTCAAATGTCCTTGTGTGGTGCTACATTCAGAATATACAGGATGCTGGGGTTTTCTCTGAGTATCCTGCTCCATCAAGTTAGGTTTCTAACTTACTCATGGTGTTCCAGTGTCCCAGAGCAGATGGGGCAGACTGGCCAACTCAGAGAATAAAAAGACTGATTTCAGATGAAAAACTTCTGTTTCTGTGACTAAGGACTTAGTCAGCTACCTGGTCTAGGATGTATTGTTTGTCAGAAAGTCAGTCTGGAGGAAATATCACTCATTCGGGTTAGAGTAATGGTTTTTAGTGCATTTTTTACTCATGAAATTAAAAAAGAACAGGGTGCCAGTTTAACCTTGTGGTTGAGGTTATGAATGAGAAAGGAAGTTTAATTTACCCAGG
Source organism: Suricata suricatta (assembly GCF_006229205.1). Classification (NCBI taxonomy): domain Eukaryota; kingdom Metazoa; phylum Chordata; class Mammalia; order Carnivora; family Herpestidae; genus Suricata; species Suricata suricatta. Next base: position 37,796,389 of record NC_043717.1, read on the forward strand.
GAGGCCATCCCCTTAGTCAGAGTTTCAGCACCTTCCAGATTCTTAGGTCAAGTAAAGCATATGGAGCTTGAATAAAATACCAAAAGGCAGACAACGGTCTGTTTGGAAATTCATTCCTCCTTTCCCCCTACTGCTTTGCACCCTCCCTTGCTCTCTTGCTCCCTTACTTTAGTCTCCCTCTCTTTCTCCCTTCCTTCCTTTGTTTCTCCCTCTTTCCCTCCTTTTCTCCCTTTCTTCTGCAGCTAAAGCAGCTGTTCTTTATAAGAATATAATTACTTAAGCAATTAATTGGAAATAACCTTAGCTGATCTTTTCTAAATTTCTAAATCCCAGCTCTATGTCAACAATTAATTGTATGGTTTAATTTCCAGATCCTTTGTGGATTTTTTTCCTTTCCATATCTGTCTTCCTCCCTTCCCCCTGTACCCTCAGATCATCATACTTTGGGCCTCCCTCTACTGGTCTGAACCTGAGAAAAATCAAGCTTGACTCCCTCAGGGGAGAATCGCAAGGGATCAATTGTGCCTGAGTCTCTTCTTGTTAGATGTTCTTGCAGAACGTTTGGTGAAAAGAGTTAGTTGGCTAGAATTAGTCTTGGGTTTGGTCCATTTCCAGGATCTGTGCTTTTCCTGGTTGTCATTAGCATAAATATTTGAGAGTCAACAACTGAAAGAATTTGAAAAACGTATTGACTGAAGATTTTTGTCACAGACACTCTATTTCAGCTGGCATCTTTCACTCTTTAAATGGTCTCTCATTTTAAATAACACTTTCTTCTTTTGTCCTAGTGAATTTCGATTATGTGTAAGTCCTGTAAGGAGACACAAAGATGGTTATGACATATTTTCTACCCTTACAGCTGAAAAACATGCAAGGGGATCAGATTCAAGCTGGCCCAAAGCTAAGAAAGAACACAGTGCTAAAATAATAGTATAAGAAAATATTGAATGAGAAAGGGCCCATGGAAGTCCTGTTTAATTTTCAGGGTCCATAACAGGAAGAACATGCCAAAGGGGGCATGAGGAAAGAAGACCACCTTGGGGGTGGTGGTCAAGAGAGGATTCGAGGATGGAGAGGAAAATTCAGATCAGAGAAGCATCTGGAAGGAGTTGGAAGGCAAAGTTGCAGGGGAAGATATTTTAGGTGGCGATTATGTGGACAAAGAGGGCCACCATGGGAGGTTGTGTGATATACAACTCAAGAGGTTACAATTCCCATCATATTCTCTCTGCAGAACAAAACGTGTGTGGCCGTGGTGGCAACCCTAGGGCAGAACTCTAAGAGATATCCAGTACAAAACCTCTCATGGAGTAGACTTGGTGTCATGACGTAAGTTCTCAGAGAGCAGTGACCTGGTCTTATTTGTTTTGGATCCTCAGACCTTTGCACAATGTCTGGCACATATTAGATATGTGATACATGTTTCTCAAATGAGTGAACTATACCTCAACCTTGTCCAAGCTCACCAGCTGGACGGTACAAATCAGGGTGAGATCACATCAGGGTGATCACCTATCTTTTTCTTAGAACTCTAGAGCATGTTGGGCCTCAGCCCCAGAACTGTCTTCCCTCTACTTCATTTCAGCCACCTCTAGGACTTTAAGGGGTGTTTCACATGTGCTAATGGACTTTCCACTCTTATTTTTCCCTTCTGTTCTAGATCCAATGCTTTGAAAGGGGAAGCACCCCAGTGATGCCCACTCTGCAGGGCCACCACTCCCTCTGTGAGTATAGGCTATCTGCCCAGACTTTTATCTTGTGCACCCAAAGGTGCTACAGTGGAGGCCATGATGGCATCCCAGTCACTTCTGACTCCTGGGATTGAAGATGTATTCATTCTCCGGAAAAATGAGGAGCATGGTCTTTTGCCTTCCAGGGTCATATGCATAGACATGAATTTATGCCACATGCCTCATGTCTGACACAGTATCCTTAAAACAATGTCTTCAGCTTCTACCTGTCCCAGTACTGAACAGAAGATGGACACCATGCAGCTCCTTCTACCCACCATCCCCATCTTTCAGCTCTTAGAAAAGAATGCACACCGGAACATGGGGGTAGTATGTGATAATATAAAATATTTTAATTTGGCTTGAGCAAAAGGCATGTCCAGGTGAACAAGGGTAAAAGTTGGCCTCAAGAGAAACTGAATCCAGCACTGATGATGGATGAGTATGAACCTGTACACACTAGTGGAAAACCATTTAAAAGTTACTTGAGGAGGAGTCATAGTTTTACCCCTAACTATAGAGAAAAACATTACTATGACTGGTTAAAGATATAACAGAGTCCAGGAAGAATAGAACAGTGGAGTTACAGAGATCTAGGTTTGAGTCTCAGTGACCTTGCTTAAGTCACTTAACCTCAGGACTCTTCGTTTCCTTATCTGTAAAATAGGCATCCCCGCTTCTCAAGATCTTTTATAAGAATAAGGTTCATTAAATGCTAAACACAAAACCTGACATATAGTCAATGCCTAAGAAAATGTCCACAAAAATCAGTGTATTATAAGGTATACTCACTTCTAGGGTAATTGCTCATCAAGGATCCCCCAAAAATAGCCAAATAAGAAGTAGGCAAAATCGTAGAGATTTTGCTTACTTGCCATGGAGGAGACCAATGGCCCTGATATTAACTAGGGAACCAGTTTGGTTAATTAATCCACATCCTGGTGGTAGCGCTTGTTTTTCTTCCATAAACCCCAAGAGGCAGGAAGGTGGGCAGTGACTGGTGGTAGAAGATTAGGGATCAGTAGCAGTTTGGGACAAGGGTGGCGAACTTTTGAGGGTAAATTCCTTGTCCCTGACCTTTTGCACCATAGCCTTAAGGTGACTTGTCATTACCCAGAGTTTATTTTGGATACAAATGACTCAAGGCTTTTACTCCATTGAGCACTCTATGCATTTCAGTCAAAGAGTTCATTATGGAAGATGTGCACTGGACATCGACAGCTGTGGCTTATCACTACACTTCCACCATTTTTTAAAAGCATCCTTTTTCCCTGAAGCCAGAAGGCCGTGGATTCCAGGACAGGTTCCACTTCCTAAAGATGTTTAAGCTCTTAGAAGATCAACTTCTACCTTATCAAATACCTTCCAGTTATTCTGGAATGGGTGGCAACACGGTCTTTTTTCAGGATTGTGTTCGCAAGTCTAGAGATTCCTGAAGAGATGCTACTATTGCGTATTTTACATCTGCGGACATTACTTTCAGTACTAGGAAGAAGAAAACGTATTTTAAAGTACATGTTTGCAAATCTTGCCCATGTGAATCTATGATGTATTTAAGAATCATTCATACCAGGTGGAATTAGAGAAAGAAGCTTCTTGATGTTCCACTTCCCCCAAGGACACAAAGCCACCAAATCATCTCAGTTTGAAAACCGAGTGGCCATGCTTCAGGATATCTGATTCTGGAATAGAGTAATAAGACCATGCCACGTCTGGGAGACTGGACTAAGATTTAGGAAACCTGGGTTCTTCATCCTTTCCACCCACATCTTGAAGCTCTGGAGACGGGAGTTTCCAAAAGCCTCCTCACAACATGCTCATTTTGGACCATGAGAGTTAAGGAAAGAAAGGACGTGGTAAGAGCTTCAGACTAACTGACACTAACAAAGTTGCCCACCACGAATGCTCAGACATGTAGTCCTTAGGAATACAAATGTTAGAGCCAAGATTTCTGACATTTCAGGAGCCTGGGAAATGCCAGTGGCTTTCTACTGTCTGAGGAAGTCCTCCTGAAGTGACAAGTGTTTTCTTTTCCACTGCTTGAAGGTCAAACCAAATCACTTCTTCCTCAAGTAGATCTCACTTTCAGTCTCATAAAATGGCCGGGTTAGAATGTGTCTTGGTTGATGAAGTCAGTTGAGGGTGTGAAGCTGACTCAGGCTTACCCAAGTTCCCCTGTTTATTCAGTACCAGAAATATTTAAGTCAGAGCTGACCTTAAAATAGCAACTCTTCAAGAAAGGGCTCAGTACTGACTCCTGAGGGCCTCCTGTAGCCTCCCTTCTTACTTTTCTATTCTAGTGATCACTGCTTAGAAAGTCCATGATGATATATCCCTTGTGTCTGATACTTTCATTTTCGCTGATGAACATTATTATGCCACATCAAATTCTAAAATTCATGAGGGCTAATAAGAATACTTTCAGTTCTTTTGCTCATTGAGAGAATGATAACGGAAGATTGTTTGCTTGGTTGAAGGGTTCCATTTTTAATTTTTCTATTTTTTTATTTTATTTTGTTTTTTATTTTTATTTATTTATTTATTTAATAGTTTATTGTTAAATTGGCTTCCATATAGCACCCAGTGCTCTTCCCCACAAGTGCGCTCCTCCATCACCATCACCTCCCTTCCCCCACCCCCTCCCCCTTCAACCCTCAGTTCCTTTTCAGTATTCAATAGTCACTCAGGTTTTGTGTCCCTCTCCCCAACTCTCTTTCCCCCTTCCCCTCCCCATGGGCCTCCATTAGGTTTCTCTTGTTCTCCTGTTAGACCTAGGAGTGCAAACATATGGTGTCTGTCCTTCTCTGCCTGACTTACTTCGCTTAGCATGACACCCTCAAGGTCCATCCACATTGCTACAAATGGCCATATTTCATTCTTTCTCATTGCCATGTAATACTCCATTGTGTATATATACCACATCTTCTTGATCCATTCATCAGGTGATGGGCATTTAGGCTCTTTCCATGTTTTGGCTATTGTTGACAGTGCCGCTATGAACATTGGGGTACATGTGCTCCTATGCATCAGCACTTCTGTATCCCTTGGGTAGATCCCTAGCAGTGCTATTGCTGGGTCATAGGGGAGTTCTACTAATAGATTTTTGAGGAACCTCCATACTGTCTTCCAGAGCAGCTTTTTAAAAAATGATTTTATTCAAGGGCACTTGGCTGGCTCAGTCAGTAGAGTGTGTGACTCTTGATCTCTGGGTCATGAATTCAAGCCCCATGTTGGGTGTAGAGCTTACTTTAAAAAAAAAAAAGAAAGAAAATATTTTACTGAGACATAATTGATATACAACGTCCTATTAGTTTTAGGTATACATCATAATGATATGATATTTTTATAAATTACAAAGTTGTCTCGATGGTAATTCTAGTTAACATCTGTCACCATAAAAGTTATTACAATACTGTTGATATATTCCTTATGCTGTACATTACATCCCT
>NC_043717.1:37801667-37898335 GCF_006229205.1 Suricata suricatta
TCTTATTTGTAAGATTTACTACCGATTCAAACAAATGTGTATGTTATCTGCTTTTCACTGAGAATATCCTGTTATCCTATGATGTGTAAGTTACCTCATTGTAATTAGAATAGTTCTGGAAAAAATGCCTCTGTAAAACCTGTTTCTGCACCCTTTTCGAAGCATCTTTATCCCTGAGAATTATTTGTAAAAATTCCACTTTTTGATGTCATGTTAACACTTAAGTCTATAAATAAAGGCCCAAAACCTGGTATGCCAGAGAGATGCCAGAGAGATGCCAGAGAGATAGAGATGATGCAAGGCTGGTGACCAAGAAAGAAAGAAAGAAACTGTGTGGATCTCTCCCGAGGCCGCTGCCTTCTTCAGGGAATCCTGGACCAGCCGGAGCCGGACTCCGGCACATCTCCAGACTTATCTAGTTTATAAGTGGCAGTTTGTACCTCTTAATTCCCTTCACCTATTGTGCCCATCCCCCAACCCCTCCCTCCTCTGCTAACACACAGTTTAGCTAACACACAGTTTATTTCCTGTATCTTTGAGTCTGTTTCTGTTTTGTTTGTTAATGTGTTTTATTTTTTAGATTCCACAGATAAGTGAAATCATGTGGTATTTTTTTTCTCTGATATATTTCACTTAGCATAATATCTTCCAGGTCTATTCATGTTGTTGCAAATGGCAAGATTTCATTCTTCTATGACTCGGTATTATTCCATTGTGTAAGTATATACCACATCTACTGATGGACACAAGTTGTTTCCATGTCTTTTTTTTTAATGTTCACTTATTTATTTTGAGAGAGAGAGAGCACAATCAGAGAAGGGGCAGAGAGAGGGAGAAAAGGATTCCCAAGCAGGCTCTGTGCTGTCAGCACAAAGCCCTACGTGGGGCTCGATTTCACAAACCGCGTGATCATGATCTGAGCTGAAACCAAGAGTCAGATGTTCCACGGACTGAGGCCCCCAGGCGTCCTGGTTGTTTCCATGTCCTGACTATTGTAAATAATGCTGCAATGAACATAGTTGTGTATATATCTCTTTGAATTGGTGTTTACATTTTCTTCAGATAAATACCCAGAAGTGGAACTGCTAGATCATATGGTAGTTCTATTTTTAATTTTTTAAGGAACCTCCATTCTGTTTTTCATAGTGGCTGCACAAATTTACATTTCTTCCAGCAGTGTACAAGGATTCCCTTTTCTCCACACCCTCGCCAACACCTGTTTTTGTTTTTGTTTTTTTGAGAAAGTAAGGGTACACATGTGAGTGGGGGAGAGGGGCAGAAGGAGAGGAGAGGCAAGGAGAGGAGAGAGAGAGAATCCTAAGCAGGCTCCATGCTCAGCACAGAGCCTGATGTTTGACTCAATCCCATGACCTAGGGATCATGACCTGAGTTGAGATCAAGAGTCGGACACTCAACCAACTGAGCCAGCCAAGCACCCCTTTGTCTTTCTTTAATAATAGCCAATCTGACAGTGCAAGTGGTATTTCACTTCCCTGATGATTAGTGATAGTGAGCATCTTTTCATATGCCTATTAGACACCTGTGTATCTTCTTTGGAAGAATGTCTGTTCAAGTCCTCTGCCCAGTTTTTAATCATGGATTCTTTTTTTAGATTAAGTTGTGTAAGCTATATATGTTGGATAGTAACCCTTTATCAGATGTGTGATTTGCAAATATCTTCTCATTCAGTAGGTTGCCTTTTCATTTTGTTAATGGTTTCCTTTCCCATGCAAAAGATTTTTAGTTTGATGTAATCTCATTTATTTATTTTAGCTTTTGTTGTCCTTACCTGACAAGATAGGTCCAAAAAAATTTTGCTAGGACCAATGTCAAAGAGCTTACTATGTGTTTTTTCTAGGATTATTATGGTTTTGTGTCTTACATTTAAGTGTCAAGCCCCTTTTGAATTAAGTTTTGTATGTGGTATAAGATAGAGGTCCAGTTTCATTCTTTTGCATGTAGTTGTCCAGTTTTCCTAACCATTTATTAAAGACATTGTCTTTTCCCCATTACCTCCTTTGTCATTGATTAATGGACCATATATGTGTGGGTTTATTTCTGGGCTCTCTATCCTAGTCTATTGATCTGTACATACTGCTTTGATTACTATAGCTTTGTGGTATAGTTTGAAGTCAGCTCTGTTCTTCTTTTTCAGGATTGCATTGGCTATTCAGGGTCTTTTGTGGTTCCCCACAGATTTTAGGATTCTTTGTTCTAGTTCTTTGGACAATGCTCTTGGTATTTTGATGGAGATTGCAATAAATCTGTAGATTGCTTTATGTAGTATGAACACTTTAAAAATATTAATTCTTTCAATCCATGAGCTCATGTTTCCATTGAGTATTGTCTTCAATTTATTTTATCAATGTCTTTCTATTTTCAGGGTACAGGTCTTTCACTTCCTTGATTAAATTTACTGTTAGGTATTTTATTCCTTCTGATGTAATTGTAAATGGGATTGTTTTCTTAATTCCTCCTTCTGATAGCTTGTTATGAGTGTATGGAAATGCAACTGATTTCTGTATGTTAATTTTGTATCCTGTGACTGTACTGAATTTTATCCCCTGTACCAGGATACTTAGAAATTGACTTGCATATGTATTTTTGATTGATAGATATTCGAAGTACAAAACTCTTTGGATAACAAGAATGCCAAATTATGTTCTTGTCACTTTATGTACTATGGTTAAACCCATTTTGATCATTCTAACTATGATATAATGTTATGGATTCTCAAACTTCTCTTAAGATCCAACTGGCTGCTATAACTTTCCATGTGAATGGCTCATAGAAACCCCAAACTCTGTGAGATTAAAAGAGAATTCAAAGCTCTTCTGCCTTCTGTCTCCATCATAGCTAATGACACAATAATGGTCAATTCTCTTAAATTGGAGAGGCGTTTATTCTCATGTCTCCCTCTTACTCATTTTTAGTGTGCAATTGATCACTGTCCGCTGTAGACTCTCTTGCAGGAATGTCTCTTGAATTAGTCTACATGCTCTCTGTCTGTGTTCAGGGACTCATGTCTTTTCTTCGATGGCTTTAGCACTCTCCTGCAGAGCCCCCTGTTAACCATCCTCTCTTAAAGAATCTGGAACCCACATCTCATTCATGTCACTTCCTTGCTCTGAAACTCCAGGCTGTTGGAAGATTAAAATGCAGACTCCCTGGCTTAGGACTCACAGTTCCATGTAGCCTGGCCCCAACCATGTCTGCAGATGGTTTTTTGCCAAGTCACACACACCACCCACCCCCACCATCCCCTAGACTTTAGCCATGACCAGCTTGTCACCACTCTAAAAATAAAACTAACCCATTTTCCACACTTTCCTTGGCTTGGCTCACTTCCTCTGCCTCAAATGCCACCTCCCTCCCATCTTGGCCCAGCCACAAGCTACTCATTCTTCAATACCCATTCCAAATGTATCCTCCCAGGAGAGGTCTTCCTTGATCTGTTCCCCAGCTCCACCCAAAGTCAATGACTCCACTCTTCACATTGCCTCAGCATTTTGCTCACTTCAAAGTAATTAAGCACACACCCAGGTGTGTACCTGGTCAAAGGGTCATGTCTTGTAATTCATTTTATCCTTGGTACTCAATAGCATCTGATAAATGGATTAGTGGATGGATGGATGGGTTGAGTGGTGAAGCTTAATGTAGGAGCATGGGCCGACAGTGGAGGGAAGGTACAGTAAGAAAATGGAGAAGAGGGAAAGGAAATTAGAAATCATGCTTCCTCATTTGTTCACTCCTATTCTTTTATTTAATTCATCCTTTTTCCTTAAAACACAGTTAAAATGAATATTGATCTTCTTAATAGTCCCATGCCCTTAAGTACAATTTAGGAAGTTGGGAGTTTAAATTTACTTTCCAACTCTGCTTACTAAATCTATGAGAAACATTTTTCTACCAGGGCCCCTGGTGGCTCAGTTAGTTAAGCTCTGACTTTGGGTCAGGTCTTGATCTCGAGGTTCACAAGCTCAAGCCCCGTGTCAGGCTCTGTGATGACAGCTCAGAGCCTGGAGCCTGCTTCCGATTCTGTCTCCCTCTTTCTCTGTCCCTCCCCTGCTCACACGCTATGTGTGTGTGTGTGTGTGTGTGTGTGTGTGTGTGTGTGTGTCTCAAAAATAAACATTTAAAAACACAAGAAAAACATTTTTCTACAGCTTAGTATCAGAAATTTCATTGCCCTGTAAAAATGTTATAGCAAACAAAATTACTATGAGCAACTTCCTCTTCTAGTAAAGACGGAATAACAGGTAGACAATTTACCCTCTCATCATAAATAGCAAAGGAATTGGACAAAATACACAAAAGAGTGGTTATCAAAGCATTGGAGAGCAGACAAATAAAGACAGTGATCACTAAAAGATAAGAAACAAGGGAGGTAAGTCCTATGAAATACTGCCTATAGAAGGTGTCTAGGTTACAGTGCAAGATGGGGAATCAAGGGAGGGGGACTGAAGACTCTCTGAGTTGAAGTAAAGGAGTTGAGAATCTGGGGAGATTAAGGCAACAAGAGGTGACAGTGTATAGAGAAGAGAGGCGTACAGAGAACAAAATTCAGTAGAACTACAGAGGGTCCGTTCCCCCTGAAGCTTCAACAGAGTACTAATCTGCATGTGCATGTGAGGAAACTACACGAGGCTGGGGAAAGATCCACCCAAAAGATTTAGAAAACAACAGTGTCCAGTTTTCGCACAGAGCCAAGAACAGTGAATAGTGCCTGTTCCCACCAGACTGGGGATGGGTGTGGGGAGGCAGAGCTCTAAGGAATGGGAGGGAGAGATTATAAAAAGTCACGAGAAAATTTTTGGAGGTGATGGACATGGTCATTATCTTGACTGTGAAGATGGTTTCACACGTTTATACATATGTAAAAACCTATCAAATTGTGTATTTTTAATCTGTGCAGTGTATTGAATATGAATTATACCTCAAAGGATCTATTAAAAATACAGCAATCTGGGGCACCTGGGTGGTTCAGTCAGTTGACCGCCTGCCTTTGGCTCAGGTCATGATTTCACAGTTCATGGGTTCAAGCCCTGCATTAGGCTCTGTGCTGTCAGCTCAGACCTTGAAACCTGCTTCAGATTCTCTCTCTCTCTCTCTCTCTCTCTCTCTCTCTCTCTCTCGCTCTCGCTCTCGCTCTCGCTCACCTTCCACTGTTCATGCTCTGTCTCTCTTTCAAAAATGAATAAACATTAAAAAAAATAAAGCTATCATATGATAGATGTGTGGAGTTTCTAAAGATATTTCTTTTCTCTTTTGGTTTGAATCAATGATAGGTGATAATTAGTTCACATAGATGGCCATTCAATGATTTTAAAGGTTTTTAATTGAAGTGCAAATAACTCACTACATTTAAAATAAGCTAAACTTCCAATTGCTAACAAAAAGGCAAAACAGGGACACCTGGATGACTCAGTTGGTTAAGCGTCTGACTCTTCAGCTCAGGTCATGATCTCATGGTTTGTGAGTTTGAGCCTGGCATCAGGCTCCAAGCTGACATCACGGAGCCTACTTTGGATTCTCTCTCTCTCCTCTCCTTCTGCCCCTCCCCCATTTGTGTTCATGCTCACTTTCTCTCTCTCTCTCTCTCTCTCTCTCTCTCAAAAATAAATAAACTTAGGGGCTCCTGGGTGGCTCAGTCAGCTGAGTCCCACTGCGACTGAAGTCATGATCTCGTGGATCAGGAGTCCAAGCTCCATGTTGGGCTCTAGGCTGACAGTTCAGAGCCTGGAGCCTGCTTCTGATTTTGTGTCTCCCTTTCTCTCTGCCCCTCCCCAGCTTGTGTACTGTCTCTCTCTCTCTCTCAAAAGTAAATAAAAGCATTTTTTAAAATTTATAAATAAATAAATAAACTTAAAAATATTAAAAAAGAGAAAAATCGAAAATTACAGGACAAAGCAAAACATAGGCAGCGAGACAAAATATAAGCTGGAAGGAGGAGGGATGCTGAGCTGCTTCTGTCCCAGAGAGAACGCTGAGACAGGAGGCCGCAGCCCCTCCAGGAGCATCTTGTCACTCAGCCAGCAGGAATGGGCCAGGCCTACAGTCTGACTCAACCTGGGTAATCACTGAAAAAAAATCTGTGTTTTTCACAGATTTTTCTCTTTCGTATGCATAGGGTAGCCCAACTTCACCAACGAGCACATTGAGAAGCCGTGAAAATTCCCCCAAATCACAAGTAGGGTCGGGGGGGAGAAATTAAAACCACTTGCATACTTTAATTTGGTAGCTGAAGTACTTGAACTCATCTGAAACTGCCTTGTCTTGGAATAGCAGGTGCTCACCAGAGTCCAAGGACGGTCTGTGAGTGAACACGTTTTGAGGACCAAGATGGTGGCAGAATTGGCAGGGAGATATTCACTCACGGTTTTAGGCTGGCAGGGACTCGAAGCAGCACTGGAATCAAGCAGAGCCTAACTGGAATGACTATCATTTTCCTAAAGGCTTCACCATCATCTACAGCCACTTCAGGATGGGGTAGGGGGACAGAGGTATGTGTGTGGTTGGGCAACACTACGCAGTTTATTTTTCCTTCCGTTGTTTTGTACGGTGCTTTCCCACGCAGGCCTCACAGCCCTTTACAATATTGAGGTTCCATTCCTCTGTGTCTTTTACGAAGACCAGTTGTGGAAAATTTTGATTCTCATTTCCCCTGTCGTCATATCCAATATCCACCAAGTATTTGGCCTCCCATGGGATGCTCCTACAAGCCCGATCACAGGCATAGAGAGCAGATGAACGATGGTATTTGCCTGTGAGAAACAGCATGGCAGGAAACAAAATGTTCAGAAATTCTCCGGGAAACCTCGGAATTGTTTCATGTACTTTCTTTATTTAAAAAATTTTTTTTACATTTATTTATTTTTCAGAAACAGAGAGTGAACAGAGGAGAAGCAGAGAGAGAAAGAGACACAGAATCTGAAGCAGGCTCCAGGTTCTGAGCTAATAGTTTGCACAGAGCCTGGCATGGGGCTCGAACTCATGAACCATGAGATCATGACCTGAGCCGAAGTCAGATGCTCAACCGATTGAGCCACCCAGGCACCCCCCCCTTTTTTTAAATATTTTTTTACATTTATTTATTTATTTTTGAGAGACAGAGAGTGAACAGGGGAGGAGTAGAGAAAGAAAGAGGCTTTGCTTTCTTAAAAGATGATCAGAATTACCATCAGAGGGGCTCCTGGGTGGCTCAGTTGGTTGAGCGTCCTACTTCAGCTCAGGTCATGATCTCAAGGTTCATGGGTTCGAGCCCTACGTCTGGCTCTGTGCTGACAGCTCAGAGCCTGGAGCCTGCTTCAGACTCTGTGTCTCCCTCTCTCCTTCTCACTGGTCATGCTCTGTCTCTCTCTCTCTCTGAAAAATAAGTAAACATTAACAAAATTTAAAAATAAAGAATGACCGTCAGAAATAACTCTCTATCAGGGCAAATCAATCAGAAAAGGTCGATCAAAATTGGGATGGTCGATTTGAATCAACACTTATTAAAGCCTGGAAGGTGCAAAATTGTGCTTGACGCTCTCAGAAATAAACCGGAGGGTAAGCCCCAGGCCCTGCTTTCAAGAAGTCAGTAAGTAGCCTATTAAAGACAAAATGACCAGTAGACAAATCGCTGGAACACAAAGTAGAGACCTAAGACTGGGTTGGCAGATTTAAGCTGGGAAAGATTTGGAGGTTCTCCCCATGATGTACAGGCATTAGCCAACTTCTTTTATTTTTTTTAATGTTTTATTTCTTTTTGATGCAGAGAGAGACAGAGCATGAGAGAGGGAGGGGCAGAGAGAGAAGGAGACACAGAACCGGAAGCAGGCTCCAGGCTCTGAGCTAGCCGTCAGCACAGAGCCCGACGCGGGGCTCGAACCCACGAACGTGAGATCTGACCTGAGCCGAAGTCGGAGGCTTAACCGACTGAGCCACCCAGGCCCCCCCCAAATTCTTTTAAAGTGAACCCTACGGCCACCATCACAGAGAGCCCGTCACAAAATGGCTTCCGGAGCAGAGGGCAGGCTGGGATCTTGCTGGTAGGCTGTTGTGGCAAATTATTAAAAACCATGCCTCCCTGTGTCCATGCCCCTTTGCAATGTGATTTTGCCACCTTTCCCTTTAAGGGCTAACACTTCTTTCCCTTCCTCTTGAGGGGATGGGCTGACCTTGTGACTTGTTTTGATCACTAGAATGGGTCAAATGGACATCACATGAGCAGGGATTGTTCAACATAATGAGTACTTCCTAAATCCAGGTTTTCTCGAATCTCCCACCTCCCGTTCCCCCCATTCTCCCCAAGCCATTTAGCTCAGACTCCAGTTGTTTTAAGGTGTCACTTCCTTTGCTACCCTCCAGTGTCAAGAATTTGCTGCCTCTCTTGCCTCTAGGTGTGGCCTTGTGATTAGTTTTCATTACTGGAAGGGCACGCAAGTGAAGTGTCACTTTCGGGTTGAGACATTAAGAGGTGGTGGGCCTTCTCTGTGTTCTCACTACCCACCCCCTGCCTGTACGCAAATGTCCCAGGATAACTATGAAGCCATATAAAGCCGTATAGCGGAGCCCCACATGAAAGGAGTGGAAGTCTTGGATTATCGCTTGGAACGGAGTGCCCTGTCAGCTGGTATTGCACAGGATGTGAGTAAGAAAAACCTATCATTGCATCGAGTCACTGAGATACTGAGATCGTCCTGAACCGTAGTTCGTATAACCAGTTGTGTGTTGGTAAACGTTTAGCCACTGGATCTCCAAAGGAAACCAAACCAAACCCTGATTTGTCCTCTGCTGATTTCCGGAGTATAAAATATGCCCACCATGGTTGATTTCAAGCCACCAAAGTGATGTCACCAAACATAGAGTGGGGAAGCCATGCTAACCATTGCTTCCTGTGAACCTGCCCGAACTAAGTCCAGAATAGACTGTGCATAAACTACCCTGACTAGCTCCCTCTGCCATCTTGAACGCAGGCTGGGTTTGATAAGAATCCAGTCCGCATGTCACACGGAGCCTGTGGCACCCTACCATCTTGATGCCACTTGCTGACTTGCTGACTGCATTGGTCTGTGACCTAAGTGTTTCGTTACTGAGATTCGAGGATTTTTTTGTAAAAAGAAATTCAAGGCCTTCTTAGAATCGGCGCAGGTGCTTTGCGCAGTGCAGGCATCGATAAATGTCTGCAGCTCCAGAACTGATCGGTATTATCCCAAGCGGAATAAGTCAGTCTGAGAAAGACAGATATCATATGATTTTACTCCTATGTGGAATTTGAGAAATTTAACAGAAGACCACGGGAAGGCAAGGAAAAGTAAGTTACAGAGAGGGAGGAACACCATAAGAAACTCTTTAAAAATTTTTTTTAAATGTTTCTTTATTTTTGAGAGTGAGAGAGAGACCGAGTGCAAGTGGGGGAGGAGCAGAGAGACGGAGTCACAGAACCTGAAGCAGGTTCCAGGCTCTGAGCTGTCAGCACAAAGCCCCACACAGAGCTCACACTCACACTGTGAGATCATGACCTGAGCCAAAGTTGGTGCTTAACTGACTGAATCACCTAGGCGCCCCAAGAGACTCTTTTTTTTTTTTTTTACATTTTTTCTAATGTTTTATTTTATTTCTGAGAGACAGAGCACGAGCAAGGGAGGGGTAGAGAGAGAGGGAGACACAGACTCCGAAGCAGACTACAGGCTCTGAGCTATCAGCACAGAGCCCAATATGGGATTCGAACTCACAAACTGTGAGATCATGACCTGAGCCGAAGTCAGAATCCCAACAAACTGAGCCACCCAGGCACCCCATTTAAAAAAATGTTTTTAATGTTTTATTTTATTTTTGAGAGACAGAGAGAAACAGAGCATGAGCAAGGGAAGGGTAGAGAAGAGTCTCTTAAATACAGAGAACAAGCTGAGGGATGATGGGGGTGGGAAGTTAGGAGGTGGAGAAACAGGTGATGGGCAGTGAGGAGGGCACTTGTTGGGACGAGCACTGGGTGTTGTATGAAAGTGATGAATCATGGGAATCTACTCCTGAAGCCAAGACCACACTGTATGTTAGCTAGCTTGACAATAAATTAAAATAAATAAATAAAAATAAACTCTTTTCAATTAAAGAAAAATAAAATAAATGTCTGCAGAATTTAATTCTCAAAGCAAGTTCTTTACAAAATTTGCATAGTGTTCAAGCGTCCTATCCATTTTTTGGTGTTATTCTTAAGAATGCAGACTAGGATGGGGTGCCTGGGTGGCTCAGTTGGTTAAGCGTCCATCTTTGGCTCAGGTCATGATCTCACTACTTGTGGGTTTGAGCTCCACATCGGGCTCTGTGCTGACAGCTCAGGGCCTGGAGCCTGTTTTGGATTCTGCCTCTCTTTCTGCCGCTCCCCAGCTCACACTCTGTCTCTGTCTCTCTCAAAATTAAATAAATATTTTTTAAAAAACTAAAAAAAAAGAATATAGACTAGGAATGTTCAAAGTCCAGTCAAATTAGCCTCTTGCATTATATGTCTGAAATATATATAAATATATATTATAAATGTAAACATAATATTTTTTCTCATCATTACATTTATTATGTGCTAACAAAATATTCCAAATTGATATATTCAGTTTGATACACATATGATTATGATGAAGATTCTTTAAAGTTATTTTTCCCAAAGCAGATACATATCTTGGCTCTCTAGCTGGGTCTCAGTCCTATCATCCGGTAAAGTGTGGCTGACGATCTCTATCTGCCAATTGCTGACATACCTCGATCTGAAGGAGTTTGAAAAGCTAATGTTTTTAACAAGAAACTTATGTAACATGCTCTAGAGTTGATTTTCTAATTTTTTAAATTCCTCCCAGCTATGAAGTTGTTTTGAAAATAGGACCTTAAAATAAACAGAGGAACCAACAAAACTGGATCTTTGTAATATCGGAAAGTAGCGCAAACACTTTAAAACATATCTTAAGCTTATGCACCGTACAGAAGAGAGGGCAAGTTGATTGTCAAATTTCTGTAGAAGGAATTTTTTTTAGCCATAAATCTTTAAGCCAATGGCATCAGGACTTGGATTTAAAACCACTCCATATTTGTCCTTTCACTCAAATGTTTTCCTTCATGGGACGTCCAACTTTGGAAATGCATGCCATCAGTGAGAGATATATATCACAGGTTAAAAATTTTCTTCAATTCTGTGGTTAGTTTTGGAACTCATTAAAACATGAATACTGATGAACCTTGGCTGTGTATAGATTCAGTCACTGAAAAGGGAGAGAAGGACATTTCCACAAAGAGATCAGACATAAGCCGGAATGGTAACTTTGACCAGAGCCACATCACAGACATAAGAAGTTACCCCCCAAATCCTCTTACACTGCAAAGCAGCAGAAAATGCAGTCTGCACAGCTTTTTCAAAAATGTCATCTCGAAATGAGTCTGTGTTCTCTTTAATATGTCTGAAAAATGTGGATTTGAGGGTATTTTCTTACATTTCTGATTCAGAGTTCTAAAACATAGAATACTCGTTGCTGAAGAATTGTACTAACTTAAAAATAGCCATCCTGTAGGAAAGAACAAAATGGGAATAAACTTTACTTATACCTCAATATGAAAGCTCAGACTTAGACAGAACCCCTTGCAGCTCAGGTGAATTCAAATGAGAAGCCCAATTTGCCCAAGGAATTAAATACCCCAAGAATTCATAACACTGTTGATTATTTAACGTTGACTCAACCACCAAACAGGCAGGACATTTAAAGTTGCTAAAGGGAATTTCAGCGCAAGGAACAAAATTTGGGGCATTTGAGTTCAAGCCTTTTTTTAAAAAATCTTTTCAATGTTTATTTTTGAGAGAGGGTGAGCAGGGGACGGGCAGAGAGAGAGGGAAACACAGAAACTGAAGTAGGGTCCAGGCTCTGAGCTGTCAGCACAGAGCCTGGTGCAGGGCTCGAACTCACAAGCTGAGTGATCATGACCTGAGCCAGAGTCAGACGCCTCACCGACTGAGCCACCCAGGCGCCCCTGTGAGCTCAGCCTCCTTTGGCTTATGGGTGAAATTGCTTTTGGTGGCTGCTTTCATCATGTCTACAGCTCACTGAGGTCTTCGGGGGTAAAAATTTCCAGGCTCATCATCTCGGTACCCAAAAAAATCTTTGTTTAAACAGCAATTTGGAGTGGTAAGTTTTAAAAAAATGGAGAATATTCAACTTACTCCTTTTGGTCACATATTATGTTCTTTTCTTTTATGAATGACAATGAATTATTTAGCTATTTATACCTTGGTGACACACGTGCACTCTGTTTCCTATTATTGCTCTTTTCAAACTCACTTATGTTTGCTATTATCTAGAAAAGTGTTCTCTGCAAATAGACTTAAAATTGATCTTTAAAATTGCAAGGTTTGTATCATGTATATGTGTCAGTAACTACTCAGAACTAAAAAAGTGTGGTGTCTTGGGGCGCCTGGGTGGCTCAGTCGGTAAAGCGTCCGACTTCAGCTCAGGTCGTGATCTCACGGTTCGTGAGTTCCAGTCCTGCGTTGGGCTCTGTGCTGACAGCTCAGAGCCTGGAGCCTGCTTCAGATTCTGTGTGTGTGTCTCTCTCTCTGCCCCTAGCCCACTTGTGCTCTCTCGCTCTCTCTCTCTCAAATAAGAAAACAAACAAAACACCTCAACTTCGCATGTTCTGTGTCATTTGCAGTTTCCAAGCGATGTTGAGGTGGAGGCTAGAAGAATAACTTCACAAGAAATGCTGAACCTGCCCTTGTTTGGTTTGGCCACCTTGCTTCCAAGATAATTCCATATTCTTCCCTAAGTAAACGAGGCCTTTAATCTAATCAGAGTGCAGGCGTGCCCGTGTGCATGTTTGTGTGTCTGTACACGTGCACACACACTCACACCATATGGTTTCTTCCAACAGTTGTCCTGAAATCTGCAACTGTCATTCAGAACCTTATGTATGTATTATAAATGAGACTTAACATTTGAACATATGGCTACATTGAGGGAAGAAGGAAACGGTGGGAGCAACGGGTGGAAATGAATGTATTAGAAAAGCACAAGAACATTATAATGGATTTACGTTGAAAGGAAGGCACTATTCTAGATGATAATGACCAACGGAACGCACACATCGTATCTGCCAGCAAGCCCCAAGAACAAAGAGAAGAGAGAGAAGATGAGAGAAATAAAATCTTGGAAGCTGGAAAACAGACGGGTAAGTGGTAACTGACTTAAGAGGCTCCGCTCAGCTGAATTCTAAGCCAGCAGTGGAACAGCCAAGAAACAACCCATTTTGCACCTCAGAATTCCCTAAGAGCTCAGGGACTGTGGAAGCTATAGAAATGGCAGTCAAGGTAAGACTAAAAACCAGGAAGTTTCATTGAAAATCCGTGTACGAAGTTAGGCTCCAAAGTCTCCTTCACTCCAAACAGCCAAGAGACAGAATCTATCTCATTTTCGCAGAAGACTAAAGTTTTATTCGTTGTAGTGAATAAAAGGATGGTATGTGTCCCAGCCAGGGAACACCAAGTACAGCAGATGGTATAAAAGCACTAAAATAAACACACGGAGAATGAGGAAGATCTGACATACTAAATGTTGACTCAGCCAGCTTCTTTTTCCCAGTCAAGCTTTTCACAGGCTGGCAAAAGATGGTAGGGGGTCCTCTCTCAAGAACCTGACCAGTTTGAAGGGAAAATATATATTATTGTTGAGGATTCCTTAATGCTACAGTTCAGGCAGATCACTCTATCCTGCGTCCCACCATTGAAAAACTTGCTCGTGTGTCCAAAGTGTTATAATGTAGTCAGGCCTTCAAGGGTCACCAGAGAGGACGGACACGAAACAAAGTAAACAAACAAACCAAACAGAAAGTAAGAGGAAAGAAACTGCAAAGGGAAGAAATCTTTTTAAAAAATGGATTATTTATATCCTCAGAGAGACAAAATGCTATATCCATGAAACAAGAACAAGATGATATGAAAAAAGAACATTCAGAATATGCAGAGAGTTGAAGAACTATTGGAAATAAAATAAGAATTCCATAAAATATTAGGAAGATAAAGTTGAGAAGATATCTCAAAAAATAGGGTGAAAGTATAAGGTTCAAAATAGAAGAAAAAAAGTAAGTAGAGGAACAGTGCAGAAGTTCCAGATTTGAATAACATGAGTTAATTTCATAGAGGGAAACTGGAAGTATTTTAAATCATTAGCTGAGGTAGTTTTAGAAATTCTTGTTTTAGAAATTGTGTCTCTTAAAGTGTTAGCTGTTTTTCTTATCTATAGCTTACGTATAGTTTTCTAAAAGTATAGTGGGGGGATCTATATAGTTCAAGAGGCAAATAGGTCTCTGAGACCTCTGAAGAGTAATAGTTGTCCCTCTCTCCCGTTCCTGTGTTCCACAAACATGAAGCAGGGAGAAACAGAAGGGAAGACATCGTCAGTAAAATAATTCCAGAACATTTCCCCAAATTGAAAGATTTGAATTTCCAGCTTGAAAGAGCTCATCACAATGGAGAAAAATAGATCCACATCAAGGCAGAGTTTTAAATCACTTAGGATGGAGGAAAAAAAATCTTTCCAGAGAGAAAGAGATTTAAAAAAACAAAAAACAAAAACAAAAAACAAAACAAAACAAACCACCCCAAGCTTTTATATAAAGGATCATGAATCATTATGACATTTTATTTTTCCACAGCAATGCTGGAAGCTAGAAAACAACGGAACAATGCCATTAAACTTGAAGGAAAAATCACTTCCAACCTAAAATTCTACATTCTGCGAAACTATGAATTCAGTATGAGAGCAAAGTGAAACGCTTATATAGTCTCAAAAACGTCACCTCCCATGCCCTGTTTCTGGGGAAACTGCTGGGGGAGGTGCTCACTAAAAAAGACAGTAAACCACAAAAAAGAGGAAAAGACAAGACAAGAGGAGAATCAAGTGAGAAAGAAGACACAAAAGAATACCTAATACGGGGGTGCCTGGGTGGCTCAGTGTCCGAGTTGGACTCAGGTCATGATCTCACCACTCATGAGTTCGAGCCCCGCATTAGCCTCTTTGTTGACAGCTCAGAGCCTGGAGCCTGCTTCAGATTCTGTGCCTTCTCTCTCTGTCCCTACCCCATTTGTGCGTGTTCTCTCTCTCGCTCTCTCTCTTTCAAATATAAATAAAAACATTAAAAAAAAGACTACCTAATATGGTAGTGAAGGGACAGTCTAGAATGAGCATTCCACAGGCCTAGGGAACAAGCTGTTCGTGTTTAAACAGATCAGAAGTCTTGGAAGATAGTTCTCCAAAAACAGAAGAAACTGATCGAGTATCTGACGTATTCAAACTTACTGAGAGGAAGAATAGAGAAGAGTCTGGGGATGAAGTACTGGTAGGTCCATAGAAAACTAAACAAACAGAAAAGAGAAAATTATTCATTCCAGAAAAAACAAAGAGTTATGCAGTTAAAAAAAAAGTAGTCATAGTATGCTTCATGACTTAGCTATGACTACCATTCATTTACACGACCATAATTATTAAACACAGAATAATGTTCCAGTGGTTCTATATTGCCACACTAGGAGAATGGGGGATGGAAAGAGTACTTGCTTGCCATGGTAGAGGGATAACTTTTAACACTGAAAAATGAAGGAATAGCAGTGTAAGGATTTTATTCAGAAAAGGGGGGGCAAAATGGCTGACTCGGTGGAGCATGTGACTCTTGATCTCAGGGTCATGAGTTTGAGCCCCACGCTGGGGGTAGAGTTACCTTTAAAAAAAAAAAAGGTAGGCAAATATCAAAAGAAAAAAGGAAAGACGTTGAAGGAGGCTATCTCTGGGGAATGGGAAGTGCTGGGAGAGGGGAGAGTAGAGAGGAAAAGGTTAAAGACAGCTGTCCTCCATAAGTCTAATAGACCTATTTGCTTCTTAAATTCTGTATATTCCCACACAACTTTTAGAAAATTAAACTGAGCCACCCAGTCTTAATTTCGGCTCAGGTCATGATCCCAGGGTCGTGGGAGCGAGTCCCACATCAAGCTCTGTGCTGAGTGTGGAACCTGCTTAAGATTCTCTCCATCTCTCCCTCTGACCCTCTCCCTTCATGCTCTCTCTCTCTCTCTCTCTCTCTCTCTCTCTCTCTCTCTCTCTCTCAAATAAAAATAATTTTAAATCTGAAATTGTATGCAAACTGTTATTTACCAGATCTGCTTCTGGAAGGAGGGTAAGCTAAACGCCATCAAATAAAACAGAAGATTCCGAGGAGACAAAAATACATTGCCTCTGCCAAAAACTCGTGTGTCCTTGATAGCTAATTCTATCTCCATTCTACAACTGGTGTATAACAAAGAGGTTACACTGTTCATGTGTGTCCTTGGGAATGTTCTGGAAGACAGAACCAAGCAAATGTGCATTAACATTGTCATCATCACGTAGGGTGCTTTTATAAAACTGTGCACATGGCCTTTAAAACTCTTACTAAAAGAGCTAAAGTTTTGGTCTCTAGAACAGCCTTATTAGGGGAGGTAAAAAAGAGGCAGCGGTCTGAGATAGAAAAATTTACGGCCATAGAGTACATTGTAAATCTAGATGTCCAGGAAATTTTTTTAAGAAGGAAATTTCAAAAATAGAAAAATAAAAAATAAATATAAATAAATAAATAAATAGAAGAAGGAAATTTCAGAAGTATAGTCAGTTCCTCAACAAACACTTTTGGCGTTATCCAAAGAGACTCTTGCATATTATCAAGTGCTTAGGAATTCAGTCAAAGACAAGGTCATACGTGGCTAATGTACATCAAAGTAACTGCAAGTAAGTTCAACCTCAGCGTGCTTGGGTGGCTCAGTTGGTTAAGTGTCTGACTTCAGCTCAGGTCATGATCTCACAGTCTGTGGGTTTGAGCCCCGTGTCGAGTTCTGTGTTGACAGCTCAGAGCCTGAAGCCTATTTCAGATTCTGTGTCTCCCTCTCTTTCTGCCCCTTCCCCACTTGCTCTCTGTCTCTCTCTCTCTCTCAAAATAAAGACATTAAAAGAACTTTAAAAAAAAATTTTAAAGTGAGTTCAACCTCAAAGTAATCAAAGAAGTCCAAATTAAACCAAAATACCATTTCTACCTGCCAAATTGATAAGAAGATGCAAAAAATATATTATAAGATAGTCAATTGATACAACTTTCCCAGAGAACTATGTGTATTGAACGATTGAAAATATTTATATCCTTTGAACTCAGTAATACTTCTAAGAATCCTAAAAAAAGTAAATCATTGGTACATATAAACCCATTTGTATAGAATAACTTATAGTATGAAAAATTGTTATTGTCCAATGTCTCATAATAGGAGATTGGTTTAATAAATTATAGGGCAATCATATTAAAGAGCTGAAAATCATGTTTTAGAAGAATATTGAATGTTATGGAAAAGATGTGATAGATTGTAGGCAAAACTGGACAAAAACCAATATGTAAAAAATGAAAATATACATTCACAGCTAATAGGAGCTAAAGAGAGAGGGGAAGATATATATCAAACTGTATTTAGTAGTTGAGTTTTTATTTTCTTCTTTCGTGCTTTTCCTACATTGAATGCCATTACTCTTATTACCCAGGAGGAGAAAAATGGTTCCTGTTACTGGGATGACAATCTTCTAGAATTTTTATATTACTTCAACAAGACCAAATTCCAACTAAATGAAAGTACCCTAACAACACAAATGCCAAGCAGCGGGTAATGAAGTATTTGCATGTGCTGTCTTCTTTTTGTAAATGTGATAAGTAATTCATCATCATTCAGTCACTTTCAAATCAGAATTTCTTTATAGGGGTAATGGACATGAACAAAGAGTCCAGCTAACACGGACCTCCCACTTCGCCATAGAGAGGGTACTCCGTGTCAGGGCTGTGATTTGCAACCCCGGGATAGATATTGTCCCTGTGGAATTCTGACTGATTTTCAACATGTCTTGACCTATCATAGATTTGATTCATGTAAACCTGCCCTAATGAATGTAGCACTCAACTCCAGATACTTCTCCAATACGGCATCGTTACTCTCTTTCCTACCATTAAAAAAAAACCTCTCAAATATTAGGAGAGTGATAGGTTGGTATATCTGAGCTACACATATGACAGGAACTTGTAAATTTTATCTGGGAGGTTATTGGTCATTTGATGTAAATAAATGCAATACAACCACAGGATTTAAAAAAATCAAACATGACAGGAGGGCATAATATGAAAACCCAGTCATCCTACCTCATCAGCCCACTTCCCAGAGGTAAGCACTTTAACATTTGGTTGGGTATGCTTCCAGATGAATTTCATGCGTATGTACAAATGGTGAATGAGATTGTATTACATTCAGAACCCTACACAGGGCTCCTCTCATTTAGTAACAGGTCTTGGGTACTGTCATATTAGTGCATTTAGATCTATCTCATTCTTTTGAACACCTACGTGGGTGGATGGATGATTATTCACTTATGGAATCCCATGGAATAACTGCGCATAAATGCATTGACACGGTGGTTCAACATTGGACCCTTAAGCTGAAACCTAGTTAAGGAAGTCAAATGAATAAGGAATGAGCTGGGCTACGAGGGTCCCTTGCTAGAAGGTCACCCGTTCCCAGGGTTGATGAGAAATCATATATTTTGTGGAATCTCAAAGAGCTCAGAAGTCACTGCCTTCTTCACTCAGGTCCCCGGATTTTAAAATATTATGTAAACTTCATATTGAAGTAAATATATGTACAAGAAATATTTAGGTTCCTTCCACTTTTGAGTACAGATGTAAAATTCTGAAAGGAAGGATTAGCCAAATTAACATAAAAATGGAACAACAAAACAAAAACAGATTATGTTTACACCAGGAATTAAAGGATGCTTTACAACAGACTAAAGGAGAGAAGCCATATGTTGTCTCAGTTCATGAAGTGAGTACAGTTTGATATAGTTCAACATTCATGATAAAAAAAAAACCCTCAGCAATCTAGAAGTGATTTTTCTGGCTTAATAAAACTTACAAGCAACATTATATTTATTATAGAAAATTTAAGGGCATTCCTCTTAACATCTGGAATAAGATTTAAATGCTCACAGGGGCACCTGAGTGGCTCAGACAGGTGGGCGTCTGACTTCAGCTCAGGTAGTGATCTTGTGCTTTGTGAGTTTGAACCCCGTGTCGGGCTCTCTGCTGACAGCTCAGAGCCTGGAGCCTGCTTCAGATTCTGTGTCTCCTTCTTTCTCTCTGTCCTCCCCCATTCATGCTATCTCTCTCTCTCTCTTCCTCTCTCCCTCTCTCTTCCAAAAAGAAAATAAACATCAAATAAGTAATAAAAATTAAAATGCCCACAAAAACTGCCACTAATTAATATGGTATTGAAACTGTTAGCTTCAGGCATAGAAAATGAAAAAGAAATAAGAGGTTAAGTATTAGGAGGGAGTATATGAGATTATCATTATTTTCAGACAAGTTCATCTTCTTAGAAAGGTCAGCAATAGATAAAGTTGAGCAAAATTGCCAGATACAAGAAGAGTCTACAAAAGATGGTATGTCCCTCTAGATCAGAAATAAATAATACCACTGGTAAAATTAAAAAAAAATTCTTAGGAATCATTTAATCCAAGAATACATAAGACTTCTTTGGGGAAAACTTAAAACTTTTACAAATGACGGTAAATGATGATCTGTGTAACGGGAGAAATTTCATTTTCTTTGATGGGAAGACGATATTCTAAAGATCTCAATTTAATCTAAAATAATTTATAAATTCAATGCAATTCTAATCAAAATCTAAGGTAAATTTGTTTAGGAACACCATATATTTAACATTTATATAGAAAATAAAGGTCAGAAGAAGCTAAGTCAACCTCAAAAAAGAAAGTTTAGGGGTGGCCCCTACTCAATAATAAGATCTTAACATCTATAGGATCTGCAATAATACCCCCTTATATTTCACATTTAATTTGTGGCTTCTCTTTTTTGTTTGATCAATCTAGTTGGAGGGTTTTCAATTTCATCGTTCTTTTCAAAAGCCAGGTTTTGGCTTAATTGACTTTTTCTATTGTTTGTATATTTTCTATTGCATTGATTTCTATTCTTCTTTTATTTCTTTCCATCTACTTACTAAGGATTTATTTTGATCTTTTTCTAGCTTCTCAAATAGAATTTTTAATAATTGACTGGATTGTTCATCTTATCTAACATAAATATAAACATTTAAAGCTATCCCACAAACTTTGATAAGATGATTTTCATTTTCATTCAGCTAAAAATATTTTCTCATCTCTATTTTTTTTTACCTCTGGATTACTTAGATGGGTGTTAATTTAAAATATATAGAAACATGTTTTACAGCCCAAAATATGAACTATCTTGGTAAATATTCCATGTGCACTTGGAAAGAATGTGTATTATGTTGTCGAGTAGAATGTTCTATAAATGTCAATTAGATTAAGTTGGTTGACTATGTTATCCAAGTTTTCTATATCCTCATTAATTTTCTGTATTCTTGTTCTATCAATTCCTGAAAAGAGTGCTGAAATCATTGATCAAAAAAAAAAAAAAAAGGAAACTGACTCAAGAAGAAAGAGAAAATCTCAAGATCAGTATCTATTAAAGAAATAAATTTAAATTTTTTAATGTTTATTTATTTTTGAGAGAGCTAGAGGGGAAGAGTGAGCACATGTGGGGTAGAAGCAGAGAGAGAGGGAGACACAGAATCCGAAGCAGACTCCAGGCTCTGAGCTGTCAGCACAGAGCCCAATGTGGGGCTCGAACTCACAAACTGAGATCATGACCTGAGCTGAAGTTGGACACTTAACAGACTGAGCCACTCAGGTGCCCCTAAAGTGAATTATGTTTAATCTCTAAGAAAAATGGACTGAAATTTTAAGAGTTTTCATTTCTAACAGCATCACAAAAGGTCAGATACAGAAGAATGAATCTAATGTCTGATATGTTAAGAGTTGTAGGCAGAAAACTACACAAAAACTTACAGTTTCATGTAAGAAAATAAGGAAGACCTACCAATGGCAAGATCCCAATCTTCATTAGAGTATAAATGTCAATTCTCCCCAAATTAACTACCA
Organism: Suricata suricatta; assembly: GCF_006229205.1. NCBI lineage: Eukaryota > Metazoa > Chordata > Mammalia > Carnivora > Herpestidae > Suricata > Suricata suricatta. The sequence continues at coordinate 37,822,712 of NC_043717.1, forward strand.
TTCCAATTAAAATTCTAACTTTTTGGTCAAAATTGACAGTGGATTCTGAAACTTACATACAAATGCCAAAGTGCCTAAAATATCCCAAGCAATATCAAAGAACAACAACTCTAGTGCATATGAAAACTTATACAGTGAGGGTAATAAAGATAATGTGGTATTGGTACAAGAATACTCAAACAGACCAATAGAATGGAATAGATATGTAGACACATATATGTAAGTACATCTGATTTACAACAAAAGTGGTACTCCAGAGCGGGGGGGGGGGGGGGTTCTCTTCAACAATGTTGGGTAAATTGTAGAGCCCTGTACCGAAAACTGAGATTCGATGCCTAACACACCCAATTTACATGATCCAATTCCAGGAGAATTGGAGGTTTAAATGGGAAAGACAGGGGCAGGTGGGTGGTTCAATTGGTTAAGCGTCCAACTCTTGGTTTCAGCTCAGGTCATGGTCTTGTGTATCGTGAGTTTGAGCCCCACATCAGGCTCCTGCTTGAGATTCTTTCTCTCTCTTTCTCTCTCTCTCTCTTTGCCCCTTCCCCACTCACTCTCTTTCTCTCTCGAAATGAATAAATAAACTTAACAAAATAAATGCGAGGGGCTAAACAATAGAAATTCTGGAGTAGGGAAAGATTTTAACAGGGAACACACAAAAAATGGCACTTTTATAAAGAAAAGATTGAAAGATTGGATTAAGAATGTTTGATCATCGAACCCCTGAAACAATGAAAGGGGCATTAGAGTAAATGATATTTGTAGTAAAATAACAAGAGGCTTACATCCAGGGTATGTGAAGAGTGCGAGTCAACAAGTAACCCAAGGCAATATAAAAGTGAGCTTCGGCATTTTTATATCGGCACCAGAGTGGATATCTAAATGGCCAGTAAACATATACAAAGGTGCTGAACTTCATTAGTTATTAAATTAAATGCACCATAAGATACTGTTACATACCTAACAGAGTGGTTAAAATTAAGACCTACAGTGTTGTTGGTGAGGATGTAGAGCAACAGGAATTCCTGTACATGGTTGGTGGAAGGGTAAAGTGTAGCTAACAACTGCCAGGTAACACTGGCATTATCTACTAAAGCCAACTTCTGCATACTCTATGATCGAACATTTTTACTCCTAGATACACTTCAACAGAATGAGGGCACTTTGTGCCATCAGGCTACAAATGAAAGGACATTCATAGCAAGAATACTTCAAAAAAATTTTTTTTAATTTATTTTTGAGAGACAGAGAGATACAGTGCAAGCAGGGGAGGGTCAAAAAGAGGGAGACACAGAAACTGAAGACAGGCTCCAGGCTCTGAGCTGTCAGCACACAGCCCAATGTGGGGCTTGAACTCACGTACCGTGAGATCATGACCTGAGCTGAAGTCAGACACTTAACTGACTGAGCCACCCGGGTGCTCCAGAATACTCCAAAAATGTACACAACTGACTATGTATGTTTACTAATGTGGATTAAGATGCAACAGACTACAACATGGATACATTTCAATTTTTTGAGCAAAATAAGTCAAAACCAAAAGATTATGTACGATATAATTCCACTTATACAAACTTCATTACCAAGCAAGGCTAAGCTGTAATCTTAGACTTGAGGATAGGAGTCACCTTTGGGAGGAGGAAGGATAATGACCATGACAGACACCCAGGGGTAGGGTTTCTGAAGTCCCAGTAGTATTCCATTACCTGATCTGGGTAGTGGTTACACAGATCTATTCAGAGAGTTGTTCACTCATTTATTTTTTTAAGTGTATTTTTGAGAGAGAGAGGGCATGCACACACGTGAGTGGGGAAGGGGCAGAGAAAGAGTGAGATTTAGAGAGAGAAAGAATCCCAAGCAGGCTCGACACTGTCAGTGCAGAAGAGCCTGATGTGGGGCTCGAACTAACAAACTGTCAGATCATGACCTGAAGCGAAATCAAGAGTCGGACACTTAATCGACTGAGCCACCCTGGTGCCCCCATTTATTTTATGTATGTCTTCTCATGGATGTGCTATATTTTAGAATCTTAAGTTAAACATTAGAAAAACATGAACCTGACAGAAAACTCCCAAAGTTCAAATGCATATGAAAAAATGTCCTTGGGGTGCCTGGGTGGCTCCGTCGGTTAAGCGTCCAACTTCGGCTCAGGTCATGATCTCACAGTCTGTGGGGTCAAGCCCCGCATCAGGCTCTGTGCTGACAACTGAGCCTGGAGCCTGCTTCAGATTCTGTGGCTCCCTCTCTCTCGTCTCTCCAGCTTGTGTTCTGTCTACGAAAAATAAATAAACATTAAAAAATAAGAAGGAAAAAAATGTCCTTGATCACTAGTAGCCAGAGAAATGCAAATTAGCACAGTAAGATATTACTTTCCATCTTTTAGACTGGCAAAAACAGCTTCATTGTGTTAATTATTGGCAGGAAGGTGCATAAGAAGTCTCATTCACTGAAGTTGGAAGCACACTTATCAGGGCACTCTGAGGGACGCGGGGTGTGCATGTGTGTTTGGGGGGGGGTGGGTGTATCTTCTATGACCCAACAACTCCACCCTTCACTATATGATCCAAGTAATTTCCTACACAGATCCAGGAAGCAGGTGGTAGAATGTTTACTACAATGTTACTTGTGGTGGTATCGATTCCCATTTGAGGTCCATCTTTGGAAATGGCATTATTGAAATGTGGTGGTTATACGCCATAGAGCACTATGCAGAATGAGAAGCAACAAATTGGACAGCAACATGGATTGATCTTAAAAACACTGTGTTTAAGAAAAAAGAAACAGAATAGGATAGAGCACAATTATCACTCATATGAATTAAAAATACCCGAATGTCAAAAAGGATTTTTCAAGAACATATGAAAATTAAATGGTGTATATTAAACAGGTAACTTTGCATGGGGAGTGAGGGAAAGTGGAGAGTACAAGATGGTGATAAAAGAAATTTTGATTTTATTATTTTTTAGAGGCGGGGGGAGAGGGGCAGCAGGAGAGAGAATCTTAAGTAGACTCAACGCTCAGTGCAGAGCCCGACGCAGGGCTTGATCCTACAACCCTGGGATCATGACCTGAGCTGAAATCAAGAGTCAGACCTCAACTGACTGAGCCACCCAGGCACCCCAAAGGAAACTTTGCTTTTCAAAAGCAAGAAAAATATAAATAGCCAGGATCAGACACCAATTTAACCAAATGGTCAAAGTTAACAATGCCAGGAGTGGGACAAACCAACAGAATGTGCTTCCTAATGGTCACTTAGGAAAGCAAATGGTCACGTGTGTGGTATGTGTAACCCGAGGCAGAAGGAACCGTCAAGAGAAATACACACTGAAGGGTGTTCTACACAGTAGTTGGCCCGTACTTGTTGGGTGTCCAAGTCATGAAAGACAGGCGGGCTGAGGGGACTCTTTCGGGTTAAAGGAGACTAGACACAGGACCACCAGATATGGGATCTTAAATGGATCTTGAACCTAAAATAGGACAATAGTGAGACGAGTAGGGGGGATGTGAATCAGGTGCCTCAGATTATAGTGTTATATTGCTAACTTCCGATTTTTTGTAACTATAGTTACATAACATATGAACACTTTGGGAAATGATAAAGAATATGTGAGACTTTTATAGTTTTAGGATAGAATTCACACACCAAAAAATTCACCCTAGGTGTACAATTCAGGGGTCTTTTGTATATCCACAAAGTTGTGCAACCATCATTAGAACATTAATTGCAGAACATTTCTATCACACCCAAGAGAAACCCTATACCCATCGGCATTCATTCCCCACTGCCTCCTTTAGCCAGCCCCTGGCAACCATTGCTCTCCCGTCAGTCTCTCTAGACATGACTATTCTGAAAGTTTCCAACAAATGGAATCATATAGCATGTGGCCTGTTGTGTCTGGCTTTTCTTTTTTAAACTTTTAAATGTTTTCACTTATGTTTGGGAGAAAGAGAGAGAGACAGAGCATGAGCAGGGGAGGGGCAGAGAGAGGGAGACACGGACTCTGAAGCAGGCTCCAGGCTCCATGCTGTCATCACAGAGCTCGATGTGGGGCTCAAAACCACAAACCAAGAGATCATGACCTGAGCCAAATTCAGATGCTTAACCAAGCCACCCAGGAACCCCTCTGGCTTTTTGAACTTAGTGTAATGTTTCCAAGGTTCATCTTGCCTTGTAGCGTGTATCTGCATTTCATTCCTTTTTATGGATGAATAATATTCCAGTGTGTGGACATATCCCCTTTCTTATCCATCCATCAGTTGTTGGACATTTGTGTTGTTTCCACCTTTGGGCTATTATAAATAGGAATAGTCTGGCTGTGAACATGGATTGGTTTCTGTATCTGTTTTCAGTTATTTTGGGTATATACCTAGGAGCGGAATTGCCCTGTCATACGGGAACTCTATTTAACTTCTGGAGGAACTGCCAACCTTTTCCCAAGGGGCTGCACCATTTTAAGCTCCCACATAAAGCACTGTCTTCTTAGTGTTTTTGGTAACTTTTTGCCCGTCTGAAATTGTTTCAAAATGGAACCTTGAATAACCACATTGCTGTGTTGAGAAAAATGGGCAAATACAAACTCCCATTATTTGTACCTTTATTCTGGCTTTCAGGATCAATTCGATGTTGGGTACATTGCAGTTGAGTGGGAAACGAAACCCTGACCACGTAAGGAGTTCTTCGCAGTGGGCCCCACTGTCATTTTTTAATGTCGGGCAAAGGGACGCAAAGGGCATCACAAGTATGGGAGTGGACAGAGGAGAAAGAAAATGGTCCTTTCGACAATTATGATTTATTAAATATAAGCATGCCACCCAGAGACCTTTATTCCTCTCCTAAGGCTTTCAAATATCTCAAGTGCAAGGACTTTCTCTCCCAGGGCACACAGGCCAGTGCTTTCAGTGCAGAACAGATGACAGAACTGACAGGTGAATAAAAAGCCAAAAGACACACACACACACACACACACACACACACACAAACAAACACAGCACACACAAAAAATCTTTCAAGTCATTAGCTTTATTTTTCCTGAATTCAGCATGGGGTGACAAAAATACATTATGATCATGAAAATCAACTATTACTCATTCACGTTCTACTTTAAATCTGTTAATTCATATTAATTAAAAACACATGATCTCTTACTAAAACTCTCCATATCACCAAGAGTTTATAAACTTCTCCTTTAAAAAGTTATATTCCTTTCTTACTGAGGATTTAATGGTTTAAATTGCTAGATTTTGTTTTAATGTTTAGAGGATTACATTATTTACCAGGAGCAGATAAACAAACCATAATGTAAAAAGTTTTCCAGAAGCTCTTTGCATTCCCTTCTTCCCTTTCTCTTGCAAACTGGTGTCTTATCTTTACAAGTTCTTGGTCATGCCATAAAGCTGTTCTTCTGGTTTCATAAGAGATGGTGGACCGTGGTGTAAAAAAAAAAAGTCTAGTTTATGTAAATTCCAGAGTTTAGTTTAGAGAGCAAATCATGTGGTTGAATGTTGGGGCAGAGTGAAAGATCTGGAATCCGGTGAGACTGAGAGTCACTTACAGAAATTTCCAGGCTGTGGTAAAGGGAGAACAAAACTAAACCGGGTTCCTGCATGTGGGCAAGAAGCCAAAATGAGCAGGGAAGTGTGACCGGGCCCATAGGTGCTATGCCTGGTGACAGTAATTACGAACAGAAACCAAATACGAATTAATAACAACACGTAAGTTATCGCTGTTTGAGAGTTGAGGCAGAAGGTAGGACGAATGGCATTCCACCTTTTCTCTGGTTCGTTCAGTTTCCTAGGCTGGTGTGGGAGAGCATCTTAGGTGAAATCAGAGCAAAATAATTCCTTGCTAAGGTGATCAGCCGTCATGAGGCCCTTGCTCTACACTGTCTAATGCCAAAGCCCACTGCCCAATGCCAAAGAGGTTTCTGCCTCTTGGGAAACAGTTATTCCAGAGCCTGCCAGTGAAGCGCTGAGGGTATAACCATGAAGAACATGTTTCCAGGTAGCCTGAAACCCAGCAGACAATGTAGCTGTTGCTCAAGAAACACAGATGTCTACATTGTATGCCAGGTTCACGCCCCAGACCTGGATGCTGGCCCTGTAAGTCCTCCCCACGCATGATTTCAACATAACTGCCGGCTGCATTCCAAGTTCCCAGTATGTATCAGATCTACCTCACTGAAAAGACATGTCAAAATGCACTGTTGGGACTCATCAACTACAAGTAAAATGTCCTTAAACTGTCATACTGTAAAATTGTCATTTTTATTCACATAATTGTGAAAAATGCCATTTAAAAGTCTAGAGATGACAAAGATGGATGGATGGGTGGGTAGACAGATGAATAGGTGGATGGACGGGTGGGTGGATGTAGGTAGGGACGTGTGTATGTATGGATGGATGGATGGATAGAAGGACAGATGGGTGGATGGGTGGGTAGATGGATGGATGGATGGGTAGTTGGGTAGTTGGGTGGATGGGTGGATGGATGGGAGGGTGGGTGGATGGATAAGATATATAGGTAGGTAAGTTAAGTAGGTACACAAATGATTTTGTGACAGATGACACCTTCCACATGGGGAAAAGAGGAAAGAAAAAGAAAAACAGTCTATGGATTCCTCCTTCTTGTGGTGCTGAAATCAATTCACATGCCAGCTAATAATGGAAGATGTACCACTCCGGAACTTAACTCTATGTGAGTGTGTGTATGTAAATCAAGGTAACACTTAAATTATGAAGGACAGCACAGCAAACTTGCTCAGGACACTGTCACGGATGCCAGAAGATGCCATCAGAGACCCAGTAGCCAGATGTAGCTACTGATTCCAAAAGACAGGATCTACACTGGCTACTGAGCCCTTGAGGGTACCTACATTCGCCAGCAGCTAGGTGATCTGCAGTTTTCTGGGGAGGAGCTCTGTGGAAGAGAAGAGAAAAACATCAATCCTGGAAACTTATGGGGAAATGATATCAATGGATTTATTCACTCAGTGTATATCGACTGAATGATATTGAATCAAGTCCCAGATACTCTCTCAGTTGCTAGAGATCCATTAGCAAACAAGAGATGAAAAACCCGGCCTTTCTGGGCACATGACTATGAGAAAATCTACAACTGATTACCTAGCACGGGTCTACAGTAATGGGTTATCATATGAGAAACAAAGAAGTGGGCAAACACATAAATAAACACCCCAACCCAATGTTTTATTATGGCCTCGGAGCACTTTTGTTTGCTTTTTGTCCCTCGATGTGCATCCCTGCTCGATTACCCAAGTGAAAGTGACAAAAAGCAAACAAAAATGCAATCATGCACATAGGTAAGATAAATGACAGGAAAGAAGTTATATTGCCCCACTATAAATTGAGGATGGTAACATTATTTCTACCAAATGTCTAACACACCCAAGAAAATGCAAAAAAATAAAAAAGAGATGTCACAAAGTATTCAAAGCAGCAGCTCGCCAGCACGTCAGTACCAAGCTTTCTTCCCCAATGCGATGTAGGGAGACAAAAACTTTGAGGCTAGATGTCCTCTTCATGGATTCAGTCATTCATTCACTCCAGAAATGCCTACTGAGTGCCTTCTCCGTACTTTCTGCTGGGCACGGGAAATGTGACACTGACTAGAGTCGCCACACTCAGAATTGAGTGAGGAGGAGGAGAAGGAGGAAGAAGAAGAGAAACCTGTCACAGATCTGGGGTGAGAAAGTTCGCCGCAGAGAGAGGCAAGAGTCGGAACAAAGGCCCTGAAGCAGGAAAAAGCCTGGTGTCTTCGAGAAGACATGGCCACTGTGGCCAATGATTATTTCTGACTTTTAAGATTACATAGAATCCTACCCTCTTAAGAATTTAAAATGCTCGGGCTGTCACTTTGAAAAGACAAAGGAAAGTGACCATCAATTGGAAGAAAGCCTATACTCAGAACTTTAAATCACAATCCGACTGGACACATAGCTAGACCACAGAATGACACTGAAATATTCGTTGCCAGGAAAAGTGCCTTTAAAAATCTGTGTTAGCTGGTAGAAAAGATGACCAACGTTCTGGGAGCTCTAAATATATACATTTCAAGAGAATGATTTAACTATTTAATCACAGATGTCTAATTTTAAGAGAGAAGCTACTTGCCAAGTTATAATAATAGGGTTTCACCAGGTGGTTCACTCTTAAAGGAGGAGGGTAAAATTCATAAGGTGAAGGGGGTTTTCGTTTGATTGTTTCTTTTTTTTCTTTTTCACATTAATACAAACTCTACGAAGTACATTTTGGCACTGCCTGAAAGCCTGGGCATACATACCAAAGTGGGGGGGAAAAAAGACTGTTCGTGCAGGTTTGGCTGGATCTCATCCTCAATGTAAAACAAAGCATTTTATAGAACACGCCAAATTATATTTCATAAACCACTAAAACTAAATGTTCATAACTCTACTTTTATGAATAACTGACAATTACAGTGAAGCAAGGGTTCAGTTTGGTTAGTTTTAATGCCCAAATTCAAAGGATTATCTTTTATAAGTTTTGGTTTATATTTAAATTAGAATGGTATTTTTAAATTGTTCAAGCTTGCCCTGCTTATCCGCCAAATGTTCCTAAATTTAAAGAACTATGACGTTAAGATGGTCTTTTCCGTCTCTTTTTAAACTTACCAAGGTAATACCAAAAGGGAAAACTAAGTAAGATTTTATTAAAGACTATGCTATAGATTAGTGTCAACCAGGGACACATTTTTCAAGTTGATTAAAATATAGAACAAAATATCTAAGGAATATATTAGAGCATAGACTATTAACCAACAATACATTTTCAACGTTTAGGGGCACCTGGGTGGCTCAGTCAGTTGAGCATTTGACTCTTGATTTCAGTTCATGATCTCAGGGTTTGGGGAATGAGCCCCGGGTCAGGGTCCGCACTCAGCGTGGAGCCTGCCTAAGATTCTCTCTCTCCCTCTGCCCCTCTCCCCTACTCGAGCACGCACTCAATCTCTAAGATAAAAAAATTAGTTTATTTTAATCTTTTTAATGTTTAGTTTTGAAAGAGAAAGAGAGAGACAGAGACAGAGCACGAGCAAGGGAGGGGCAGAGAGAGAAGGAGACATAGAATCCAAAGCAGACTCCAGGATCCGAGCTGTCAGCACAGAGCCCGACACGGGGCTCGAACCCACAAACCGTGAGATCATGACCTGAGCCGAAGTCGGAAGCTTAACTGCCTGAGCCACTCAGGCACCTCCCCCGTCAAAATTTTTAGATAAAAATTTTTAAAAAACCATTTTCAAAGTTTATAAGTAAAAGTCAAAGAAAAGGAATCGGATCCAAATAAAAATGTCACATTATATAATCCCATTATCTAACAAGAAGCCAGCTAAGCCCCAGGGACGGGTGACACAACTGTAACCAAGGTACTTGCTGCTCAAGTCTCATTCATGGTGCAAACCAAATAAAGACAACAACTAAAAACATTTCTGTCCATTTGGGCTAAAGACCATTTATTTGAGGTGTACAGAATGGGAAAGAGAGTTTAAAGGGAGAAGACTGATTAGCAGTGAAGCCCGCCACCTGCTGTTGAAAATGTTAACCTAGAATTTGAAGAGCTCACCCTCCAGAATAGAACAGGGGTGACCTATAAACCAAATCAAGAAGTAAAGACCCCCACTGATGTTTCAAGCTAAGATGACAGACACAAAATGGCATACTCACCAAAGTTCCACGAAACACGGTGTTGTGGGTCATTCCACTAAAGAAGAGTAGCCTTACCCTGTCTTTTTTAGGGTTTATTGGGACAATCCTATTTGCCTCTGTCTCCAAAACAGGTCCGCTGACTTTAAAAGTTCTAGTTTTTGGAAAGAAATGTTGACCCCAGGCACTGTATGTGGAAGTCAATGAAGAGGGATGAATAGAATGTTAACTTTCCCAAGTCAAAATGGTCAAGTCTGGGGCACCTGGGTGGCTCAGTCAGTTAAGCGTCCAACTTTGGCTCAGGTCATGATCTTAAGGTTGTGGGTTCGAGTCCCACATCGGGCTCTGTGCTGACAGCTACTTCAGAGCCTGGAGTCTGTCTTCGGATTCTGTGTCTCCCTCTCTCTCTGACCCTCCCCTGCTCATGCTCTGTTTCTCTCTATATCAAAAATTAAAAAAAAAAAAAGGTCAAGTTTGATTCTAGATGTCTCCTCCATCTCCCACCCATGAGATTTCACATATTTTAGCTCATGTCCCAGCAGCTTTCAGAAACTAAATACAAATATATTTTTGCATCTGACAGCCGCACCCCAGAACGCTATTCTAACAAAGTCAGAGTTTACTTTAGAAGTGAACAAAAACGGTCTCCCATGGGTTAGATATCATGTTAAGTGTTCTTAACACACACACGGACACAAGGAAAAGGAGGTGTTGCATATGGGTATTTGCCCACGCCCAAACTCATCAAATTGCATACATAAAATACATATAGTTCTTTGTAGATCAATTATCCCTCTATAAAGTTGCTTACAAAAAAACAAAAACAACTAGCAAACAGCCTCCTGTGTGGTTGAGAACAGAAAGGCTTATGAACTCGATAGCCCAGGGAAGAAATGCACACACATATACACACCATGCACCATGGGATGAAACTATGTCAGAGGAAAAAAAAATAAAACCCAACCTTTTAAATACAGGTGACTAATTCAAGTACATTCTTGTGGACTTGGATTCCTTTGGGGTTACGCTGAGTTATGTGAGCCAGGGTCTCACCATGACCAGCACGTGATTGCTGCCCGTCGAAACCCTGCATACCTGAGATCCTGTGACCAGACGGACCAAAAACATTTACACCAGCTGATGGTCACTTGAAGCCCGAGGTGAACATTTTCTGAGACGCTCCTACTCGAGACATTTTTTTTTTAAAGGACCTCGCCTGCCAGATCATTCTAGTCTGAACAGGCCTGGGAAGGGGTGCGGTTGGCACGAGATCCTAAAACAACCTTCTAAAGGCAAAACCACTCAGAGCCCATAAAGACAGACTCAGACTAGTTTCTTAAAAATACTGTTTAGCAATTTAGACGCATGCCTTTCATCCGTCCCAACAAAAACCAAATTTTTTTTACACAATCGCTGGATGAAAACATGAATCATTTGACTCATTAAAAACACTCGGAGCAAACGGATGGTTTTCACTTAAGGAAAGGCCTTTTTATGGACAAGTTCCAGAAATTAATTGAACGTTTGTCCATGGGCAAACATCTCCGTGTGTCACTCTCCACTTCTCTGAAAGAAACCCCTCAATTCACTTCAGACTATGCCAGCCATGGGCATCTACAGGAACGAACGTTATCACTGACGAAGAAAGGTCATTTGTATTCTATCAATGGTAAATAAAAAAGAGTAAGAATACCAAAAACAAGGTGATTTTTCTGAACCTATAAATAACAAAGCAGGCAATTCTGCCAAGATTCCGTGACTTAGACTTTTACTTCATCACAATGAACCCCTACCCCTTACTCCTTTTCCATTCTTACTGGGGTCTTTCAAAATGTGTCAATATCACATCCCCCTAAGTACTGCAGGTTTCATTCATAATTAGATCTCCACTGTGCCTCTGCTCTGGTCGTGGTACAAAACTCCTTTTGTCACTGAATGTGCTCGCGGCGCAAAATTCTTCGTTTGGTCTTTGTCACCCTTCCCGTCAAATTTCACTCAGCTCAGGCAGAATGAAGGGGGGCAAATATCTGGCCTTTGCAAAACTGCGGGCCAGCTGCTCTTCTTCCTCTGCTGGGCTGCAGCTCAGAGAGACTCTTCTACGATTCTAGGGGGCCTTCTTAGAGTCTTCTGGAAAGTTAGCTACCTACTACCGAGGGCCAGGTTCCAGAGCACTCAGTCTGTGTCTCAACCAGAAACACAAGCCACATCACTCTCCAATTATTGCTTACAAGTGTGTCTCCCTAGGGGCGCCTGGGGGGCTCAGTTGGTTGAGCGTCCGACTTCGGCTCAGGTCATGATCTCACGGTTCATGGGTTCGAGCCCCACATCAGGCTCTGTGCTGACAGCTCGGAGCCTGGCGTCTGCTTCGGATTCTGTGTCTCCCCCTCTCTCTGCCCCTTCCCTACTCGCACTCTGCCTGTCTGTCTGTCTCTCAAAAATAAACACTGAAAAATAATTTAAAAAAAAGAGAGAAGTGCGTCTCTCTCTTAGAACGGGAGCTCTTTCAGGGGAAGAATGGAGACCTATTCTTTTGAGGTTAGCCAGGTGCTAGTATAGCACACTAGAGGACAGTAACCTCTTACTAAATATTTGCTGAAGAAATCGGACTGAAGTGCTTGGCACCTATACGAATATACATTGAAAAATAAACCAAGGGGCGCCTGGCTACCTCAGTCAGCAGCGTGTGCTACTCTTGATCTCGGGGTTTTGAGTTCAAGCCCTCCGCTGGGTGTAGAGATTATGCAAACATAAAATCTTTTTAAAAAATAAAATGAAATAGGGGCACCTGGGTGGCTCAGTTGGTTAAGTGTCCGACTTCGGCTCAGGTCATGATCTCACAGTTCACGGGTCGAGCCCCGCGTCAGGCTCTGTGCTCTCCGCTCAGACCCTGGAGCCTGCTTCAGATTCTTTGTCTCCCTCTCTCTCTGCCCCTCCTCCACTCACGCTCTGTCTCTCTGTCTCAAAAATGAATAAACATTAAAAAAATTTTTTTAATTTATAAAAGACAATAAAATGAAATAAACCAAAAAATTAGTGAGGGGGACCTCTATTTCAGGCAAATTCTTATATATCTTTAACCTTAAACAATACAAGCTTCCCATCTTAGTTTTATGGTACCTTTCTGGAAGATTTGTGGGCATTTATAGGAGTGCGCTATTTGTAAAGGAGTATATTTTCCTAACAGAACTGCAGGCTAGTGACAGCACAGTTTCTGAGTGCATGTTCCTATATAATCTCTTGCAGGGACAGAAGAGTCCTGGGCCTTCTGGAAGGCTCGCCTAAACACCTTCATTCCATACGATAAGTAAGCGAGATCTACTTCAATGACATGAAAACAATTGGGACAGCTGAACAAGTAACAGTGGAGGAGGGAAGAGAAGAGAAGAAGGAAAAGGTCAAAAGGAATATCCCATTTCTTTTGCTTGTGATGGTTACAAAATGAGCTACATTGTAATCAAATGAAGCCTCGTCCCAAAATCAAAGATCTCTACCAGAAGTAGCGTTGGACTTCCATTACCACAAGGTCTATGGTAGTATGCTGATTTTTCAAATTATTTGGTTTGGGTAAATGACTCATACCACAAAGGAAAAGGGAAGACAGCTAACGGATACATGTGAAGGTTTGAAGGGGCTAATAATAACGGTTTGAAATGAGGAGGGCTACATGTATATACCATGCTTGCTGATGCTATCTGATGACTTGGTGGTTACAATACCCACAAGATATTCACCAAGACAAACACGGTGATAACATAGATTAGTCTACTATGTAACAAAGAAAAAACAGGAAAGTTGATTGAGATTTATAAAGAAAGACTGTTCTGATGTGTGTTAAATAAGGCAAAGGGGCAGAATTGGGTATTTTTAAACTTCTAGAGAATGGGAAGAAAGACAGCCTTATCAAGTCCCAACCTGCACATCAATATTTGCTTCCAGAGTGATTGCCACGCAGTGGATGTGTGACCACTTCAACTGGTAATGAAGACACCACAAGTAGGGGTGCCTGGGTGGCTCAGTTGATTAAGTCAGTCTCTTGATTTTGGCTATGGTCAATGATCCCAAGGTTGTGGGGCTGAGCGTCCCAACTTCTGATTTTGGCTCAAGTCATCATCTCATGGTTCGTGGAATCAAGCCCCACATCAGACTCTGTACTGACAAGTGCCAAGTACAGAGCCTGCTTGGGATTCTCTCCCTCTCTCTCTGCCCCTCCCCTGCTCACTTGTACACATGCTCTCTCAAAATAAGTAAATCAACGGGTTTTTTAAATTTTTTTTAATGTTTTATTTATTTTGATACAGAGAGAGGCAGAGCATGAGAGGGGGAGGGGCAGAGAGAGGAGATGCAGGCTCCAGGTTCTGAGCTAGCTGTCAGCACAGAGCCTGATGCGGGGCTCGAACCCATGAACGTGTGATCTGACCTGAGCCGAAGTCAGAGGCTCAACCAACTGAGCCACCCAGGCGCCCCATCGTTTTTTTTTTTAAAGGAAAACAAAAAAGAACGAGGAGAGATGGAGGTCAATACAGCCGAGAAGAAAAGGGGTGTCAGAGAAGCCCGCCACCCAACTATGGCACCTAGGTACTCATCAAGGCTTCATGGGCTGTCCTGTTAAACTAGGTAGAAGAGGAAGGGTATAAGATCAAGAAAACCAAAAGTTGGGAGAGGAAGGATACAGGAGCAATAACCTTCGAGAGTTAAAAAAAAAAAGTTAATAAAGGTGAGCATCTGGAGTCCAAGAGAAAGGGAAAATTATTCACAGTCCTGTGCTAAAGGCAAGAGATGAAGGAAGGAAGTCTTTCTTCCTGTGCAAGGTGGGGGAGACGCAGTGGCCGACCTTATCGCTAGGTTGAAAGGGGAAATAACAGAAACAAAACTGGTGTTTATATTCATGGTTAGTAACAGAGGGGAAATCTGGTTCCTCTTTCTATGAGTGGAGAAAGCGGTCAGGAGAGATACTTGGCACTAAAGGATAATACAGCCTTGAAAGGACTGGCTAAGAAGGACAGGAGAGAGTGTTGTGTGTGTATGTGCATGTGCATGGCGGCGGGGGGTAGTAATCTGGGGGGTGTGAGTGGTGATGTACTATAGTAGTGATTTTCAGTCAACAAGGAATAGCAAAACCCTCTCGTTACAGAAAATGGCAAGGCGTAAGAGGCTAGAAACCGGTGCCTGGGTCGCTCAGTCAGTTAAGTGTCTGACTCTTGATTTGGACTCAGGTCATGATCTCACAGTTCGTGAGTTCGGGCCCCACATCAGGCTCTGTGCTATGAGCACTGATTGGGATTCTCTCCTCCCTCTCTCTCTGCTCCTCCTCCGCTTGTATGCATGCACACACACACACTCTCTCTCTCAAAACACACAAAAAAATTCAAATTTATTTAAAAAAAACTTGAAAATGAAAGGTGAACCCTCATCTTCTAATGAGAACACACTAGATGGAAGTCGTCAATGCTAGAAGAACAGCGAACCTCAGAGCTTGATGACCGATCCAAGCCACAAGACTGAACTTTCCCGGCATATGCAGCGTGTGGGTTGCCCACACATCCTATGGGCTTGACAAGCCAGGAACGATCCCAACTCATCGAATGTCCAACTTCAAAACTCAATGTCCCTAGCCCCACACTCACTCTCCTGCTTCCCAGTCCTAGCCCGCAGACAACAGCGTTGAAATTATTTGAATCCCTCCCGACAATTATGATTCATCATTCTGACGTTAGCTCTCTTTTAACTCCTATCCTGATTATTGAACTTTATGTGGTCTGGAGAACAAACTGTTAAAAAATATATATCCATGCAGTGTAATTCTTTGCATGCTGAGAGGTCAAATTCATCCTACCGCTGTGCTCTGTAACAGTTAACATGCCCATGGGACAGCTATTGGACCCCAGAATCTAGATGATTTGATGAAAAACAAAAACAAAATAAAGTAGAACAAAGAAAGAGAAATTCCTTCCATTGACTTTCATCCTTGGGCAAGACCTTACCATCTCTGCACTCTCAGATGATTACATCTCTTGATTTTCTAAGATTAAAATAAACCTGAATGGGTTTCAAAACCATGAATAAAAAGTTTAGAAACTGGAACTCTCGAGATCTAGTCAAGAAAACAAGTCGTGGTTTGTTTTCGATGTACCAGGATGGACAGACAGAAAACTCGTAGGAAAATTATCATTTTACCAACATATCAGATAACAAGGTACAAAACAGCATTTTCCACATGCATTCAACTTTGGAGTATTAAACCAAGAGAGGAGTCCGCTCGCGCACACGCGCGCACACACACACACACACACATACATACAACAGTTCTATGAATCTATTAAATTTGGGAAATGTTACAGAAGTACCATATGCTCCTCCTGAAGTTTCAATACAAACATAAAAGGTTCTGAGAAGTCCTGCAGTAAAGAAAGTTAATTGAATGTTGTTCACCCCAGTGTTTCCTGAACTTCTTCAACCAGAGAAGTTTTTCCCTGTGTTCTGAAAACATGTTTTGTGAAATGCCATCGTAGGGAATAAAATCGGCTACAGTGGCCCCCACATTGTTCATTGCATAAGCTGGGGAGAAGTTTGGTTGGCCAGAGACCCATCAGAAAGGAAGAGGGACAGTAAAGGAGGGCCACTGAATGTGATAAAGAGCAAAGAGAAACGTCAGTCAACATAGCCAAGAAGGAAAAAGGTGCCAAGTATGGATGGGCCAACCTTCTTAGCTAAGTAAATTCTAATGGTTCCCGCCTTCAGCTCTTCAGTGTCTTTTCAAACCACCGGTTTCAGTTTCCAGGACCCAACTAAGGACTGTTAGTCCCCAGTGTAGGGCTCAATCCCATACATCAGGAGATCATGACCTGGGCCGAAATCTAGGGTCAGATGCTTAACCGCCTGAGCCACCCAGGCACTCCAGGACCATTTAGTATCTTTTAAAGAAGAGTTTACAATAATTCAGGGCACAAGATTTCATTTTATTATGACACTGGGTGATCTTGATGGAAACTACAATAGAACCAATGAAATTAAGCTCTTTTGTCTACCGGTTGGTTTTACAAAGTGGCTCATTCAGTATCGCGCCATCAGTAATCAAGCCTGATAGGGAAAATCACATCGTAAATATCCATACCCGCTGCGTATATGATGTTTATGGGCTACCGCGGATCTTTCACGAGTCCTTGACCCTTACAACATTCTCGTGAAGCCTGCGGTTGTTAATACTACCTTTTTACAGATCGGGAAACAGGATTAAAGACCATTGCCGTGAGCAGCTCATATATACAAACAGAGGAGACTCTAGTAACTGCCTGGCAGATCAATGAGCGAAGAATCCTGGCCAAATACCCAAGGACATGAATTTGGGGAAGCCACAAGGTACGGTAGGAAAACTGGTGACCTCTCAAGAGGTTGGAGGCCCTGAGATCCAGGCAAACAGCTTGGCTTCCCTGGGTCGCGGTGTGTTCCCCAAGCAAATGAGGGGAATACCGATCCTCTTGCTAATGGGATTGTTGAGATGATCACACAAAATGAGGTTTCCGAAAAGATTTTATCAATGTTCATGGGCTGTGTGCATAGACTTGCTTCTCTTACAGTGGGAGAATCTGAAGGGGGGATTTTCATCTTTGCATATTTGAACCCCACTGCAGAGGCTTTAGCACCCCCCCCCATCATCTGGCGAGTGCTAAAGGAGTTGTGTTTAAGTACCAATGTTTATACACCAGACAGGTAGCTGGCCCCACAGCACTGGACAAGATCAGTCTGGATTCATTTGTTTCAATCCCTTGGGAAGAGGAGGAACTAAACCTATCACATCTATTATGTTCCGTTTAACTTCAGTTTCTCATCTGTTATTAGAAGGTTATAGATATAACCCCCCCCAAATTGAACCTTCATCAGGTATTTTTTTCCTGAGAGGCCAAGTCTTTATTTTGTCAACGAAGAGCATTTTTAAATGCTTACTAGAATAGTGATTGCTAAGTTTTTAAAGTTGTTTTTAACGGAGGAATAACTAACACGCCATAAACCGCACCTATTTAAAGTATACGATTTGATTAAGTTTTGACAGCAACATAGTGAAACTATCCACCAGCCCCAAAATTTCCCTGTGCCTTCTTGTACTCCCCAAGCAACCAGGAATCTGCTGTCATTATGAATTTCTCCGGCATGTTCTAGAATTTTACACAAATTGAATCATGCAGTGTGCCCTCTCTTCTGCCTGGCTTCTGGCATTAGGGGTCCTCTACGTTGCTGACTCCATTAATAACTCCCTTCATTTCAGTCTTGCATAGTAGCCATCGTACGGATACACCACAATTTGCTGATCTATTCACCTGTCGACGGACATCAGGGTTGGTTCCAGTTTTTAGCTGTTACTTATAAAACGGCCATAAACACCCAAGTACAAATCTCTGTAGAGACACAGGCATGCTCTTCTCTAGGAGCAGAATAGCTGGACCATACGGTAGGCGTGTCCTTAACACTGTAAGACTTTGCCAATGGTGTTTTAAAATGTGCCATTTTACACTTCCACCTACATGTATGAGGAGAGTTCCACAACATCTACAAACTTGCTGCCACTTGATCAGCCTTTTCCATTGGAGCCATTTGAATAGGTGTGTGGTAGACGACTGGCATTTCAATTTGCATTCCCCTAATGACTACTGACGGTGAGCATCTTTTCATATGTGCGTCTGTCATGTGTCTCTCTTCTTTGGTAAAGTGTTCAAACCATTTGCCCATTTTTTCTAGGTTGTTTCTTCATTACTGAAAACTCCATTGGTTTTATTGGGTGGTGCAACACAGATAGCTAGGAACTCGGTCAACATTTTACGTAATTCACGGGGCCCTCATGCTGAACTAAAATATTGTCCACACGTTAGGACAAACCTGAAATTGTTTTCAAAGCGAGAAAAGGGTGCGATTATTTTTACAGAGGCTCAGAACTCCGTCAGCAAACAAAACAATCGTATGTCCACGCATTCCAGGGGTACCAAAACCATCTGAATTCTCCCTCAGAGCATCATGTTCACGCTCTGTGCTCACTGTATTCTAATCCCTTAAGATTCCATTTTACGAGGGGAATCTCTCACGTCAAACTTGTGGCCACAGTCAAACAGAGACGAAGGCCAAACCTCTTTCTCACTGTTTGTGCGATCAGTTACGGCTACACATCTGCCAGCACGAAGATGATGTCTCCTTTAACATCTACAGAGGAGACTAGTTTGAGGGCAGCTCTAAGGCTTTCCTTTGAGGAAAAGCAGGCCCAGTTCTGCCGTGTAGGGCCATCGGCTCACAGCTCAATTGTTACAGTTGATGTGGGTTTCCTTTTAGATGCCTGGAAAATGACTCTGCTGACCACATCCACATTCTGAAATACTTTTTGAGAACTTGTAACCAAACTGCAGGAACTGACTCATTTTGCAGTGCCCGGCCACCACACAGTTCGTTCCAGAATAGACTCCAGTCAAAGGAGGTCTCAGAGCACAGGCACAGGGGAAGGCAAGGGGGAAATCCCGGGATGCAGGGGGCAAAACGGCTCAAGCCCCAGGAGACCAGCAGACGTGACCAGCTTTAGAAAAAGGACCAAAGAGGACACACCGCTTCATGAGTGACACATGTGTTGTCCTCCAAACTAGATGTCAGAGGCTGCTCGAAAACCAACCTTCATATATAGCTCTTGATCTTTCACCTAGAAAGCAGATTCAGTTGCGGGATGTATGCAGGGGGATTTGGCGGAGATAGGGTCTTGAACTCCCATTCCTGAATTCCTTGATAAATCAGTAACACACATACCCCCATTTCTCAGCAGCTAAGCAGGAATGGACCCCCAGTTTGAAGTCACCTGGACTTAAGACCAGAAATTTAGAGGCACCTGGGGGACTTAGTTGGTTAAGTGCCTGATTTTGGCTCAGGTCATGATCTCAAGGTTCATGGGTTTGAACCCTGTGTCGGGCTCTGTGCAGACAGCTTGGAACCTAGAGCATGCTTTGGATTCTGTGTCTCTTCCTCTGTCTCTGCCCCTCCCCTGCTCATGCTCTCCCACTTCTCTTTCAAAAATAAATAAATATTTAAAACAACTTTTTTAAAAGACCAGAAATTTGCAGGTACCCTGGGGGTCTCCTACATCCTTCATTATCTACTTCTACACCCTTCTCTCTCACCTCCCACAAGAAGTGGCAACCCTCAGCTCCCTTTTCTCCCAGTCCAGAGTTCCTACCTCAGGGGAGGGTGGACAGGAGCAAACCAGGCCCTCAGCCAGCAAACACTCTATGTTCCCCAAGTACTAATTTCTTCAACCCACAAGTGAAACTCTCAAACTCTCAGTCAGTTTCAGCCAGAGGCAGTGAGGAAATCCGGTCCAGTTGAACTCAACTATAAATGACAAAGCCGGTTAACTCTTTTCTGCAGGTGGGTCCCTGGCTCAAAGAACAGGGGCGCTAACCCAAATGCATAACTAACTAGTGGAAAGTCAGGCGAGGTTGGTAAGAATTAGGCATCAGGTCTCAAGTGGGGTGAAGGAAGAGAAACGTGGACAAGACATGCAAACAGCACTCAAGCCCCTGCGATGCTGTTTAAGTGGTTAGACCCGGCTGCGTGGTCCCATGTCGATAAAATGACGCGCATACACATTTTACATCTGTCCTCGCTGATTGCCACGTCCGTTAACAAGAAATGTCCCAGATGACAGAGACTGTACGTACCTTGCATAAAAGGGAGGACTTTTAATACAGGATGCAGAGCAGAGGACAACAAGGGGCTGCAATCCATTTACAGCAATCGACTCTATCTATAAGAAATGGCAAAAACAAAATGTCTTTAACGCAGTTATTTCAAAGAGAGTAAATAGACACACTTGCATTCATCCCAAAGGAGCGATGGCTTTGGCTTTCCCACGGTCCCTTTCTGCCCCTGGTTGTAGAGTAAGTATTGTGGAACACAGCTTTCTAACTTGCATCCAGCAGATCTTCGGACAGAATTATGAGGCCATCTCTCAACTCAGGGGACACAAAACTCAGGGCTACAAAAAAGAAAACCCGGAATGTTTAACCTGGAGGCACATGGAAACCATCAAAGTTCCCGATCTCAACTGTTTCACGGGGGTCCAAGCCAGCAACGACATGCACCTCGGACAGCGAAGTTTTGGCAGCCAGAAACGGAAGGGAAACATCCCAGTGCCGGACTCCTGAGGAGCCCACACCTCCCTGCAGAATCAGTGTGACAGGAGGAATCACCCACTTTTGGCTCCTTAGCGGCTAAGGGGGTATACAGCTCGTCTTTCTCTCTCGGTCTCTCTCTTTCCTCCTCCCAAGGTTTTCGTATAATTTAAACGACAAAAAAGTAGCGTTTTATCCAAAGAAAGCCCTACAGTAGCGTAACGTGAACACGCTCCAGTTAAGAGGCACCATGGGCTGGTCTCTCTGATCCCTACACAACATCACCCATACTCTCAAAACACCATCCTCCTTCCCTCTCGTTATCGTCTCCTACCTTCCAGAAGCTTCTATGGCCAGGAGGGTCCTAGGAGACCTGATATTCACTACCTCCCAGACCTCATCTGTTACCTGCCCTTTCCCCTTGCGTACTGTTCCACACTGGCCTCTCTTTTCTCAAAAAATTTTTTTAAGTTTATTTGCTTATTTTGAGAGAGAGCACAGGCGGGGTGGGGGCAGAGAGAGAGGGAGGGCGAGAGAAAATCACAAGCATGCTCTACACTGTCAGCGCAGAGCCCGACGTGGGGCTCGAACTCACGAACCATGAGATCATCAGCTGAAATCAAGGGTTGGAGACTTAAGTGACTGAGCCACCCCCCCCCAGAAGCCCCAGCACTGGCCTCTTTCCTAACTCATGGACATACCAAGCTTGCTTCTGACTCCACTGGCGTGGTTTTTGTGCTCTGTGCCTGCCACCCCTTCCTCCACATGCCCGTGGGGAAGTCTCTGAGCGAAGTATCACAATGGCAGAGAGGCCTCTCCCAAGGGCCCCGGATAAGCTGTCGTCCTCTGGACCTCTCGCATGCTCACCTGTCTGCCCTGGATGTATTTTTCTCCCTAAGTACCTACTGCCACCTGGCACGTACGTGCTCCATCCCTGTCAGCCTCCCCGCTGCCACGCGGGCAGGGATCTTGTTCCCGGTCATATTCCCAGACCCAAAACACCATCTGGCATGTGGTAGGTGTGCAACACGTTTCTGTAAACGGGCCGGGTAGGTGGAAGTTATCGGAGGGTGAACATTTCCCCCAGGCATTAAGAGAATTCAGGCAGGAGAGAGAATAGATCCCTTACGTGTAGAAGGAACGGCTTTACCTTGGCTACTGTGGTCGACACTCTCCCAGAAAACGCACATGGTTTGTGCCGGACAAAGAACTTGAATGGTTGGTTACCTGTTTTTGTTTCCAAAACCCGGGTCAAAGGCCACCCAGGTGAAAAATCTCCAAGTGTGAGTGGGTACCCCTATCGTTCCCATCCCCACTTAAAGAGGTTTTCAAAATCTCACAATAAATTCAATCGAGGGCAGAGCTGGATTCCCCCCCCCCAACCAAATTCACTTACATTCCACTTAAAAAAATCTCTTCCAAGACATCTTTGCAGTCTCTGAATGTTCTGCAAACATTCTCTACCAGGGGGCCTTTCCTCCACCACCATCAAAAAAGAGCAGAAAGAAAGACCTTTCTCTGCATTATTTTCCTGTCACAAGCCTTTTCTTTCCCTTACTTTAAAAAAAGAAGTCTAGCTGCCAAAGGAAGATGCTTAAAGACTTTTATGAATGTCAGCCTGTGAAATGTGCCTTGTCACCAAAATGGCAAAGGATCAAATAAAAGATGGAGTCACTGAGGAGAAAGGAGCAAAGAGTGGGTTGCCTTCCCCTAATGGACCCTCACGCTGTCCTTTCTTTCATCTGTCTGCAGGTAGGCGTTGAATGCGTTGTGTAAGAATATGGATAGAGGAAGGAGGAAGGGAGGGAGGGAAGGGGGGAAAGTAGGGAGGGAGGGAAGGAAGAAGGAAGGAAGGAAGGAAGGAGGAAGGAAGGAAGATTATTATATCCTCCCATGGGCAGGTTCAGTCTAAGGCCAGACGTTTTAAAGAGATTTCTCTCTTTTTTTAAATTTATTTATTTTTTTAAAGGGGAGATGGAGAGCTCACAAGTGGGGTAGGAGCAGAGGCAGAGAGAGAGAGAGAGAGAGAGAGAGAGCGAGCGAGCACGGGACCAGAGAGAGAATCTCAAGCAGCTGTAAATGACTGTAATTTGCTGTAAATTACAGCTGTAAATTGCTGTAAATGACAATGGAGAAAGTGGAGAGCCCGATGTAGGGCTCTAACCCATGAACCGTGAGATTGTGACCTGAGCTGAAGTCAGACGTTCCCACCGACTGAGCCACCCAGGTGCCCAGAGATTTCGAAGCACCCTAAGCCCATCAGCTAGGGCAGCTTGCTCTCAACTTCCAAGTCAAATTCTCAACCCACATTTGAAAGAGGAGGAAACGCTCAATGGGAAACCCCTCCCCCATGCTCTGAAAATGAAGCCCTCATCCAAACGCAGGCTTTTTAGGCACACCATTGCCTGCAGTTCTTTGCTCAGAGTGTTTTGCCCTTCCAGAAAGTGAGCTCCCAGAACTAGATGGAGATGAAGGAGAAAAACATCAGTCATTATGGATTCTTACTCATCTTACTTTTCTAGGGATTTGTTCTACACCAGATAGAGGACATGACAATGCATCCCTGGGACCTGCTCACACACTTCTCTCTCCCACCCCCACTTTCAAGTGAAAATACTCGAGAAAAAAAATAGGGGAAGTTGGATGAGTAAATTTGTTAGTGCATAAGATCAAATGAAAACAAGGAATTCCCCTCCTGGCCTTTCGTGGCCTAATTTAAACTCATAAAACACAAATGACTAAAATTGCTCCTGTTGATCTGTGAAGTCAGAAGCAGAAAAAGTCAACTGTGTATTTCAATATTGAGAGGGCTGGGCCTGGAGGACGTGACACTTTGCAGAATAGAAATGAGAAGACCATTTCTGAGAGTTTCAGGTTCAGTCAACTTTTATTCTGCTTTCCTGCCAGAAGGACTTGCCATCTACACCGGCCACAGCCTATCTGGATTTCCATTCTGGTTCCACAGCTTCCCGAGTGAACGGCCCCACCCTGTTCCTTCACCCCTGTGC
This sequence comes from Suricata suricatta, assembly GCF_006229205.1. NCBI lineage: Eukaryota > Metazoa > Chordata > Mammalia > Carnivora > Herpestidae > Suricata > Suricata suricatta. Next base: position 37,846,529 of record NC_043717.1, read on the forward strand.
CTTAGTGCCCTCATCTATGAAATGGGCCCAATAATCACACCAACGGGTTGTTGGGGGGATTCATATGGTCATTGCAGGCAGAGCACTTATAACAGTGCACTGTTGTGACAGCGAGAACATGGTGGCAAGTGTGCCGTAAGTGACTGCCACCATCCTCCTCCCTGTGTTCCTGAATGTGACGTGAAAAAGAAAGACAGAGCTTAGAATGGATGCGCAGGGTTTGTGGCTGAACTGAAGCCTGTTCCCGGAAAGACCTGGGACGGGAACTCAAGTGGGTCAAGGTGCCATTATTCCAGTGATCACAGCATGTGCTTTACACGTGTTCTCTCATTTCCTGCAACAGCCCTATGAACCGGTCAGTCCTGACACTCCGCTCTCTAGGGCTTTGGGAAATACGTGAAGTCATTTACTCAGCTAGCAAGGGGCAGCCTGAGCTGAAAGCAGAGGTCGGTTTGTTTCCAAAGGCTAGACCTCGTGGGGGGAAGCAAAGACTTCGATGGGTGCAGTGAACGGGCACCTTCCTAGGGTCGTGGGAACCACGGCCACAGACGTGATACTGACTAGAAAATGCCTGGAGGTTTGGAGAGTTTTTCCCCCAGGTAATTAGAACTCTGAAAGCGCCCTGGAAAGTTTTGCTGCGCCCGTACAACCTCAACTCAGTTTCACTCAATTTTAAGGACTTCGGTCTCACTTAATGTAGATGTCACAGGAATCCTCATGGAGAGGAACCGATGGGCTTGCGTTTAAAAAGCCTTTATCCATATATTTTTAAGAGCGATGGGACAAGAAAGCATGCTTCCAATGCTACCACCAGCAGTGGGTTTTTAGTGGAGCAGGTGCTTATGGAGAATTAAAATCTTCCAAGGCGGAAAAAGAAGATCCTTTAAAATAAAACCTTACCTTCCTATGAAGGACTCCACCTTCTACCTTAACATAAGCAGTTACACTCTGTTTTTAAGCAAGGTCTTACTTTATCATCAAAAGCACTGAGAAACTCTTTCCTGTTCAAATATAACTAACAGAAACAAAATGTCCCAAATACTATATGGACTTATAAAAAAAGCATATTGAATCCATTTTTATATGCATCTAATCTGTTCCTTGAAGAATTAAAGAAAAAAAATCAACTATGTAAATGTTCTAATGAGCTATTTAGAGGGCCACATTATTAACAGTTAATAATATACATCTATTTTTCATTTCATGTTTTAGATTATCTTAAATATTTTGGAATGCATAAACTAGAATCAATGTAGGATAGAAAGGCAATAGGTAACAGTTGAGAACGTAGGAACTTGACCCAGGAAATGTCCAAGATTTGACCACTTACATTCTTTTATTGTTTTTAAGTTTATTTATTTATTTTGAGGGAGAGAGAGAGACAGAGACAGAGGGGACAGAGAAATCAAGCAGAGGGAGGGGCAGAGAAAGAGTGAGAGAGAATCCCAAGCAGGCTCTGCACCATCAGGGCAGAGCCCGATGTGGGGCTTGAACTCACAAACTGTGAGATAGTGATCAGAGTCAAAACCAAGAGTCAGATGCTTAACTGAATGAGCCACTCAAGAGCCCCTAATCACTTACATTCCTTCATGTAATTTTGTAGAATTGTTTTATATTGAAAATTTTCTTAGTTTTTCCAAAAAAATAAATACTGGTTCCAGGTAGATGGGTTTCCATGTTTTCAGTGAAATAAGATTTTTGTTTAGTTCTCCAGTTCCCTATCTAAATTGAAGGCAGTTCACAAAATATGGAAGTCTTTTACCTTGCATATCCTCCTTAGTCATTTAAAATATGCTTGATTTTAAAAACACTCAGTGATTATATTCAAATTTGGCTAGTTTCCTCTCCTGAATGAAGACATCAGTTCTCCAAATACTGATTGCACAATCAAAACTGTTTAAGAAATTCTCGTGGCTGTGAATATAAAAATGATAACTAATATGTAAGAAAAATCCAATGGGCAGAAAAAAAAATTCATTTCTGATAGCAGCCTGAAATTGATGGGAGGGAACAAGTTTGAAAATGGAGCTCAAAGAGAAAATAAATTAGGGACCCTGAAATTAGTTCAAAAATATGCCTGCTGGTAATTGAACTGGAAAAGGAATACATAAGTAATACATCAGACAGAGACAAGTGGGCTAAGAAGAAAAATGAGGCAGAGTAGAGGGATAGAGAATTCGGGAAGTGGAATGGAGAAGTTGCTATTAGTTTGGAAGGAATCTTTATAGCCCTAGAAATACACAGGTATTGGAGAGATGCCATATACACTTTTTTGAAAAGTACTGTTACAATTATCTATTTGTGGGGCACCTGGGGTGACTCGGTCAGTTAAGCAACAGACTTTCATTTCGGCTCAGGTCATGATCTTACGGTTCGGGAGTTCTGAGGTTGAGCCCCTCATAGGGCTCCTTGTGCCCTCTCCCCCTCCCCTACTCGGGTTCACAGGCTCTTTCAAAATAAATAAATAAACTTTTAAAAAAGTATCCTTTTGTGCATTCAGGGTCATGCAGCTCAGGTTCCACAGGCTTCCCGAATTCCCCGCCCCCAAGGGCCCTTGCTTTGTCCCAATGTGGCTCCCACCCCAGGGTGCTCGTCTCCTCCGAGGTGACCCATGCCCTCCACAGAGCCCAGGCCTCCTGCAGGCACAGGGACCCAGAAAATGTCTATGAAAAGTCTGTTCCCTGTTACTCAAGATCATTTCCTTGGGGCCGAGGAAAGAGTTCTTCTGTGGGTCTTCATTTTTTAAGGCGAAGAAAGCCTGCTGATGGGAGATCAATGCTGGGAAGCCCAGAACTCCCCCGCCCCCACCCAGAAGAACCCGGTAGAAGCATTCCACTGCAGGCCCCTGACCGGTGACCACGGTGGTGAGGTCATCAGCTTCTGAGGACACCTAGGCACAAGGGGACTAGGAATCAGGGAAATAGCTGACCCGCCCCTCTGACTCAGTTCCTGGGCCTGTCATACCTAAGTGGGTTCCTGGAGGGCAGAGTGTGTGGAGACTGCCTGTCTTCAAACCTTGGCTCCTACTACACACTTTCTGGCTGGGTCGCTTTGGGCAAATCACTCCCCCATTGTGTGCATCAGTTTCCCCACGTAAAACAGGGCCTGACATATTGGTGATATTCAGTTTTTGTGAGGATTAAATCAGTTAATATAGGTAAAGCATTCTATACCCCAATGGGCCTAGACACCGCTGTGGATCATAGGAGCTCAATGTGTATTGGTAAATAGCAGTCCGCCAACCTTTATCAGACACTCCGATCATTAGGATGATGATTTGATAACGATAATAGGGGGACTACTCTACCTATAAAAAAACTTCCAGGGGGGTTGGGGGCCTGGTATAACACACAATAATCAAACACATCACTATTTCTACAATAAAACATACCAATGCTTGTACTAACTGGGATAAATAAAGACTATATATAAATAGCCTCCCCTCAGTTCAGGTTAGGATTTACTACCAAGCTTTTTACATGAAAATCTCTGGGTTTTCAGAGCTTTCTGGATTTCAGAAGAGATGGTGGATCTATTTATTAAACAAGGGCCAAAGCCCATGGAAGTTTCTTCTTCCTCTCTAGCTTCCGGACAGGGTTAATGACCAAATAGTCAAAACCACTTAGGAGTCGAAAATAGGAAGCCCTTTAGGCATGGAAAATCCATGACTGTATAATTAATCTATGCCAAATAGTATCAAAACCACGCCCCCCCCCAACACAGCGCACCATCAGAGACCTGGTCAATCAAGGCACTTCTACAAACAGCAGGTCTTAAAGTAATTTTTCACTACGGGATGAAATACTTAGGTTTTACCACTATTTTCAGGGTACAGCCTTCTTTTCCCACAGGAAACAGACAAGCTATCAAAGGGCAATCATGGACTTGAAAGCATGGGCCTTAAAAGAATACAGTGTTCTCCGTAGTCAGCCTAGAGGAGATGAACAAATGTTATGCCAGAGTGGTTAAAGGATCCTGCCACCAAAGGAATGCTTCTCCACGTTGCATTTTCGGGAATGATCTGCAGCTCTTGAAGAGCTAGCTGTGCTATAACTGGTTCAAGATGTTCTCGCTGCTGGTCAGCACTGGAGAAAGGATTTGCACAAACCTATGGAAGCCGACTTCTTCCCGCTTCTTTATTACCCCCATATGTTGGTATTTCTCTTCCCCAACTTTTCGGACCCCCCTCCATTGATTTTTACACTGAGGTATTGCTTTGTTCGAAACCTGTGTTTACCACTCCCAAGGCGATCGGGACACAAAGGCGAGTCAGGAAGACATGAAATCAACGGAGATACCTACGTTGCTTCATCGTTTTTCCCCCTTCTCATTATCCTCCTACTCAATGAGACTATAGTAGGAGGTCTGAATGACATTTCCAAACCGAGAACTTAAAGCTACATTTCAACACCCAACCCCTCAGTTGTCATAGGAACAACACCAGGCGGCTTATCTAGTTTCTAACAAACAGCCACTTGTCTTGCTCAGAAATTAAAGCTCCCCCTTCAATATATACACACACCCCATATACTAAACCTCAAAAAATGCTATTGGACAAACCAAAACCACACCAAAAACTTAAGAAACAAGCCCAAAGGGAACATGTTTATATCCCTGAATATGCAAGCACCAAATACTATTTGCAAGAAATGATTTTGAGGTCTGTCACTTGACCTGCGTCCCTTCGGTCTGTCGTTTTATATGCCCCACCAAACCCAGGTGAACCCCATTAATGTCTTTTCAGAGCATACAAAACTATTACTACTCTGATAACTGCAGGGGAAAATTCAGAGCTATGTTAATGGCATTTATCCTACATGTATTTCTAAAAATTAGTAAGTTGATAACAAAAGAGCAGCAAGAATTAAAAACATGAAGAGCTAAAGCAATTCTTCTGGAATATACTTTCTGGCATTTACTGTCTCAACCCGCTTCTATTGTATTTTTATCATTCAAAACAACGGCTTCTAAGTGGAAGAGTAAAACGTAAAAATTAGAGGCTTTTTTTCTCATTAAGCAAGGCAGTCCCCAGATTATGAAATCATCATGTTTCACTGAGGTTATTTACATGAAATACAAAGGTCAAGGTAACTAGGAATCACTGAACACAAGCTAACAACTGGCTAGAAGTTACCTGTAAATATCTCAAACCTATACATTCAGCGGCTTCAGGGAAACAAGGGATGTTTTTCCCTCCTTCAGCCACACCTTCATTGGATCACCAATCTGGTTTGCCAGAGGAGCTGCCCCTAATGGCCATGTTCACCTTGCTTTTTATTTCTTTCTTTGAAAATTAATCCTGATGCAAGAATTTTGAGAACTCTTAGTCTGAGCAAAATGGACTTTACAAGTTCTCAAAGCGTGTAAGAAAACAACAAACAAACAAACAAACAAAAACCAGATCCCTCCAGATTCACCTCCCTCCCCTCCAACCTTAGAGAGGCTGGAGAAAAATGCAGTAACGGAATGGGAAGCAAAAGTCAGACATGCAGATTCGACTTTCAATTTGGCTTAAGGTACTTAAAAAAGAAATTAACATTATAGCTTATAGAACCCCAACTTAATTACTCTGTCAATAACAGCTTTCATTCTATATAGTCACGTTCATAAAGGAGCATCACCAAAACTACCTATATCATTGCTAGCAGTTAAATCACATCCCCCCACCCTGTCTGATTCTATAAGTAGACATCACATGATTGCTTCTACTGACCAATAAGAAACTAGTAAGATCTGGTAGACACCCTCCATTCTAATTCTATTTTCTTATTCTAGTCCACTTTTCCAGCACAATCATTCTTCAAGAGCCAAGTCAAGAAATCAGACACTATAAAATGCCTGATACAAAAGTGTGGTTTTGTACAGTTTACAAATAAGAACCTATTGTATATAATATGGGTATGCCAAGCTTTATTGTATTTTTCTGAACCTTTTAAACACAAGGGCAGCTCAGAATACTGAATTTGTTTCACAGAAAGACAGACAGACAGACACATGCACACGCCAGGAAGAACTGCTAGCCACAGTCTCTCCCAACATGATGGGCCATACAGACAATACCCACCCTTTGGCTGTACTAAGTGTAATCAAATAGAACAATCTTAAAACTCATGACACAAATGTAAAAAAAAATCGATTATCAGCTTAACTGGCCCCTCACAACCGGTAGGAAATGTTTCCAATGCATTACTTCAACTTTCATTTTGTAGAATTCTATCCTTGGGTAGAGGGAGAGGTAGGATAGAGTATTCAGACTAAATGGAAATCTATACCCACGGACTATCAGTGCCCGTTTTGTTTGTTTATCCCCCCAAAAAGAAAAAGGAGGAGGGGGAAGCCAATCGGTTATATTCCATGTATTTGTCTAAACTGGTAAAGCACAGCTCGTCATCTTGGTTAATAACCCGGCTTCTTCTCAGACTTTATGGTATATTCCTTGGCTACTTCTTTCAAGAATTCCTCCCTCTGTTTATGTGGTCTCCAGTTCAACACAGTTCTTAGGGGTCTGTGAACAATTTTACAATTCCCACGTACACCATATGACATCTATTAGGGAGCAATGCCACTTTTCACTTACCAATTCTGGATGAAGCAGTATTTCCTGGTGACAGAATGCTGCTGCTTCCGTTTGCTGAAACTCCCTCTTCACAGCTTGATAAATCTGATTATAAAATGTCTTTGTTCCAGATCACACGAGGCGCTCTTCCTGCGAAAGTTTTCTAAAGAGTTAACCGCATTTCATTCCTGTTACAAAACGAATAAGAACAAGGGGGGGGTGGGAATAGGGAGTCAAGTTCACACAAGTTTCTGGCAAAAAAAAAATTTTTAGCTGCATTTTTCTGAGTTTAATCAGTAAGCAATATTAAAGTGACAGTTACCAGTTCGGGGAGCCAGAGTTTGATCAAGTCAGCCACCACCAGTGTTGGGTGTCTTCCACTGATGTGCGGACCCCAAGGAAGAAGTCACTTGGTCATCTATCACATGTAGCTGAATCACTGGACACCCGCCACTCCCCCCCCTACCCCACACACACCTCTGCCCCTGTTGAGCAGCACTCCGGACAGGACAGTGGCTGGACACCGAAGCAGGACCTCTTATAGGGACCCGCCAATTAGCTGCTGACCAATCACAGGCAGCATCTAGTGCCTAAGTCACATGACAGGGCAGTCCCTATGACTGCAGGATTTCTGAATTACTGGGGTTACACAAAGGACACTCATTCAGGAAAAGAGAGAAAAAAAAAAGCCATAAGCCGAAACAGAAAACGCCCAGGCTGTGACAACTCCGGCTTTAAAACAGGGAACACACGAGCTTCACACAGACGGAGAGAAAGCCACAACCAAGCCAGGATGAAAATCAGAGGACTGCCTGGCACTTATTAAAAATTAATCCCAAAGCAAAGGCTGAGTTTACAAACCCACTTCAGCTATAAATATCCTCCTCCTTCCTCTACAGCCTCCCTGACAGTGTTGCGTTCTAAACGTCTATATTTCAAAAGGCTCCGGTAAAACTCCTGTAGGAAACCGTGGTAAGAGACATGAGTCCCTTCTCCTCCTCAAAATACCCCTAACAGAGATTCAAGGTGCATCATGAAAAAATTTCTTAACCAAAATCCATTTCTTTCAAAACGGCTGGGTAACTCAGGGCAAATTAAACCTTGTTGTGACAATTCCGTACGGTAACTACCAAATCATATATGTCTCTCCCCACCCCTTCTCGCTCTCTCATGAAATCATTTTAAGCTGCTCACATCAAGAACATTCTTATGAAGTAAATGAGTCCCCCCCACCATGAACTAACTACCAATCTATGCTTAACACCTCCAATTTATTGCTTAAATATTTACATCCTAGGAAAAATTCAATTGTGAAAACCCCCTACCATTTCTTTTCCCCCCACCCCAGAACAGTACTTACAAAGGTCCTCTGTCTGGGTGTGTCGGTTTCTCCCCCTCCCCCGACATCTGAAGCCAAAACATGCGCTGAACTTCATCCTTCAGACCTAAAGGCCCTAGTTTGAATGTGCAAGGCTGCAACAGCTCTTTCTCCAAGGCAAGCCCAGAACACTGTGCTGCTTGCCATTCCCAATTTATGGAAGGAAGCGTATGTCAAACAAACCAGGTGATGACTCACACTGCCTCCCCCAGCCACATTTTCCCTAGAATGGGAGGGTAGCGTAAGTACAGCCCATTTGGATGTGACTCAGTTTTAGGAGACTGATGATGGTAGTTAATCTGACAAGCTCACATATTTCCTTTATAACTTGTACATTTTGGGATCAGAATGCACGTTCTAAACAGTTTCAAAGAACTGGATCACGTAAATGAGAAAGTTGCAAGATTCTTTTTAAGGTATGGCAAAGCTCCGGTTCTAGTCCCAAACACTTAAAAGTTTTTTGACGATCTGTTGAAAATTTTATAACCGAGGCAACCAAAGGTTTGAGTTCACAGGACAGCCGTAAACGAATTGTATACATTTAGGTCTACTAGAGGCTTTCACTGAGGGGGACTCAGACTCTTTCTGTCCTGAGCACCCAAGTGCAAGTCCAAGGAGGGGGCCCACGTGGCAAGTTCTTCAGGAAGTGGTTGGGAGCATGAGAGCCACGTTGAGGCTTTCACTTTTGCATTTACTGCAATTCACATACTAACCCTAGCTTCTCTCTCTCTCTCTCTCTCTCTCTCTCTCTCTCTCTCACACACACACACGCTACAACCACAACACACACACACTCACACAAATCTATACAGTCCTCTAATCCAACCTGCTTTTAAAAGCTGCAAAAGAAAAACTTGGAAGCCATCAACTGTCATCTCTGAAAATTTCTATTAAATACACGTGAATGTTTAAAAGTCTTCCACTTCAGGAAAAAGTTTACTCCCAAGACGGGAGAGGCATTACATGGAATCAATTGTTCCCAGGTATTACACAGGTGGGAAGAAGGCAGCCATAAGAAGTGCAACTCCCCACATGAAAAAGCTCAAAGAAAAGTCTGAGTAAGTTTCACTAGAGTTATCTCTTGTCAGACTGTTTCCTTTAGCCTTGAGCACAGTCAGCCAATGCCTGGAATAAGGCTTGACACTGACGGTTGGTCACACCTCGGTGGAGGACTGATTTTTTAACAATAGAGAAAAGAGCATTCTAGTTCTAGAATACACAAATCTGGTCAGGTATCTAATTTTCAAATAGGTAGACGAAGCCAGAGAAAGGGTGTACACAGCAAAACAGTGAAAATGTGCTAATTCGGGGGCTGACTGTTCAGTTTACAAAAGGATTCCCTTGGGGCGCCTGGGTGGCTCAGTCAGTTAAGCATCCAACTTAGGTTCAGGTCATGATCTCACGGTCTGTGGGTTAGAGCCCCGCATTGGGCTCTGTGCTGACAGCTTGGAGCCTGGAGCCTACTTCAGATTCTGCGTTTCCCTCTCTCTCTGCCCCCATCACCGACGCATGCTGTTTCTGTCTCAGTAATGAATTAAAAAAAAACATTAAAAAAATGATTCCCTTTAGGGTTTCACTGGAATAAACACTACATTAAATGCACATATAGAACTGACTTTCGGAAACTAAAGTCACATGATACAATGCAGAGGCGCATTTCTGAATTACACTTTTGAAGCATTCGTATTTTAACTGCGTGCAGAGAGTTGTCAATCAGTTATTAAGACATATTCATACTTCAAAAGGGATGTGTTAATCTAGCCACTGACATTGAGTAAAATTTTATTGGCTTAAAGAAAGTTACCTCCGTATGGCAGAGAACATAAAATCTATAATTACATGGCTTTCAATGGAAATAAAAACGGGCTATGAAAACAGAACGTTAATAAAATCAAACACTTAAACCTCTGGCTACTAAAACAATCTATAACATTTTAAAAGCTCGGAGCCAGACTTGCTGGGATTCGAAACTTGGCTCTGCCATTTCTAGCTGTTGCCCTTGGGTTAAAAATATAATCCATGTAGGTGTTGAGGGCAATGTCTGCCTAACAGACAGTGTGCACGGTAGAAGGGCTGGCTTTTCCATTATCATTAATGTGTCATTTCTACCCTTTTGACAATTCTTTGTGCCACTGTTTCAGAGTAATATACACCTTAGTCTAAACAACATTTTTCCACAAGAAAAATACAATCCTGTAACTTTTTAAAAAAAAGTCACTTGTAACTATTGTACTAATGATGACAAATACCTAGCCAGACCATAGTTTCCTACGAAAGTTTCAGTACATACTCCTCTGATTTTACATTTGACATCTGTTTCGGTCTTTCTGTCCCAACTTCTCAGAATTTCCAAAATCCAGTAGAGAATCAGGTCAGGGCCGGCAAAGGAAGACATTCAAAAAGAACTTCCATTCCATTCGGTCCAGATGGGTCAAGATATGAAACTTATCAGCCAAAAATGAAGGTGAATAGGTCAAAGACAAGGGGTAACACCATAGCCCTGTCTGGGCCAGTGGGGGGGCGGGGGGAGGGGGGGCAAAGTGGTTCCAGGCTCAGAAAACAGTACCTGAGATCCACTGTTTATTCTGTCTACAGGGCCATGACATAAAACTTTATGACAGTTACCCTAAGGGAAAAACCTCCTAAGGGAACAGAGGGTGTGAAGGGGGCACACAAAGAAACCTCAGCATGCATTCTGTCGTCCGTGGTCTTTGATTAAGAAATTTCATTTCTCTTCTTTTTTCACTAAAATTTATTTTTGAGAGATAGACAGAGACACAGACCACAGGAGGCGCAGAGAGAGAGGGAGACACAGAATCCGAAGCACGCTACAGGCTCTGAGCTGTCAGCACAGAGCCCGACGCGGGGCTCGAACCCACAAATGTGAGATCATGACTTGAGCCGAAGTGGGACGCTTAACTGAATGAGCCACACCAAGGTGCCCTGAGAAATTTCATTTCTTAAAGGAGAGAACTACATGGGTTTCCATCTGAAAACTATACGAAGAAATTCAAGCAGCCCAGAGACCCTTCAGTAACAAAAGCTAATCGTTTCCAGCCAGCATAGAACATAGTTGAAGAGTGATAAAAAGGACAGCAACAAGACATTTCTGAGGCTCGGGCAAGCTTTATAAATATGCAACTCCTCAAATACGGTGCTTGACACTGCTCTGGGGGATACGAGAAATAATTCTAGGGTTTCATTCCACGGCAAACAACTGCTCCAACTTGTCTTTATCCAGGCAATGTTTGTGAGACACAAGGTAACATAATGGAGGGAAAGCCAGCAACACGGAGAGCAGGTGGTTAGGACTACAAGTGAGTGTTTGGGGGACGTTTGGGATTTGTTCCCCAGCATGTCATTTCCGAGACACCCAGAGACCCGATTCAACAGTTCAGTTAAAGGCAGGTTTGGAGCCCCGGCACAGAGCCTCCTCTGGGCCATCACTCCTGTCCCCAGGCGATCGTTAAAATACTAAATGATCCAACTATGTCAGGTTCCCACGAACCAGAACTACAGGTCAGGATGCAAACAACCTGGGTTCCAAGTTCCAAGACTGGCTCTGGGACTAGCACCGGTGGGGAAGGGAGGGAACGTGGGAAAGTCACTTCATTTCACAGAGGCTTTTTGGTTTGCTTGTTTCATCTGGAGAATGGGCGCCAGTGAGAACACACGGAATGGACAGAAATAGCTGCCTCATTGGCTGCCATGCTGTTACACATCTTACGACTCCTCTGCGCGGCTGGGGCGGTAGGGGGAGGAGGACCCAACAATCTTAGGCTTCCAAGTCACGCTGTTCCTTTGAAGGTTGAAGGTTACAAAGCAACTTTATCCCCTATGTGTTCCGATGATCGAAAATCTTTTGGACGGCTGCTCGATTCCCTTTTTGCCCATAACAAAGTACCCTACTCGGAGACCAGAAGACTACCTGTTTTCATAGGGTACAAGTGAGAGTCCCGATAGACACCTGCTTACGTGGCTTTGGATGTGTACGCCTCTATGGACATGCACACAAACTACATCCACACTTACATAAGACAGTCTGAACGTCTCTTTGGGAGAGCTTGCCTCTCTGTTCCACGCTTTTTGTGTTATATAAGCAGCCACTTCGCCCGTCTTCCTGCAGGGATTTCAGATCTGAGCAGTATACTGTGCTCAGAAAAGTTTTTATTAGTTGTCTTCTCTCCCCACCCTTTTTAAAGAATGAACTGACTCAGTTTTCTGATGGCAATGCCACTGGGTGGGAGTGAGTATGGGGGCGGCAGGGTGGGAGAAAGGGAGGATGAGGAGGAGGTGATGGTAGGAGCCAAGAGCTGAATCACAGCCATGTGAGTAATCTTAGGCTTTTTTTTCTTCCGAAGGGTATGAATCAAATTAAGCTTGTTTTGCTGTGGGTGAAGGAAAAGGAATATAATAGCGTGAATCAGAGCAATTATCAAATATGTGGCACTCACTAAAAATTAATTACAGTCACTGCCTTCTCTCACTCGTCTGCCAAAAGAGGCCAGAGAGCTTTTGTTCGTCAATAGAATCCTTGACAAAAATTCTTAAGAGTTTGAACTTGATTCTCGCCCGCTTCCCTTTAAAAATTTCCTTTGACACATGAATTTCAGAAACAGGAATTATTTCGGGGCTTCTGTGAGATAATCTTTGGCCCTGGGAGACAAGTGTGAAAACAACGTTGCTAATACTGAGTAGAGACCAGGTTACATACTATCTAGCCGTGAGTGCTGGGAGCAAAATACTGAGTTTATGAAAACAATTGCTCAGAAATGAGTTTAACCTCTCCAGAGCTTTCCAAGGGGGAATGCTGTGTGTAACAACAAATCCTTGGGGGGAAAAGCGGGCATTCTTTCATAATGGTTTTCGGTGAGAATAAAGGTGCCACACGAAATTTTTGAACTACCTTATGCTGAAATAAGTAGATCCTCATCCTTTTAAGAATTTTCAAGGAGGGGCACCTGGGTGGCTCAGTCGGTTAGGTGTCCGACTTCGATTCAGGTCATGATCTCAAAGCTCATGGATTCCAGCCCTGCATCGGGCTCTGTGCTGACAGCTCAGAGCCTGGAGCCTGCTTCAGATTCCATGTCTCCCTCTCTCTCTGCTCCTTCCCCACGCATACTCTGTCTCTCTCTCAAAAATAAGCATTAAAAAAAAGGAACTTACAAGTAATCACATTAAGAAAATGATGGCTCAAAACATATAAAATCAGGTTTTCTGGAATTTACGTAAAGAGTGAGAACATGGATCAGCTATTTGTAGTTACAGATTTATAGAAAGACACTTCCTTTTAGGCCATATTTTTAAATCCGATCTATTTAGTAATTCATGGAATCTAAATATTACCACGGCGGGGGGGAGTGTCTACCTAAAGAAAAACGCATGATATATCTATAAATAGGCAAGTGCACCCTATGAATTCGGTACCCTTACAGAATATTCCACACACAGGAGCTCCAGGAGAACCGTGTCTTTTATCACACTGTCGCGTTTTCCAAAGTCCATTTCTATTAACATTACAATGTATTTTGTGTCAGTACAACCTTTACTGGGAGCGGGAGGGCCCCCAAATAAATGATTTCAAGAGCACTCTGAATAAGCAGAAGCTTTCAACTTTTCCATCCCTCTGCGTTCTTCAATTTGGGAATTTTAATCTGTAATACGAGCTCTTTAGGGACCATACTTCATATGCCTAGGTTTACACATTTCCAAAGCTGCCATGTAACCTTAACATTTTGGAGATTTTAGTCACGGTCTATTTACATAATCTCAAAAGATATAACAATAGAAGGTTCACGTAACATGAGCCAGATGTATTTTCAGACAAGGTGACGTGGCTATCTCTGTACAGCCCAGCCCTCCAGTTCCCTGCTACCTGGCCATGGCCAAGTTCATGATATTGCGGTATTTAACTTTCTACATTTCAAGCCGGTAACTCTCCCCACTTAGACGGTTTAGTTTCTCACGCAGCAGAATTAATATTCCTAAACTTGATTTTGTCACATCCTGAACTGTCTCCACAGCAAGGGGCTAGAAGTGACCAGAAATTTTCTATTCATGTTTTAGTTCTTTTTCTTTTTTCAATGTTCTCAACAGTAGGGCGCCTGGGTACCTCACTGGTTAAGCGTCTGACTTCGGCTCAGATCACGATCTCACGTTTCATGAGTTCGAGCCAGGCGTTGGGTTTTGTGCTGACAGCTCAGAGCCTGGAGCCTGCTTTGGATTCTGTGTCTCTTTCTCTCTCTCTGCCCCTCCCCTGCTAGTGCTCTCTCTCTCCCAAAAAAATATAAACAATAAAAAATTAATCTTCTAAATGTATTTGCAGGGGAAGACACTGAAAAATAGGTCTTTCCAATTCTCAGAATTTGAGTCCCCTGAAAAGAATCCTTGGTAGTTCTCTGCGTGGGTTTTTTCTCTGCCCCCGTCCAATATACCAAATGTCTGGAGGTGGCAGTGGGGAGCGGGTGGTTACATTCTGAGAATTTTAGAAATGGGAAGAACCAGAATTTTCAAAGGCTTAACTGACGATTCATGCAACGGAACCGAAGATCTACAAATCAGTCATTACCTATGCTGAGGTGACCTGGTTTGCATCTAGCAATTGGGCAGAAGAATAAAAAACAGCGGCAAAGGGCACCTGGGTGGCTCAGTCGGTTAAACGTCTGACTCTTGACTTTGGCTCAAGTCATGATCTCACGGGTCGTGGGTTCAAAGCCTATACATCAGGCTCCAAGCTGACAATGTGAGGCCTGCCTGAGATTCTATCTTTGCTTCTCTCTCTCTGCTACTCCCCTGCTTGTGTGAGCTCTCTCTCTCTCAGAATAAACGTTAAAAAATAAAAATAATTAAACTTTTCACTAAAAATGAAAAAAATCTAAAAACTGAAAATACTATTTTAATGGTGAGCTTTTGTTTCCAATCTTGTGCCGTGTCCTGTTTATTATTATTTTTCCTATACTGTATCTCTCAGTTCACTCCCTAATTAAAATACCTGATCATTATCTTCTCTCCAGGATGTGGCCAAGCTATCAGAAACCGCAGCAGCCAGGAAAGTGAGGGGGGCTAAGGGACGGCGGGATTAAAGGATCTAGATGTGTGGTTAAGAAAAGTCCTATCATGTGGATGGGGCGCCTAGGTGGCTCAAGACGCATGAGCATCGGACTTTGGCTCAGGTCACGATCTCACGGTTCGGGAGCTTGAGCCGTGCTTCAGATCCTTTCCCCTCCCCGCCCCCCATCAAGATAAATAAACATTAGGAAAAAAGGAGCTGGAACAGGAACCCGGCAGAGTGTTAAAAAGAGAAGTCACACTATTCAATGGGTGGCTGACCTTAAGTCCCTTCTGACCCTGCAATTCTAGAACTGCAAGGTGCTCTATTTCCAGAGTTCTTGGTAGAGCCTTTTAACTCCCTCTAAATTTCGTTAAAAGAAAGCTTGTGCTGAAGCAAAACCACAAGTTGACGCAGACTTCTGCTGCTGGAGAAACGGGTCACAAAACTAATTCAACCTGATTACTGGCTCTGTGACGTGGCAATCTGTATATGAATCCATCTGTGACATGGCTGCCTCTGATCTCAGCTCCTGTCATGGGAATCCTGTAACGGGAACAGGCTGGTCGTACGGTATGACAAAGCTTCGTGTCAATGGCTTGTCATCTCCATTGCTACCTACCCCGACAGGTCATTGGAAGAAAACAAGATGATCCATTAATACCTGTGGCTGTGCTATAGTTACATAAGATGTCACCAGGGGGGGAAATGTGGGGGATGGTCACACGAGCCTCTCCATCCCAATTGGAGGACTTCTTAGGAGCCTGTAATTATTTCAAAAGAAAGAGCTAAGGAACAAAACCTGTAGCTGTCTGAAAAACTTACCTTCAACTCATCGTTAACAAACCCAAGGCAAAATTCATTTTTGGATAATTAGTCCTAAGGGTGCTAGTGGCCCTTGATGCCACAGAAAATACTGGGAAAGAAACCCAACAAACAAGGGGTGCCTGAGTGGCTCAGTCGGTTAAGCATCCGACTTCGGCACAGGTCATGATCTCACGGCTCATGGGTTCAAGCCCCGTGCTGGGCTCGGTGCTGACAGCTCAGACCCTGGAGCCTGCTTTGGATGCTGTGTCTCCCTCTCTCTCTGCCCTTCCCTCACTCATGCTCTATTTGAAAAAAAAAAAAAAACTAAATTGGTTAAAAAAAAAACCAAAAAGAAACCCAACAAACTAGAACTCCAATACCTGACCAAGCCTCTGCCTTCTTTTTGAATGCATTTGCTAGAGTCTGCATGAAGTACGTGTTAACCTAAGAGACGCTGGCATTTTAAAAGCCAAAGTGTAACTGGAAATGACAAAATTAATACTTACACATTAGTTTTAGAATTCCAAGGTGCAGAAAAGAGTCCCACCCTATTTCACCCAACCAGAAACATCATGGACTTAAGATGCTCCATTTTTCTACGCACCATTAGGAAAGAAACAAACTTTGCCAATTAACTACAATGCAGTGACACCATGCTTCAAAGACAGCCCTGAGTGGCAGTCTCATTTGCATTGTCTGGGAGATGGTCTATTTCTCGTGCCTTCAGTTATGCCACTTGGCATGTAACAAGCAGTCCTGTATGTATCTCAAGCAGCAAAACAACAGTTTCTACGACTTATATTTTCCTAGTCATTGCTTTAAAAGAAAACGTGAGGTTTCACTCATTTCTCCAACAATGCACGTTTACCTCACTAGTATCAAGTTTACTCCCTGCTGTGCTAATGCCTTCCTTTTGACGTACACAAAAGGATTTGGTTTCGTATGCCAATAAAATTTTATTTCAGGAAGTGTCATCTTACTGGGAGCATACCCAGTAAGCAGATACCCTCAGCCATTTAGAGAACCAACACTACAACTCAACTAAACTGTTGTCTGTGCAAACAGCTGCGGCCAACTTTGTGCATGCACGGACAACCACATCATGACCACTGCCTGGCGGATGGCTACCGAGAGAGGCTGTCCATTCTAATATGCATCCAGATTTTTTGAATGGTTGAGGGCGCCTGCATGGCTCAGTCAGTTGAGCTTCTGCCTTCGGTTCAGGTCATGATTTTGCAGTTCATGCGTTCGAGCTCCATGTCGGGTTCCATGCTGAGCTCAGAGCCTGAGCCTGCTTCGGATTCTGTGTCTCTCTTGCTCTCTGCCCCTCCCCCTGCTCACGTTCTCTCTCTCTCTCTCTCTCTCAAAATAAATAAAACATTAAAAAACTTCTTTAAAGGAACAAAAAACAACTCCCTTCACAACGGCATTAGCCTATTGGTGCTGATGGTGTACAACAGCCAACGTTTCTAATTTTCAAAAGCAAGACCTAACAAAAAGCCTTCTATACAAGTTTATGTATGTGCTCATCCAAAAACTGGTGGTATAGGGAAGGAATTTCTCAGATCAGGGGAGTGGGACAATCTAAAAGGGTAACTCGTGAGTCAAGGGTAGGACAAAGCACCTAACTAATTAATCCAAATGAAGGGTCGGTGACCTGGCCTTGGTGGTATCAGTGGAAATAATGGTGACTGGTCTTCTTTTAATGTTTATTTATTTTTTAGAGACAGAGACAGAGAGAGAGATTGAGCATGAGTGGGGGAGGAGCAGAGAGCAAGAGACAGATGATTTGAAGTGGGCTCTGCACAGAGAGCAGAGAGCAGCATGTGGGGCTCGAACTCATGAACCGAGAGATCATGACCTGAGCTGAAGTCAGACACTTAACTAACAGAGCCACCCAGGCACCCCCAGGATATCTTTTAAAGGAAGAGGAGACAGGACTTGCTGATGTGGGGCAAACTAAAGAGAAGACTCAAGGGGGACCCCAGGGTTTGTGGCCTAGGCAACTGGAAGAAAAGAGCTGCCGTTTCCCAAGTCGGGGCATGGCAGGGGGTGGGGAGGTATCCAGGGGGAAACGAAGAGCTGAGTTTTAGTCATGCTCGGCTGGAGACGCCAATCAGACATGAAGCAGAGATGAAGTTGAAATTGAGCAGAGAGTTGCAAGATGAAATCATCAGTGTTTAAGTGGTATGTAAAGCCAAGGGATTAACTTGACTTTGGGAGTGAGGACAGAGAAAGAAGCGGTAGGAGGACCGAGGCACTTGAGTATGAAGAGGTTGGGGCCATGCCAGGAGGAGTAAGCAAAGGAGACTGGCAAGGAGCACCCTCAGGCGGGCAAAGCACCAAGAGAAGCCAAGTAAAGAAGATGATTTCAAGGAAAAGGGCAGCGGTAGCTGGGCCATATCAGCCCGAAGGCTGAATAAATGAGAGAAGGCCTGGAACTCTATGGCTGGTTTTGACTCACGGAGGTCCTAGGGCACTCGGGACAGGAGTCACTGTGGGGGCTGGGGTGCAGGGGGTGGACATAAAACCTCAGTGGAGTGCAAACAATGGAGCATGTGAGGACCTGTAATTGAGGCAGCAGATAAAGACAACACCAAGAAAGAGCACGGTAGTTGGAAGGCAATGTGGGTGGAAGAAATGCATAACACCAGGGAACATGGGTAAGTGCAGGAGCCTCAATTAGGAGACAGAGGACAGGACTCGGTCTGCCACGGAGAGGTTGGCCTTTGGTAAGGCGGTACAGGAAAACAGGCCCGCGAGCACCCACTGAGGCATGCCACCACCAGAGGTAGGAGTATGTGGAAGGTCTAAATTCTAGGTTATACGTCTCTTTGAGGCCTTTCTTTTTAGAGATGGATCCGTTTGTTCTCTGTGACCTCATGTTGTTGCTGCCTTCATGGCTACAGTAAGCCTACAGTCCTAATCCAAATATTTAAAAAATTTTTAAATAACTAAAGAAACATGGGGGCACCTGGCTGGCTCCGTCAGTTAAGCATTCGACTCTGGCTCAGGTCATGATCTCGTAGTTCACGAGTTCGAGTCCCACGTCGGGCTCTGTGCTGACAGCAAGGAGCCTGGAACCTGCTTCAGATTCTGGGTCTCTCTCTATCTCTCTGTCTCTCTGTCTCTGCCCCTCCCCCACTCATGCCCTGTCTCTCTCTATATCAAAAATAAATGAACACTAAACAGGGCTGTGGGTAGTGAATGGCATTAGCGTTAGTTTACATAGCTAAGGAACATAGTGAATGCGTCGGTACCAAATAAACTGCAACGCCCCTACAGCGATTCAGTATCAGTATCTTTTATATCTTAGTCACACTGTTGGAAAAACACGCCAACTGCACGGTTTTTGGAGATCCATCACCTGATATCATGACACAAACTTCAGATTGAGTATTCTAGTGTGCCATGGGTCACTCCAGTCAGAGAGGCACTCCCTCTGTGGCATCTCTCAGAACTGGAGGACTTGGTGGTCATCAGGTAGAGTCTATCTGTGGCCACAGAACTGAGGCTGCCCGAGTTCTGGCTAAGTGAGGACGTGAGGCACAACTATTGGGCTTCTTGAGTTCTAGAGAAATAAATTACCTGGAAATCGCATTAACATTGATTGCAGAAATGCTGTGCGTCATGTAGTGGCTGTGAAAAGCAGCACTAAAATTCTAACCACTATTACTCACACACACACATGCACAAAATCGATTGGTTTACTTGATTTCGTTTACTCTACGATGTTTGTCTACCCTGCAGAGAGCAGGGTAAGGTTAAGAACACAGGTTTGAAGAGCCAGACTGCCGGGGTCAGATCCCGTAGAACATTGGGCAACTTCCTGAACATATCTGTGCTTGTTTTCTCATCTATAAAATGGAGGTAGTGAATAGTACCTATTTCCTACAGTTACTAGGGGGATAAAAAGAATTGCTATCTACAGTAATTATTATAAACTCATATTCTCCATCTGGGAACTGAAAACTGACCACATGAAACAATTACAGACAAGTGGGGCGCCTGGGTGGCTCAGTCATCTAAGCCTCTGACTTAGGCTCAGGTCATGATCTCATGGTTCGTGGGTTCGAGCCCTGCATTGGGCTCTGTGCTGACAGCTCAGAGCCTGGAGCCTGCTTCGGATTCTGTGTCTCCCTCTCTCTCTCTCTCTGCCTTCCCACACTCCCACTGTTGTCTATCTGTCTGTCTGTCTCTCTCAAAAATAAACATTAAAAAAATAAAAATAAAAACATATTCCATGGAAGTAGCATGAGGACCCTCTTGCAAATTCACAAAACCAGGGACTTAGTATGTTACATATCTTGGGGAGATTAACTGCACCCCAACATTTGAGGACAATAAATAATGGATTGTGCAAAAATAATTTAAAATTGTTTTAACACAAAAAACATAGATGCTTGGTGAAGATTAAAACACAAAATCACATTTGAGGGCATGCCTTGAGAGAAATCGTATGGATGCTTGCTTCAGAGACTTTTCTCCTCGCACCCTCTGAGGTTTTGGGTCCTCTGAACCTTCAAAGGAATGCCAGCATAAAGCACTCTCTGCAGAGTCAGAGAAGAGATCTATAACCTACGGGGGGCGGGGAAGGAAACTGTGTTGCGACAACTCTCCTATATTCAATCCCTAAACCTAGAAACAGCCCTAAAAAAGGTGAGTGCCTGCTGAGGGTTAAATACATAGAATATGGTGGGGTTAAAAGTAAACCAGGACTCCCAAAGCGCCAGTTCAATCATGCCTTCAACTTGACCTGGGATGTGGGGTCTTCCCGAGAGGGTACTTAATTGCCCAGTTAGAGATGCCTTACTGTAGGTACGATGTTTCTTAGCTTGAGTTCGAGAGTTCGGGAATCCCCCGGTATTTCTGTGAGGATTGCAATCTCCACCCTGAATACTGTCGAAGTGCCCAGCCTCTCCTGGCCCCCAGGGTTGTTCCAACCAGGCCTGTCACCACCTGTCCCTTACTTTTTTAGCCCTTGACTTAATGAGACAGAACCCAACGCACTGAGGAAATAAAGAGACGATGGCGTCCATGTTCAAAATTATACAAATATTAAGAGGAGCAAGGAATGCACATACCCTCAGAAGAGGGTCTCAGAGTATTAAAATTTAAAGTTGTATCACCTATAGACTCTCTACCCTAAAATCAGTACATGAAATATTGACTTGATTGTGCAGCAAATATCTATTCTTATAATTCACTTTGTGCAGTCCAAGGCTGGGCTCTGCGTAGGTAGAAATACAGGGAACAGAGACTCTGCCTTCCAGAATTCAAGGTGCAATTAGAGAGACCAGACACAAAGATACGGAAAGATAATATATTATCTAAATCATCTAAATTAATGAAACAGACAATACCTTAAGCTCTGGGACTCTTTCTTCAAAAGAAATGTACAAGAAACAGATCAAAGCAAGTGATCTGGCAGAAGCTGGAAGAGCCCGTGTACGCAGCAATATTCACTGCCCGCCCCCCAGCCTAGAAGCCTGAAAGTGCCCAGCCTTCAGAACACCCGAGAAGGAGAGGTGGGTGTGTGCTTTCACAGGTGAGCAGCACCAATAAGCAGGTATAAAAAGGGCCCACGGGGCAGGGAGAACCGCAAAGACAAGGTGGAGAGGACTTCAGAAAGCAGGCAGCACAATTTCCCCTTTCTGACTTAAATTTGAATCCTGAACAGTGCATGGCAACTGTGTAACAAGCGAAGAGTGGCCCAGGAAGGGCGGGGTGAAGGGCAGAGTTCAAGAGCATGGTCGCCTAGCAGACAGAAAAGCTGGGAACCACACTTCCCATCCCAACCAACCTGGCTTTTGGCCTTGGCTCTCGCCCAAGGCTCTCCATCTCAGACGGGGTTCACTGTGTCGGGAGGCACATAAAGAAGGTGATCCCAACCAAAGGTGCCTCCAAGAGCTCACCTATCAACTACAAGGAGAGAGGGAGGCCAGGGTAGGTGGTAGAATATGTGCCCGTGCTTACCACGCACGGTAGGTATTTCTCAACACCCCTCCCACAACTTTCTTGACTTTTACACCATGTGGAAATACAGTTTCCAGAGGCCAAATCGCCCCATTTTTCAAGAGGAAAATCACTGTAGCATTTACAGCACTGCGTGAGCCAAAGAAAATATACCAAAAGGCCAGTGTGCACACCTACATTAGAAGAGGGGTCTGAGGCTGTTTTGCTCACTACAATGGTCCGAGCATTTTGCCCAAGGTCCTAATGGACACAGTGTGACCAATATGTATCTGTTCAGTGTGCATGTGAGAACGAAATATCAGAATAGGTAGCAAATGGTAAGCTAACTCCTTTGTCTCTCCTCCTTTAAAGAAACACTGCAGTTTGGGGGAAGTCGATCAGGTAGCAGGTTCTGGTAAAGGGAAATGTACAAAGAAGTTACAAAGTCACCATGAACAGTGTCAGGGTTACTGTACGTGCTCCCTACACTTCAGATCTTCAAGCTCATTTATTATGCAGTTATGCACAATCTCAATCGAATTCCTTCCTTCTTTTCCCTTCTCACCTTCTTCAAAGATTGCACTAGAGTTGTACCAAGAGAAGGTCATGATCACAAAGTGGGGTGTGGGTTGCAGTTCCACAGCAGAGTGGCAGGTGGTGCTACATCTGTCTCCAGCCTCAGAAGGTGGCAAGTACATGGGCTCTGAGTCTCTGCCCTGCACAGCCCTGTTCCTGGCCGGGAAAACTAGGAAGGACACGTGCACACTATGGGGTTTCTAGAAAGATCTCTGGAGCTCTTATATCAAAATGTATTTCTGGGGTTTTAAAGACAGATCCCAACTCTTCTCAGGAGCTCTGGGTGGACTTTACAGAAAGTCAAGTGTAAGGTTTGAGGAATCAGGGAGTTCCAAGATGGGGGGTGGGGTGGAGTAAGGTGTATCCCATACATCAGAATGAAACAGCTCTTACAGGGGCGCCTGGGTGTCTCAGTGGGTTACGCGTCTGACTTTTGCTCAGGTCATGATCTCACACTTCATGGGTTTGAGCCCTGCCTTGGGCTCTATGCCGATAGCTCGGAGCCTGGAGCCTGCTTCTGATTCTGTGACACCCCCTCTCTCTGTCCTTCTTCCACTCGTGTTCTGTCTCTTGCCTCTCAGAAAAAAAAATTTTCAAAACCCCACTTAAAACTGTTTTAAAAAATAGTTAACAAAATTGGTATTAGAAGGCCAGTGCCTCTCTTAGAGGCACCTTGTTAGATAGAAGCAGATGTAAGATTGTATTTCAGGCCAAGTTTCTAAAAAATTGTAATAGGTTCTTTGAGATATTTACACTGAGGAAAAAGAAAACTAAAAAGAACAGACCCAGAGTGAAAATCACTATCTTTTTCAGTAGATTCTCTCTCCCTCAGTAAGTTAAAAAAAAAAATCAGTAAGAAAACAGATAAGGCAATATAATATATAAGTCTTTTCAAGCCAAGAGGAAGGTATATATATATATTTTTTTAGATTACTTATTTATGTTAATGGGGAAGGGGCAGAGAGATGGCGGAGAGAGGGGAGGGGCAGAGAGAGAGGGGAGGGAGAGAAAGAATCCCAAGCAGGTCCTGCACTGTCAGTGCAGAGCCCAACATGGGGTTTGGTCTCCTGAACTGTGAAATCATGACCTGAGCCAAAATCAACAGTTGGATGCCTAACCAACTGAGCCATCCAGGTACTCACCAAGGGGTATATTTTTTAAATACTGTTTTAAATGATAAGGCTCTTCTGTATTTTCTGTGGAATTTAAATTGTTAGCAAGCGAAAGGTTAACATTCAGTGACCCATGACAACAAAAGCCTGTATGTCCAAGTTCAAGGTTTTTCCAGATGGTAATATAGGGAGGGAAATCTTTATTTTTTTTAATTGATAGTTACTGTCTGTAATTGAGAAGATGGTTCTATTTATTTGTGTCATTTTATACCCATATATACCGCTTTCTTTTTTTGGTGGCGATAGTGGTAGAATCTTATTAAAAGGTAATTTGAAGACGGCAGAGATCATTTATTTTTCAGGCAACTAAAGCACACTTCCTAATTAAAACTAAGGAGCAGACATTTGCTCCTCTCCCAGGACCAGGACAAAAGGTTTTATTTTATAAAACCAGCAGACTAGATTGTTCTATTTGCTGTTGCGTCCACCTATCCTTTCCGTTTGGGCTAAATTCTATCCTTTCCCGTGCCTGAAAGAACTCACACTTGCTAGCTGCTCAAAAAAATGTATTTCCAACATGCAGAAGGCACCACTGGGGGGGGGGGGACAGGGTTTACCTCACACTTGCCTTCACACACCTTTCCTTTCTCAGCTCTCCAACTTTCTTCTCTTGGATATTGGATGGGGGCATGGGACCTCTAACCTGCTGAGGACTTGCAGCTCAACCTCTTGAGTCTCCAGGCACAAACTAAACATTTAAAAATGGAACTCTGGGGCGCATGGCTGGTTCTGTCAAAAGAGCGTGCGATTCTTGATCTCCAGGTTGTGAGTTCGAGCCCCAAACCGGGTGTCTGAGATTACTAAAAATAAACTTTTAAAAGGTGGGGGAAAAAAGAACTTAAGTGTTTTCTTCACAAGAAATTAATCATTAATGCCTCTTGATGTTAACAAAGCCTGATTAGGACAATGAATTGTATTCTGACTTTTCCACCCTATTTCTTAAGCTTAGTACCAATCTCAGCAATGGTAACGCCCTCTAGCACTCCCGACTGGTTGATGGTTATCTAAGTCTCAGGGGCAATATTAAGAGCAGCCAGCCTGTAAATACCTTGTACAAAAGAGTCCGTCACACAGAATGGCCACCAGCTAATTATTACCTCCCCAGTGGAGAGACGAAATGGAAGCAAAAGCCAAATTTATATGATGAGAAATCTGGGCTTGAGGAGAAGTGAACCCTCAAAATGAGAACCTGAAAATAATGGACCCCAGAAATCGTCAAGTGAATCCTTTTTGTTAGTGAGCTGTAGTCACTACTCTCTGAGATGTCTAGAAATATTAGATCTAGCTATGTGCTAAAGTAGATGCATTTAGCTGAAATTTCTTCTATACAGCTCAGTGACGAAGCAAGGACATTGGTTTTAGTATCTTTTCTGTGTTCATTTTAAGTCATGGTTGTTCAGGGCGTCTGGGTGGCTCAGTGGGTTGAGTATCGTTGAGCGTCCGACCTCAGCTCAGGTCATGATCTCGAAGTTCCTAGGTTTGAGCCCCGCATCGGGCTCTATGCGGACAGCATGGAACCTGCAGCCTGCTTCACATTCTGTGTCTCCCTCTCTCTCTGCCTCTCCCCTGCTCATGCACTGTCTTTCTCAAAAATAAACATGAAAAAATAAGTCATGGTTGCTCAACATCAGCACTGTTGACATTTGGGGCCAGATCATTTGTTTTGGGGGGACAAGGAGGGATGTCCTATGCATTGCAGGATATTTACCAGCACCCCTGGCCTCCACCCATTAGATGTCAATACCATCCCCACTCCCCCAAACGTGACAATGAAAACCGGGCTCCAAACACTGCCAAATGTCCCCTGGGGGCGAAGTCATCCTCGGTTGAGAAGCAGTGTGTTAAGTCCCCAAACACACCCATCTGGGCAGCCTCTCCTTCACCTCATCCCGTGACCCAACAAAAGCCAAACTGATCGACCCGTGCATGGATTTTCTTTCAAATCTACAAACTCACTTGAGTGAACAACTGTGAAAAGTGAAAGAAACCATAAGGAGAAAGGGTGAGCTGCTTCCAGAAGGGCACAAAACAGGCACTTGAGAACTGCGGGGGGCCGGGGAGGGCGTTACACTTTTTCTTTTCCGCTGAAGAATTCACAGCCTCTCCCAAGCAGATAGAACCTGTCTCTTTCCAGTGCCTTACTTAGAAGGTAAACTCACATATCTTGAATGTGGCCATTACACTCAAAATAATATCACTACAGATTGTAATTTCTTCTATCTTTTTCACTCCAGAAGGAGGAATGCAAGTCTTTAATTTTTAGGAAGAACACCAGAACTAAATAAATACTTAGCACTTTAAAGCAAATGCTTTTTACACTTCAATGAATTCTTGCCAGGAGGCACGGACTTAAAAATGCAGCGCTCCTCAAACAATGATGCCTAACAATAACAGCCCACAGTACTTTACAGCCTCCTACCCGGGTTTCTATGGTGATACTTGAACTCAAAAGGTCTGAATTTAAACTACCTACTAATCTAAAGAAAATCCCTTTCCTCCTTCCTTGAAGCATTTTTTAAAAATCATTTGTTGGGGACCGGGTGGAGAGGAAAGATGAATACTTCCCAAGTTTTAGTAATGCGGACGTGAGACCTTCTCGAACCTTCACAAACGGAGGATAAAACTTCTAGACCAATTTTCTGAGACTCGTCTACCACTTTACAATCAGGAAATTCTAGACAGCGCTGAAAGCTCATCAGCAAAATATTAATGACGGCCCGAAACCTGACATATGGTCGGTCTCCCGTGTTCCGTAGGTACGATACATTCCAGCAATTGAAAATACATTCCGTTTCCTCTAAGTGTGCATTCAATCTGTCAAACTGGGTGACAACAACAGAAAGCTGCAGACGTCCTGAGACCCAAGCTGCCACACAGCCTGAAGAGCCAGCCCGTCTCCAGAGAAAAGTTCCGAGCCATGTTAGGTAGACGGTTCAGATATAGAAGCGTCTTGAAATTACTGAAGGATTTCAAACGGAACCCCCTCATCAACTGCTTAACAGGCACAGCCTTTCAAGTTCTCCATCTCATTTGACATTTCCATATTGGTGGCAAAGTGGTACTCAGATGGAAATTTTCCTTGGGCTTCGAAGCATCCCTAAGGGCTTTACGAGCCCTCTAGCAGACAGAGGCATACACCCCTGAAAACCGTGGGTTGTATCTTTAAAAGGTGTCAAAGGAAAAGCGGGTGAAATGCTGTAATCTCCACCCACTGTCACTTAACTGTACAGCCCACGCACTCCCAGCCGGCGCGGTGCGTCCACCCTTTCTGTCGAGCCCACAGCATTAGACCATGGAAACTCAGGATGTGTGGCCACAGGGGCCCCTGCTCTGGCTCCAGCTGGCCCACCACGTGGCGTTGCCATGACCTCAGTCACACTTCCCCCTGACATCCTGTGAGTGGGCTCAAGCTGGAGCCAGACCTTCCCACCATGCATGCCCGCCCTGCTCCTGGAAATGACGAACCCCCACTCCCTGAAACATTCCATTCTCTTCGAACAACCAGGAGCTTCCTGCTCCCCGCCCCTCCTGAACAACAGGTCTTTGAACAACAGGTCTTTGAATATCATTCACCACCCTGGTGACACCTTTAACTTTGTAGCTAAAAGGGAGGATCTGCAGCTTCAGTCTGGGTGTTCACAGAGGCTTGCTCTCTCTCTCCTGTTAAGGAAACCATTGTCACGATGATCGAGATCGTCACTTCTCCAGGAATTACAATAAGCACACAGGACCTTGGGAATGGAAAACAGGATGCTGGGAAATGTGAAAGCAAAGCTATCTTCATTAAAGAAGTACTTCTTTCCTTAGGAGACAGGGTGCTTGTTAGATTCAGATTTACAGAAGCATTATCTTCCTGGTCTTTTTCTAGTTGGGACTAGAAGGATTTCAGAAATCCTGGGAGTTGCTGGGGCACCTGGGTGGCTCAGTCAGTTAAGTGTCTGCCTTCGGCTCAGGTCATGGTCTCATGGCTTGGGCTGTCAGCACAGAGCCTGCTTCAGATCCTCCCCCTTTCTCTGCCCCTCCCCACTCACTTGAGCTCTCTTTCTCTCAAAAATAAACAAACACCGGGGTGCCTGGGTTGAGCAGCTCAGGTCATGATCTCATGGTTCATGGGTTCGAGCCCTGCATAGGGCTCTGTGCTGACAGCTCAGAGCCTGGAGCCTGCTTCCAATTCTGTGTCTCCATTTCTCTGCTCTCCCCACTCATCCTCTCTCTTGCTCTCAGTCCCAAAAATAAATAAACATTTAAAAAACTAAACATTAAAAAATTTTAACAGAAAAAGTATCTGAGTTGTATGCATAACTGTTATCTTTGAAAAAGGATGTTCATTTAAATAAACAGATTTAATGAGAAAAATACTCCCCATTTCCTTTTAGCTGTAGAGTCAAGAAAGAAGCAATGGCTTGTTTCATCGGGCGACTGGCAGTATTAATCCTACCTTCCTCCTAAAAGATGCGTGTGGGTCCTAAGGATGGTTTTGCAAGCAAAGATGTAAAGCTGGGTAGAGGGACCTTAACAGGCAGTTAATGCACCCAATGTTTAGACTCATACTAGTCACCATATTCACGAATGGACAGAGAGATTCCGATTCTGCGTAAAATAGAGCAAGCGCACTCCATCACCCTTTTTCCCAAGGTACAAGAGCATAAAACCTGAAGAGACTGCAAGAACAGCTATTTGAAGACTCTGAAAAGTAAACAATAGGCAGATTAGGAAAGACAGGTATTCAAAGTGCCACGAAACTGCCACTGAGTTTCCCATGACTTTCTCCTCCACTATTACCCCACAGCCTGAACCCAATAAACTGTCAGCGGGCACTGGGTGCTGACAGACGGGGGGGCCAGAAGATACCCTGGAGCTTTGGCTCAGGGAACAGGAAAGAACTCCTGATGCTCAGAGAGCAGGGAAAGTCCCCCACTGTTTTCCTCTGCTCTGTCTTCTTGGGTCACAACCCCCCAGTGGCAGCGGGAGCCTGCAGGGTCAGAACACGGAGGGAGAAGCGGCTTCCTCTATGTTCAATGGAGCTGTGGTTCCAAGAAGAGGGGTAAAACCACACCATTTTTTCTTCTCTGTCCTCCTGTCACCTGGTGCCAGAGACGTGGGCACAGCTGTAGAAGTACGTGGCACGGCAGAGCAATGGGACTGCAAGCTTGCTAGCTAAATGGCCAAACCAAGGAAGCCCCTTGGAACTGGAAAGTACTACAGAAATTATGTAGAGGGAGCAGCTCAGGAAAGACACCGCACAAATTGTTTATAAACTCCTGTGCTCACCCACACGCTTTGCGTGGAGGGATCTCATTTTTTTTTTTTTTTAGTTTATTGAGAAAGAGAGAGAGAGAGACAGAGAGAGAATCCCAGCTGTCAGCGGAGAGCCCAATGTGGGGCTCAAACCCACGAACCGTGAGATCATGACCTGAGCTGAAATCAAGAGTCAGATGCATAACCCACTGAGCCCCCCACGTGCCCCCTCCCCGCAGGGATCTCATCCTCAACACCCTACCTGAAGAGAACTGAACTTTAGATGTCGCAAACGGGTCACCAAGGGGCACACACACCCGACACTTCCAAACAGCGCCGCCAAGGCCTAGAAAACCGAACTGAAGCTGGGACTGCGGTCACAGGAGGTTGGGTTAGGACTTGCACTCTGAACATAACCAAGTCGGACTGCCTGCTAACACAAAAATATCAACACTTTCCATGGGATTTAAACAAGACCCAGAGCCTCCCTCGTAACATAACATTCAAAATGTCCTGGCTAAAATCCAGAATTACTCAGCACACAAAGACACTCAACAGAACACCAAACCCTGAGATGACACAGATGTTTTAACGATCTGACAGAGACTGTAAAGCAGCTCTTAGAACACTGTTCCGATAACCAGTCAGGCCCCATCGTGAAACCTACGGAAGAAGTCTGGGCAGAGATATAGAAGCTCTAAGAATGGTTGGGAAACTGGAGAAGCAAAAAATGAAATAACTGAAATACAAACCTCCTGGATGGGCTCAATACAACATGGAGAAGAGTCCTCGGACTTGAAGACGGAGCCACAGAAATTAGCCAATCTGCACAACAGAAAAGGGAAAAGATGGAAAACAAAACAGAGCCCCGCCCCCACCAGGGATTCAGGGAACAGTAACAGGAGGTCTGCCATCTTGTGTCCTGTGAGTCCCAAAAAGAGAGGAGAAAAGAGTGCATGGCAGGAAAGAAAAAAAAAAAAACAGAGAAAAATGGCCTGTTACCTACAAGCATAAAAACTCAAAAGGCTTGGGTTTTTTTTCCCTTGCTAGAAACCGTGGAGCAGACAAGCAAGTGGCCCAGTATTTTTTAAGCACTTCGTGAAACTGCCAACACACAGTTCTACATGTAGCGAATCTCTTTTGGGAATGAAGGTGAAATGCAGATATTCTCCGATGAAGGAGAACCAATAAGATCACTCACTGGCAACTGACTTCCTCTCAGATAACAGCTAAAGAAAGCTCTTTAGACAAAAGGGAAATGATACCAGCGTGAAAACCAAGACATCAGGAATTAAGAAAGAGCAGCGGAAGTGATAAACATCTGGGTAAATATAAAACACTAGGGGCGCCTGGGTGGCTCAGTCAGTTAAGCTTCCAACTTCAGCTCAGGTCATGATCTCACTCCTCATGGGTTCAAGCCCCACATCAGGCTCTGTGCTCTCAGCACAGAGCTGCGTCTCCGTCACTCTCTGTCCCTCTCCCGCTCGCTCGCTCTCTCTCAAAAATAAACATTAAAAAAAATTGCATTCACCTTAAGTGGTCTAAACATGAAAAGTAAAGGACAGAGACCGTGAGAATGAATTAAAAAATATGAGCCAACTATATCTTAACAAAAACTCGTGTGTGAAATACAGTATTAGTAGGTAGGTTAAAAGGAAAAGGAGGGAGAAAAGTATAACATGCAAACACTGCTCAAAAGAAAGCTGGAGGGGGGGGGTGGGTGCCTGGCTGCCTCAGTCGGACGAGAGTGTGTCTCTTGATCTTGGGGTTGTGGGTTCGAGCCCCACGCTGGGTGTAGAGTATACTTAACAAAAAAGAAAAGAAAGCCAGAATGGCTACATATATAGATCTATATCTGGATCTGAATCTATATGTATATATCTATGTCTATATATCAGACAAAGCTGACTTCAAGACAAAGCCAATTGCCAGGGACAAAGAAAGACATTACATAACAATAAAAGGGTCAATTTAACAAGACAGGACACATTTGTTCTCAACAATAAACCTTCAAGGTAAAGAAGCAAAAACTGAATCTAAAGTTCTAGTTGGAAGGCCTCAACATTCTGCTCCATAATATATGGAAACGGTAAGTAGAAAATACCACCATGAATGTGCTGGATCTCCTCTAAAAATACCACCATCCAGTTGAATCTAGTATTTGTAAAACAGTAACAAAAACAGAATATGTATTCTTTTAAAGTACTCGTGAAACATTCACCAAAACTAACCATACCTCCAAGTATGAAACTGAAACAAATGTAAAAGAACTGAAATAATACAGAGCATGTCTTCTGATCATCATGAAATTAAGCTAGAAATCAAAACAAAAGAGAACAGAAAGAGACAACAAAAACAGAAAAAAAACCTCATAGATACCTGGAAATGATACAACATAATTCTGAATAACCTATAGGTCCAACAAAAGTCTCAAGTGGGAAAGTTTTTTTGTACTGAACAAAATAAAAATGCAACCTGACGGAACGTGTGTGATGCAGCTCAAATAGTGCTTGGAGGGAAATTTATATGAAACATTTGTAGTAGAGAAGGTCTCTCATCAATAATCCGTTTCCACCTGCACTAACTGAAAAAGAAAGAGCATAATACCACCAAAGCCAGGAGGGGAAATGACAAGGACAAAGGCAGAAATAAATGAAATTGAAAGCTGAAACACAATAGGAAAAAAAAAAAAAGAACTCAATGGAAACAAAAGCTGGTTCTCTGTCAATATCAAAATTGTTAAGCCTCTAGCGAGACTGACAGAGAAAAAACTCATTTCTTGCTAAGGAAAGAAGAGTGTCACCACAGATCCCACCAACTTGAAAAGGAGAGGGGCACACATAATCTGCCCACTAATATTGCTTGTATCTTTTGATGCCTTTTTTTTTCTTTGGTCTGTGTGAGTTTGTCACCACTGTCTTGCTTTCTACCATCTTTGGTACCAGTAATGCTGGCCTCATGTCATACACTAGCAAGATTTCCCTCTTTATCTGAAAGAGACAGTCTCAAACCCGTGTTATTTCTTCCTTAAATCCTTGTTAGAATTTACCAGTGAAACCATCTGATACTGGACGCTTCTTTTTTGGAAGCTTTTTAACTATGAATCCAGTTTTATTAACAATGATAGGACCACTGAGGTGGGAGATTTCAACTCAGGTGAGTTTGGATAGGTTGTGGGTTTTTTTTTTTTTTTGGTGGGGGGAATTGGTGAAAGAAGGAAGTTCTTGTTGGATCCTTCTTTTGAGTCCTCCTGGATCGGAAGAGAGAGAATGTCATGCAGGATCTTTGAGATTGTCACAGAGAGGTTCCTAATCCTCTTGGTAGTAGTCAGATAGCACTAGAGGGGGCTGGAGGGGGTAGGAGGTTACAGGGAGGCTTAGGGAAGGGAGTTAAGGGGACAAATTTCAGACTCCTAGTTTCTGAGGTTGGCCTGTCACACACCACTGCTATAGTTACAGTCATCCAAATGCCTACTCCCTGGCCAGGTCAGAATGTTGTTCTATGGTGTGAGCTGGGAACCACGAGGCTGTAGGTGGTACTGGGGTTGGGAGGTAGGTATGGGAGATGGAGTTAGGTCTAAGGGCCGACCAACATGGCTTCTACCCACCTATAATGAGGAGTCTCTCTATTTCTCTTATTATTGTGAGGACACATCAGCCAGCTGCTACAGAAAAGTCTGGGAAAACACTGCCCTCAGATGTCCCAAAGGGGGTGACTCAGGTTCTGACACGGGCCTCTCAAGAAGGCAAGGGGCCAGCTCTTCCCAGCGCAAGGCAGGGCACCTGAATGCAATCAGCCCGGGCATGGAAACCAAGTCATGACATTCAACTGAGTGGCTGCAATTCTACCTCCACTTTGTCAGACACAAACTGAGACTCATAAAGCCCAAAGCGACCTCATGTATCTCCCTGCCTGTGGCCTCACTTCACAAGATGAGGAGACTCTACTGTAGCCAAGGTAAGTGACTGGCTCAAGGTCACATACCTTGTCAAGGCAAAAAAAACAAAAACAAAAACAAAAACAAAAACCCGAGACTGGAGCCCAAGCTCCAGGGTCCCAGCTCAGTGCTCTTTACACTACACACAAAAACAAGTATTAACTAGACAGCTACTGCCTATGTGAGGGCACTTCCTGTCATCATCGAATTCGAGCTTCAGTGGGGAATACAGACATTAAACAATGACACAGAGAACTGAAATAGAAATGAGCGTCAAGTTACTGATGAGAAACGCAGGGAGTGCAAATACATCGCCTTCCAAAGGCTTCTCCAGACACAACGCAGGACCCCCAGCACTGAGAGTCAGCCATAGTGGTCCCAATGGAAACGTTCCACCTTGGCAGATTGGGGAATTGTTATATGGGAGCTTTTGGTGGTTAAAATAAAATTTCACGTTGGTGAACTCTACAACCTAGAATGTGCTTTAGTCCTAGATCCGAGGCCCCATCTCAGGTAGGTACCTGGAGAAGAACGCCATATTTGTACACTAAGGAGCTAAGACAAAGAGACCGACACTCAACAAAGTGATGACTCTAGCCCTGGGCATTTTGCTGGACCAAGAAGAAGGAGCCATTGTGTGGTGACTCAAGCCAAGCGTGACCCAGATACTCCAGAGGAAATGGCCGTGGAGCCACAAAGGCCCTGAAACAGGCTCCGGCAACCAGCACGACATACTCCAGAGAGCAAGAGCTCTCTACTGAATAAACTGGGTTGTTCTGTAGAGCAGGGAATGAATCCAGGATTCTGTGTTTCAACACCCTGGCAACGAAGAAAGGACGTAAAGAAACATAAAGAGCTTCTGATTTACCTCAGAACCTGATAAATAGGAACACTTTTACTGAGAAACTTTTACAGATGTTTGATCAAGTTATTCTTTGGGGAGATGTTTCCCCTACAACTGGCGCTCTCATAATGGAAGCAATTAAAGGGACTCAAAATTCCCCCCATACTTTTGAGGGATAAATACAATCCTAGAATCGGAGACCTGAGATGAAAGTAGCTTTATAGATGGTAAATTACCATATGGGACTCAGAGTTGGCTCAGGTCATGATCTTGTGGTTCACGGGTTCGAGCCCCACGTTGGGCTCTGTGCTGACAGCTCAGAGCCTGGAACCTGCTTCGGACTCTATGCCTCCCTCTCTCTCTGCCCTTCCTCTACATACTCTCTCTCTCAAAAATAAATAAACATTTCTTTAAAAAGACTCAAGTCTGTAACCCGTGTTCTGATTATTCTATTATACCAGGAGACCAGAGTCTTTTAACTGTAACAATCAACAGAAGAACAACAAAGTAGGCATGTCATTCTATATGAAGCACAGTGTGTTCTGGAACTAAAAACACAAACTCGAGCCACTGATGAGGTAGCTGTGAGAACTATGAGAGAAGAGATGTCACTAGAGGCTTTTCAACCACACAGCAAAGTTGGGCACACTGACCAAATAGTTTGGGACAGAAAAACAGGAGTAACGTCAGAGACTGTCACTTCGGTGGGGAGGGTTCAGACCACACCAGGACCAAATAGGCATGTGACCACCTGCCTGGGCTCTCTGCTCACCCTTTCAAAGCCTACAAAGGCGACTAGCTTGGGTAAAGATATAGAATTTAAGATTTTAAAACGTATTCAGCTTAAAACGTATTTGTATACCACTCAACCCTGACGGGGCAGAAATAATTTATTATCATCACAGCATGCTGTACGAGTCTAAGGCAGCAGCCATCACAAAGGCTTAAATGGAATCTCCCTCCTTGAAAATTATTAATAATACAGTAACATAGTTTCCATTTCCCCCAGACCCTCAGGACCTGGCTAAGAAACCTCAGAAGTACCCCCTAGTAGTTCAGTCACTTTGTGAGTCGACAGGAAAATGACAGTTCATCCTGGGTGCTTTGTTTCAACACCTTGATAGTAAAGAAAGAACAGGATGAAATATGGTGAAGCATCTAGTGTTATCTCGAGCCTTGGTAAAAATAATACTGATTTCTAAATACATTCCCTGCTGCATCCAGAGCACCTAGTACACATCCTGGCATACAGTACAACTTCAAAAACAGGGGGTGCATTTTTGCATAAATACACAGTTGAATGACTCGGCGACAATTCTGCCAAACCAACAGGACCTGCCTTGAAAAATCACTACTATGTTTTCATATTGCTATCCGAGTAAGAAAGGGAAGATCGGAGCAAACATCTATGCTGCTATTTTGTCTTAGAAGCGTTTGGTGGAATCAGACCCGCAAGAGCAACAAATGCCTTCTACCGTTTACGAACTCTGTGATTTTGGTTCTAGGACTTAAATGCCTCCCATCTTAAGTATCTATGACCTCATAGCTAGCATAAAGCTAATAATCTCTCTTTTCCTTTCTTTTTTTTTTTTTTTTACTCTCTTCTCTTTTCACCCCAAACACGGATCCCAACAGAAGTGTATAGTATCCTTGTCAATTTCTGAGTTTCTTTCCAAAGAAACGAGTCCTCCACTTATTACAAGCATCCTCTACCCTGGTGGCAGATCAGACCCCCCAGGGGAGTTTTCAAGGCAGGTGACCTGGCTCACTGTGACTCTCCTGTGGTGAGTGGGGGGAGGAGTAGAGAGCTGCCTGGTGGGGTCTCCTCCACCTGGCATGGAGCCCCTGGGCCCTGGGCCCTCTAGGAGCTCAGGTATTTGGGGACAGATGGACAGCAAAAAGGAAGCAGTCAGGACACAGGGAGCCTGAGGTTTCAGAGGTAGGTAAAGGGGAGGCGTAGCACGGGGAGCACCAGGGAAGGATGGCGGGCCCAGATCAGGAGCACCTCACCTCTTCCCTTGGAGGAGCATCCTTTTTAGGTTAACTTAAGTTTATTTATTTATTTATTTTTAAAGTAATCTCTACACCCAGCGTGGGCCTCGAACTCACCACCCCAAGATCAAGAGTCCCTTGCTCCTGCACCTGAGCCAGCCAGGCCCCCTGAGAAGCATCCTTAATTTAACCAGTAAATGAAAGGCCGTTTGGAAAAAGCTTCTACAAGCCACGATTTGACAGAAATTTCGAGTGAATAGACATCTAAGCTTTCCAAACACCAGATCTGAAATTGGCTGGTTAATCTGGCCTCAGCCACAAAATACGGATAGATCCACCTGCTGCCGCAAGCCTCCATTTTGAAAGCAACGTTAAGTACTTGTTCGACGTAAGTTTAACATTTTTAAAAATCTCACGGGGTTGTAATCAGAAGGGCAATACTCACCAAGCTGAGCCAAAGCGTTTCTCCGCAACCAGGTGTCCATCAAGGAGAAGCGGTCCTCATCTTTACCTTCGAGATGAACTGTGTGCTACTTGAGTTCTCTGTAGAACCTCAAGGGTGTCTCAACCTTTCAGGTCTCAGACTCTCCATCTAAAAAAAACAGCAGGGAGGGCTGGATCTAGCAAACCCTGAAACACTACACTTCTCTTCTGAAAACAGCAATGACTGTTACTTCTTCCTATGCCGGGTACTGAATTACCAACTAGCCTATCTTCTAACATGTGGTTCCTCAGAAGGGTAAGAGGGACCAGAGTCTAAAAACTAACACAAGGAGGGGCGCCTAGGTGGCTCAGTCAGTTGAGTGTCCGACTTTGGCTCAGGTCATGATCTCATAGTTTATGGGTTCGAGCCCCGCATCAGGCTCTGTGCTGACAGCTCAGAGCCTGGAGCCTGTCTTCAGATTCTGTGTCTCCCTCTCTCTGACCCTCCTCTGCTCATGCTGTCTCTCTCTTTCTCGCTCAAAAAATTAAAAATTAAAACAAAACTAACATAAGTAGTAAACGCAGACTTACAGGGAAATTTCCTATATACCTTGTTCACCCCACAACAGGTCCATCCACATCCGTCCCCTTTCTTTCAATCAAATTGCCATAACCGGTGAGAGGAGGGGGCTGGGTGGCTCAGCTGGTTAAGCATCTGACTTGGACTCAAGTCATGATCTTGTGGTTCATGGATTCGAGTCCCGCATCGGGCTCTGTGCTGACAGCTCAGAGCCTGGAGCCTGCTTCGGATTCTGTCTCCCTCTCTCTGTGCCCCTCCCCAACTCACACTCTGTCTCTCTCTCTCAAAACTAAACATAGTAATAATAATAATAACAACAATAATAATAAAAGAGTGCACTGACTTAGGATTGGTGATGAGAAAACAGCACATACTTTTGTGACACATACAAATCACGGTCAAGTTAACCTACCAGCAAAGGAAGGCCTCACTTGGTAACACTGTCAAATAAAAATGAAGCCAATGTCATGAAAACAAAGGACAGCCCAAAATGGTCTATTTCAAAAGCATGCAGTATTTAGAGCACACAATCAAAATCTATTTTTCCTAAGTCCCAATACAGAGAAAACCTCAGTATTCATTAAATACTATGCAGACTCATTTTCACAGGCCTTACATGTGATAACATTATGTGCTCTGAAAGCCCAATGTAGCTATATAGGATACCCAACACTTCTTATGCGTTACGAACCATACAGACTACGTAAATAGACCACTCACTCACAGAACGTAAAGACTTGAGCAGGATAACAATGGCCAACCTAGGGAACAGTGTAACAGTCTGTTCATTACAACAGCCTTGCTCTCGAACCACCCGAAGTGTTCTTGATTTGCAGTGATAAAAGTCCGTTTTTAAGAACTGAATGAACTATTACTCAAAAGTGAACAAAGCAACTAGGTTGAGAGTCAGTAAAAGAAAACTCATCAGGAATAAGTGGGTTTATGCATAGCTAGTGTATAAAGTGTCTGCCAAGTGACAGTTCATCTCTCAATATATTTTTTTAAATTTTATTTATTTCTTGAGAGAGTGAGCTTGAGCAGGGGAGGAGCAGGGCGGGGGCAGAGGATCCAAAGCAGGCTCTGTGCTAACAGGGAGATAGCAGAGAGCCCAATGCAGGGCTCACACTCATCAACTGTGACATTATGACCTGAGATCAAGTCAGATGCTCAACTGCCTCTCAATATTTCTAAGGCAAGCATGAGCCCCTCCTTTCTCACTCCAACTAGCTTCTTTGGACCTTAATGCTATGCATAAAATGTCTGACTTCTACCATTTTGAAGAAGGTCTCCTTAAAAAGCACAAAGAGGGGCACTTGGGTGGCTCAGTTGGTTAAGCATCCAACATCGGCTCCGGTCATGATCTCATGGTTTGTGGGATCAAGCCCCATGTCAGGCTCTGTGCTGACAGTTAGCTCAGAGCCTGGAGCCGGTCTTCGGATTCTGTGTCTCTGTCTGACCCTCCCCAGCTCACGCTGTCTTTCTCAAAAATAAATAAAAAACATTAAAAAAATTTTTTTAAAAAGCACAAAGACGTGTTTACTTATTAACACTGCAAGAACCAATACAATTTTTCCAACTTACTATAAGAGAAGAAATATGGAAAGAGAACAAAAATGTTATTAAAAATGCTTAATGACAGGGGTGCCAGGCTGGCTCAGTTGGTAGAGCACATGACTCTTGATCTTGGGGTGTTTGAGTTCCTGCCCCACATTGGGCATCGAGCTTACTTAAGAAAATAAAATAAAAAAAATCTGTGGTGCCTGGGTGGCTCAGTCGGTTGAGTGTCCAACTCTTGATTTCGGCTCAGGTCATGATCCCGGCCAGGGTCATGTGATCAAGACCCCCACATCAAGCTCCACACTGAGCACAGAGCCTGCTTAAGATTCTCTCTCTCCTCCTGCTTAATGATAAACTCAAGTCGTCAAGATAAAATATGGAGATACATGAAAAATAATCATGACGTTGCTGAAAATTAACATAAAAATTTGTTCTAATTTTTTTTCATATTTATTTCGAGAGAGAGAGAGAGAGAGAGCAAGCATGCAGGGGAAGGGCATAGAGAGAGAGGAAGAGAGCGAATCCCAAGCAGGCTCTACACTGTCAGCACAGAGTGTGACACGGGCCTCCATCTCATGAACTGTGAGATCACAACCTGAGCCAAGATCAAGAGTTGGATGCTTAATCAACTAAGCCACCCAGGCGCCCCCATAAAAATTATTCTTCATGTAAAAATTACAGAAATGTCCAGTCTAGAATGAACATGTAGATACACAAATTTCTGGAAGTATATGGCCAAGGAGACAAGTTCTTTCTCCTTTATCCTTCAGAATGTGTCCATGTAGCTTTTAAGTTCAGTTCACGAGATATAATACAATCTACCTAGGACACTGCATAAATGGCTTCATTTGGAAAGCATCCTTTCATTCACAAGCCTGACAAATGCTTGCTTCCTGTGTTCCAGAGGAAACTATATTTATAATTAGCAATTTCTTGTAAGATTTACTTTGTGTGCTTCTCATGTGATTCGATGCTGGCAGGGTTGGCCCCAGTATGTGTGGTGAGAGAGAGAGAGCAGCAGCAAAATGCTCCCTTGCTCAAATGTTCACAAACCTTTTAAAAGGCTTAAGTCCTTGGCCTTCAGTTATTACCTCCTCAAGGCTTTGGTTAAGTTTCAACTCTTTTACCCGAAAGGAGTAATCACTAACCGTTTCATACAGGAATAAATACTACATGTTAATTTGTTTTTGTCAGCAAAGAGGACCCCAGGTGAGAAGAAACTGAAACTACCACCCTCCCCTACCTATGCACATAGGTCAACGCAGAAATTCAAATGTACTGTGCAGAAAATGGAGCCGGTCCAGTTATACAGTTGATGGGAAAGCAACGCATCTGTATTGCCCAGGCAAGTGAAGCATTCTGGGAAAGCAGACGCTCTGACTCCCCTAAGCCCCACGGCGTCTGCAAGCTTGGCTACTTTATGGGCAGACCACAGCTCAGAAGACCATTGGCATCCGGGAACCGCAGCACATCCATCCTTCCTTCAGGCCAACGTCAACCCGATGAGGAGTTTCTGAAATCAGGTGTCTTCTGTTGGCCAAGGGAGGCCCTCCCGTATCTTGCCTCTTTGTTTAGAAGGTCGTTTCATTTCAAGTGATACTGCCATATCAGGATTGATTTGAGAAAGGCGGGTGTGGGGCAGCACTAAGGGAAAATGTTGTATCCTCTGTATATCCTCTGTGGAAATTCCAGGCCTTTCCACTGCTTTCAGTTTTACTAGAACACACGGTCACCATTAGATTCAGAGGATACTCCTACAGTGCAAAAGGCAATATTCTTGATAAAGAAGCCATCGACCAATAAAATAAGCTTGTGACGTTGTCCCCAGTTTGTCATTCTCATCTTTGAAACACATCTCCTTTTTACTTTTTTAATCTTTATTTTTCAGAGAAAGAGAGAGAGAGAGAGAGAGAGAGAGAGAGAGAGAGAGAGAGAGAGGGAGCAAGCAGGGGAGGAACAGAGAGGGAGTTCAAGCCCCCACCATCGGGCTCTGCCTGCTTGGGATTCTTTCTCTCCCTCTCTCTGTCCCTCCCCTGGTCATGCTCTCGCTCGCTCTCTCTCTCTCTCTCTCTCTCTCTCTCACACACACACACACACACACACAAAATAAATAAATAAACTTAAAAATAACCCTAGATATATGGGACAAATACTTGGAGAGCATTTGAAAGCACTGAAGATGTGAACTTTTGAAAAGTGAAGTAAAACATTTGATTTATTTGACGGTATGAAATTTTGGAAGATTTGTCTTTCAGTCTCAATTTCAGTTACTGTCATAATAAAAAGGTTGATGAAATGAGGTTTACTTTTCAATTGCTGTGTAATTTGTCGTCTTTTTTCCTACCTGCCAGGGTGCATGAAACTGCTGTTCAAGTGAATGCAAAATATACAACTCCCCTATGGCTCCATTTGCTTTTAAGTAAAATGAGAAAATTGTCACAGATTAGCTCCTGCCTCTCACTACTTCTCAGAACAAGTAAAACTTTCTAAAGCATTTTGCAAATATAAAAAAAATGATTTTAAAAATTTGGGGGGGTTCTTAAAATACAAGGGTGCCCAGTTGGCTCGGTCAGTTCAGCACACGGCTCCTGATCTCAGTTGGGGCTGTGAGTTTGAGCCCCATGTTTGGTGTAGAGATTACTTAAAAACAAAATATTATAGAAGCATCTGGGTGGCTCAGTCAGTTAGGCATCTGACCGGCTCAGGTCATGATCTTGCAGGTCATGAGTTTGAGCCCCACTTCGGGCTGTCTGCTGTCAGCACAGAGACTGCTTGGGATCCTCTGTCCCCTCCCTCTCTGCCCTTCCCCTGCATGCATGCATATGTGCGCTCTCTCTCTCTCAAAACTAAACATTTAAATAAATAAATAGAAAAAAAGATGGGAGGATGAAATGTAGAAGCAAGATAAATACTTCTCGATCAAATATTTTAATTGAAGTATAGTGGACACACAATGTTCATGCTAGTTTCCAGTGTAGTTATCAGCGATCTGATAACTCTATACACTAAATGATGCTCAGAAGTGTCTATATTAAAATTCTTATCCTACAACTACCTGTTAATATTCTAAGTCCCCTTTATTATCAAATGTATTAACAGCCATGGTCCGTAGGAATCATTTGTAGTAAACACCCTTTATACGGACGGACCGACTCAGATTGGAGAAGAATACAAGGCCACTAAAAGGACTGTAGGATCATGGATGAGATCCTGGAACAGAAAAAGGGCACAAGTGGGAAAATGGAGAGATCTAGATAAAATCTGGAGTTCCATGGAGTGTTCTGCACCAATGTTCATTTCCTTGTCTTGGTATGTGTACCACTGTTAAAGTGACATTGAGGAAATTGGGTGATGGTATCTAGGAACTGTTTGTAGTGTTTTTGCAACTCTTCAGCACATGCAAAATCAGCTCAAAATAAAAAGTTTAAAAAAACACTCTTTGAGAAAGAAAGTTCATTGTTATAGGTTTTTAGCAGGAACCTAAATCTTTTAAAAGTATTTAACGCAGGGGCGTCTGGGTGGTTTCAGTTGGTTAAGCGTCCAACTTTGGCTCAGGTCATGATCTCACAGTTTGTGAGTTTGAGCCCAGCGTCAGGCTCTGTGCTGACAGCTCAGAGCCTGGAGCCTGTTTCAGATTCTGTGTCTCCCTCTCTCTCTGCCCCTCCCCTGCTCACACTCTGTCTCTCAAAAATAAATAAACGTTTAAAAAAATTTTTAAGTATTTAATGCAATACAGGATTTGTCCAGAGATACCTCTTCCATATCACAGATCATCACCTGATACAAATTTTTCTTGAGCTCATTTTACTAGCATCGATGGGCACCATGTCTTTGTACAGTGGATTCTATGACTTGGCTCTCGCTACATAAAACAACGTTTGTTTTATTTTCTTAAAATGCCTTCCTTCAGGATTCAAGCTTCATTAGCATTCCAGAATTTTGAGATAAACGCTAATGAATTTGGTCATTCAACACATTAACCAAGCCCCTCCTTCGTGCCCCATCCTGTCTTCCATTTGAAGCAACCCATACTTGTTAGTGGTGACCAACCTTAAAAACTTCTCACCCTCTTCAAACAGCTAAGAGTCTACTAGATCTGGAAAGGTGTGGTTTCTGCACTTTAAGCTGAATTATCTGCAGCATTTCTTGGTCCATTCAAGAACTTCCTTGTAAAACATTTCTTCTTTTTTTATTTTTTTTTAACATTTATTTATTTTAGAGAGACAGAGACAGAGCGTGAGCAGGGGAAGAGCAGAGAGAGAAGGAGACACAGAATCTGAAGCATGC
Organism: Suricata suricatta; assembly: GCF_006229205.1. Taxonomy (NCBI): domain Eukaryota; kingdom Metazoa; phylum Chordata; class Mammalia; order Carnivora; family Herpestidae; genus Suricata; species Suricata suricatta. The sequence continues at coordinate 37,888,879 of NC_043717.1, forward strand.
CTCCAGGCTCTGAGCTAGCAGCACACAGCCTGACGCGGGGCTCGAACTCACGAACCGTGAGATCATGACCTGAGCCAAAGTCAGAGACTTAACGGACCGAGCCACCCAGGCACATCTCTTGTAAAACATTTCTATCACCCATGCTCCTCACCCCTACTGTCTGCTGAGAAGCTCTAACAGACCCAAGACACTGAGTTCCATTCCGTTTTGAAGTTTGAGTTTAGGCAAGTTATTTCCAGCAGTGCTACTGCGAATTTTTCAAAACAAAAACAAAACAAAAAGGCATTGATTAAACCCATTTGGGGGCGCTTACATGTCAAAGTGAAAACAGAGTTGTGCTGGTCACTAACCTATTTCCAATGTTCTGGATCAGATAAGACTGGAAAGCATTCGATCTCTGAATGTTACAAAATAAACATGTATAGTACATCTGAATGAACTGGAAATAGTGATTCTACATGAGACCACAGTTACTAGAACACTTGCCCCCTCCCCGCACCAACCAGAAGACAGGAAACCCGGAGACAATCCCAATGTCCATATAAATCCTTCTCTCTATTCATTTTTCATTCTCCTCCAAGCAACAAAATCTATAAAGAATAGAATACAATAACCTAATTGGAGCTTACAAACTATTTCCTTTAAAAACCATTTCCTCCGACTGTGAAAGCAAAAGTTTTGGACGAAATTTTTCCTAAACTACAACCCCAAGTTCTACAGGATGTATGATTTTTCTGCTGCTCTAAAACTTCATCTAAATTCACCACCAGTTTGGGGGGAAGGGTATTTTGTGAGTCTCCTCTCAGCACCTCGAAATCTGAAAAAGAAGTCTGCTGAATTGAAGACAAAATTACTTAAATTATCTCCAGCTTTGTATCCAAGGAATTGCTTTTTTATGTTGAAGAAATTAAAGCGAGAGAAACGCATATGCTTTAATAATTATTTCATTTCATTATTTCCAAGCCATTAGATTTCTTTAAAAAAGCAAAATTGCTCATGAACTTGCCTATGGACTTGAATTTACTTAAATAAATACCCCATTCAATACATTGTACAAAGACGCTCAGATAATAATCTTCACCAAGGAAACTCAAGGCTTTGTCTTCCCTATTCATGCCATTCAAATTCATGCATTTTGAGATAATTTTCTTACTTATTTGTCATACAAAAAGGGGGAAATTATTTATCTATGTAGAATTAGAATTAGAATAGTATTATGTTCTCTATATATACACATATAAAATCGAGAGTGATGTTAGTGCCTAGAAATCCCAAATCCTGAGACAAAACAAAATGCTACAGAAAAAACAATGAGAGGGGCACCTGGCTGGCTCAGTCGGTAGAGCTTGGGAGTCTCGATCTCAGGGTTGTGAGATCAAGCCCCACAGTGGGTGTAGAGGTTACTAAAAAATGAATCAACTGAAAAAAGAAAAAAACAATGGTAAAAGAAACTCATTTAAAGATTTTAGCTAAAAGTTGAATATGCAGTCATGTCCCAGGTTTAGAGGAGCGTGGTATCTTTTCCAAGACAAAAACATATATGACATCATAATCCCCAAGACACATCTAGACAATCCATCTTTAATGTGACCCATGATCTTACTTCTTTGATCAACTAGAAAGTACCTCCTACGTGCTGGGCACTGGGTTAGGTGGGTGTTGGTATTGTAGTAATAACCCACATGGTATCCTTGGCCTCAGGGAGTTTAAATCTAATGGGGAATAAGAAACCTGTCACTAATCTGCATCAATAACAACAAGGCAGATCGTGTGACAGGAAATGACAAGTCCCCTTATTTGTCTCAGGGTCAAGGTCAAGTGGAGTTGGGAAAAAGGAGTTTCAAGGAAAATGAACATTTAAAAATATTTGCAGGGTGCCTGGGTGGCTTAGTCGGTTAAGCATCTGACTCTTGATTTCAGCTCAGGTCATGATCTCATGGTTCAAGGGTTTGAGCCCCATATCAGGCTCTACGCTTACAGTGCAGAGCCTGCTTGGGATTCCTGCTCTCCCTCTCTCTGTCCCTCCCCTGTTCTCTCTCCCCACCTCTCTCTCAAAAAATAAATTAAAAAAATTTTTTTTAAATATTTTCAACAAGGATGAAAAAAAAAACATTTTCTAGTTAACACTCAGATCACTGAAAATTACACAACAGACTTTCCCATCTTTGCTCCTTTTGGTCTGTTGCATTGTTGATCGATTTATATACTTTTCATTTTAAAAAATATTCAATTGAAAAAATGTATAGATATGAAAAGGATGATCGGGCAAGTCTTCTATTTGTATGCCATGTTTAGTCACAAAACCTGAGAAAGTAAACTCAAGCAAACCTGCTTCCAGTTCGCACACATCACCACCAAACTTTTTCTTTCACATCGATTGGTTGTTCTTGCTTACCAATGGTCACTTACAGAATTTCTTTAATGCAAAACCACAAGCAAGCTCATCTGCCAAGAATTCCCCTCAAGCAAGTGGAAAAGGTGCCACCCTTGACAAAACTTATATCTAACCACCCCAAGAGGTCCCCTTTCGATAAAGGATAGAGCTAAACCCTTGCAGGGGTGAACTGAACTACTTCCGAATTTCCCAAAGGGAATCCTTACTTGTGGGACCGATTTGGCTGTCTTTTGAATTAAAGGAACCTTTAAATAGCTCTCCTATTTACCTCCCTTCTAAATTCACTATTGTTACTCATTATGAGTTCACTGGTATTAGTCAGCACAAGTAGTTAGTCACTATATTTTTTTAAACCACCTACCCCCCCCTCCCCTTTTCTGGTTTTTTTTTCCCCTTCGATATGTGGCAACATTTAAGGAGCTGAGTAACTATACACAAGAAATACTGCTGGGCCTTTTTTTGTTTGTTTGTGGTTTAAACAGTGACCAAGTCCCCATTAATAAAAGGAGCACAACTCTTCATTCTTCTTGTGAAAAGTGGACAGTCGCCTTGAAACCTTCAGATTAAAAATGTCTGCCACCTATGGCGTTCGATCATCCCTCATCAACTTATTTAGAAACAGCTCACACAAATTCTTTACTCATTCCAACAATACGTGGAGGAATGGACACCATTCGTCCTCCTGACCAGAAAAAAAAAAGAGTAAGATTCCTGTTAACCACAGGGGAGAAATGGAAAATCATCTAGGGAATGCTATAGACTGTACTGGCCTTTCCAAATAAATGGCCGGTCAATTAAAGCCTGTCACAATCGTGATGAGTTTCCCTTTCAACATGATCTGTCAAGACCCCCTCAAATCGGCCATCAGTTCCGCTGGATGGAAGGCCAAAGTGTTGCTGCTGTGAGCAAGCCACAGGGACCTTGAAAGCCCTCTCCTCATTTCCTCTCCATCCACACAGAACCACCTCAAAGCACGTGCTCTTCCAGAACCTTCCCCTAATCGCTAGCTGCCAGCCACTGCTTGCTCTCTGGGCTCTTCCTACACTTACTATCCTGATTCTACATGACCTACCGCATAGATCCATCCTCTCTGCCCAAGTAAAGGGTACACTCCTTCTGGAAAGTGTGTCCTGTGGTGCCTGGGCGGCTCAGTCAGTTAAGCATCTGACTTCAGCTCATGTCATGATCTCATGGTTCATGGGTTAGAGTCCCATGTCAGGCTCTGTGCTGACAGCTCGGAGCCTGAAGCCTGTTTCAGACTCTATGTCTCCCTCTCTCTCTGCCCCTCCCTGACTTGCTCTCTGTCTCTCTCTCTCTCTCTCTCAAAAATAAAAAACATTAAAAAAAGAATGGCTATACTGAATTGAGGGAGATTTTTGTTATGAGCTGTGTGGACAAGACAGTTTCACCTTGAATTTAAGAAATGGAAAGGGGGAAGAAGGTGGTTGCCAATAGGCAAATGGCAAAAGCTAGAAGTCACTTAAAAAAATTTTTTTTAATTTATTTTTGAGAGACAGAGAGAGACAGCATGACCTGGGGAGGGTCAGAGGGTCAGAGAGAGGGAGATACAGAATCTGAAGCAGGTTCCAGGCTCTGAGCTAGCTGTCAGCACAGAGCCTGACGTGGGGCTCGAACCCACAAACTGTGAGATCATGACCTGAGCTGAAGCCAGATGCTTAGCTGACTCAGCCACTCAGGTGCCCCTGTAAGTCACTTTTTAGCTAGCCCTTCACCTTTGGATCCTTAAAAACATCTTGGGACACCTGAGTGACTCCAAAGGTTGAGCCATCTGCCTCTTGATTTCAACTCAGGTCATGATCCCAGGGTTGTGGGATCGAGCCTCATTGTGGAGCCTGTTTGAGATCTCCTCTTCTTCTCTCTCCCTCTCTCTCTCTCAAAAAAAAGAATTCCTCATAAATGTATTGAAGTAAAAATTTTAAAAATCTTCACCAATCAACTGCTTTGCTTTCTTACCACCCCCTCTCTGCCTGGCAGAGGTCCCCTTAAGGCAGGCACGGGGGTGACTATTTTCAGGGACACCATGGAGATCACTCACTCCTGCATGGACCCTGCAACCTGCAGGAAAAAGGAAAAGAGGGGTTCCCACCCTCTGTTCCTCCTCGCCCTTACCCAAGGATATTGGGGGGGAGGAGGTTCATCCTTACAGCCTGTACCTGCGGAAGACAGGACATGGCTGCCACTCCAGCATCCGGAGGACAGGGAGCCCCGCCACCACCCACATCAGGTCTCCCCAACCTGCTTCCTCCTTTTGCTGTGAGGAAGAACCTAAGTCAAGATAAAGCGAAAGCAACACTACAAGGTTCAGTCTCCCAAACCATGTGCTCCCTCAAGTCAAATCTTCTGGCTTCTGGTGCTCAGGCAACATTTAGACCAAACCCAGACCACAGAGCCTGTTGTGTGTGTGCTTTCACGGGAGCTAGAGCTGCTTCGACTCCGAGTCGGGGCTGGAATCCACGGAGAGGCCCGTGTGTGAGAAAAATCCAGAGCCCAGTGAGAAAACCCATTACTAACCCCAATGAGCTCATAGGTCATCCATCTTTACAACTGCTTCAACAGCTGCCTTCCCACCCCGCCCCTTTCCCCTTATCTCTTCCCTCTGGAAGATTCGTTGGAGGGAAGCACAACTTGAGGAGAAAGAGTCAGTGTTCATCACACGCTCTCCACTGTCCTGTTTCCCGAGCACACCATCCCCTCAAAGGGCCAGGCTGAGGGACTTTGATTCTAAGAGGGGTGTGGCGGGGGACAGGAGGGAGGTGGGGGGCGGGGGGTGGAGTGTAAGCCTAAACCACTGCCAACAGAGCTTCAGTTGCAGAAATGACAAATTTTGCCAGTATAAAAGGCTGATATAAAACATCACTGAAAGTTTGCTCTCTCTCGGCATGAGTGACTCAGACTGGATTTTTCTACATTCTCTGTGGTTCAGTGCTTTAATTCACAAGGAAAGCTTCCAGAAGAACACTTTAAGAAACAGGACACGGTCCCTTCACAGATGAATGGATAAATAAAATGGGATACATGCAGGCAGTGGAATATTATTCGGCCTTTAAAAAGGAGGAAATCCTGTCACGTGTCACAACCTGGATGAACCTTGAGGTATCTAAAGTAGTCTAACTCCTAGAAACAGAAAGCAGAATGTTGGGTGCCAGGGGCACGGGGAGGGGAGGGCGAGTCAGGGGGAGGTGGTTTAATGGGTACAGACTTGCCATTTTACAAGAGGAAAAACGTCTACAGTTCCGTTGTATAACCATGTGAATACAGTTAACACTCTTACTGCACCATATACCTTTAAAATGGCTAAAATTGTAAATTTTATATTATCTGGATTCTTTTTTTTTGTTACCATGATTACACACACACACACACACACACACACACTGCCTTCACTGTACGTTTTGGATATTCTCAATTTCCAATTCAACATTTGGATATCAAAGAACAGAGCAAATATTTCAGTGAGTTCTTACGGAAAATGGAAACCCTCGAATTAAATTGCTTTGAAGAATCTGGAAGAATTACAAAGTACTTGAAACCACTGCTAGCGACAAACTTTGTCATTTTAAGCATGCGTGACATTTTCATAGCAGGAAAGATCCTGACATTCTTCTCGAATGCTATGCGTGGTATGCTGAATTGGCTTCTAAATCATATGGAGGCTTTTAGCACAAGAAGGGATACATCACAAGACAGTCTTAGAGACCGAATACTGTGGCTATTATCACAAAGGCAGCAAAATGAATAATTCATGCGTGGGGGGGGGAAGGAGTACAAGCGTTAGGAACAACTGTGACTTCATGAATGGTCCTGCATGGGCTCCCTCACTCCTGAACCTCTCCTTACTTTCTCATTACTCTAAACACCGATCCATCATGCATTCTCGTGAAATGTAAAAGTTACTCTAAGGAGACCACATTGGTAAGAAGAACAGTAACTCTTAAGTTCACTGCGCAAAAAAGCAGGGTGAGCTCACATCAGGCCCGGCTTTCCTTTCGGAAAAGGCTATAACTTCCAAAGAAACTACACATTTTCTAAAGCTCATGGGGATTTCACCTTTCTACTGCTAAGAAGGATTACCTAAGGGAATGGACTTGAAACGCCCAAGGCTATTTCTCCTAGACAGAAATGGAATGAACGTTTCTGTATCTTGGCCTTAGACAGTAGAAGACAGGTACTGTAGAATTTCCTCATAGCCCAGGACTCTGTGGTCATGCGGATCTAGCATTCTGAACAACAAGTCTCTGTTCAATTTCACCATGACCATTATTCAGGCATGTGAGATCACCAACAAGGTTAAGAAATATATTTGCACAGGCATCTGGGTGGCTCAGTCGGTTAAGCGTCCGACATCGGCTCAAGTCATGATCTCACGGTTTGTGGGTTCAAGCCCTGCATCTGGCTCTGTGCTGGCAGCTCAGAGCCTAGAGCCTGTCTTCGGATTCTGTGTCTCCCTTGCTCTCTGCCCCTTTCCTGCTCACGCTGTCTCTCTCTCTCTCTCTCTCTCTCTCTCTCTCAAAAATAAATAAAACATTAAAAAAAAGAAAAAAGAAACATTTGCACAGTTTGTGTGTGATTTACAGGCTCCTCCACAAAACTGTAGCCTATTTTTTTTTTAAAAAAACTCAAAGCTAGGGGCGCCTGAGTGGACTCAGTGGTTTGAGCGTCCAACTTCGGCTCAGGTTACAATCTCACCCTCTGCGGGTTCAAGCCCCACGTCAGGCTCTGTGCTAACAGCTCGGAGCTTGGAGCTTTCTTCAGATTCTGTGTCTCCCTGTCTCTCTCTGCCCCTGCCCCATTTATGCTCTGTCTGTCTGTCTGTCTCTCTCTCAAAAATAAACATTAAAAAAAAAAAGGACTCTTATGCGGTGTTTGTCATTCAAGAGAGTCTGAAGTTTCCTTCCCGTCAAAGATGTTCATGTTTTAGTAGGAAGCATTCAAGATCTCTGACACACCGAAAAGAAAGCTCCAACGACAGCACCGGGGGACTCCTGGAAGCCAGGGAGGACTTCTCCCAAAGGCCAAAGCCTGTCCCTTCCCCCCTCAAGGGCAGCACCAGGCTCCAAACATCAACCACGACCCCCCAGGTATGACCTGCTTCCCTTCAATCTAGCACAGATGCTCCCCATGTGAATCCCCCTCTCAAATCAGGCACGGTAGGCAGCACACATGCTCATGACGATAGGTCCGCACCAAAGCAGACAGCAGGGCCTCCTCAAACCAGCCCTGTCTTGTCCCTATCTAAAGAAAAACACGCATGAGACACACTAAATAACTCTCAGAAGCAGCTGGTCCCTCCGGCTTTCTAGCGACCCAGTACCAACCCAGGGCATCTCTATAAACAGTACGGAATTAGAACCAACATCTGTACCTAGAAGCTGCAAAGAAAGAACAGAAGCTTTGAAGGAGCGTCCTTTCGAATAGTATTTAGAGCTATGTGGTCTGAAAGAGGCACACTGTGCACGTAAAACGGATGGGTAGAATCAGGGACAATTCCTACTGTTAATAGCCAACATTCCTTACGTGGGGGCGGGGGGGAGTCGCGAGTTCACAGGTCGTTCGATAAATGACACTCCCATTATGGGGGGCCTGGGGCTTACAGAGCCAGTCCCAGACCTCACTTGGAACTGTCGTGACCCGTCACACCCATCTCTTCCCTCCCTACTTGCCCAACCAACAGTGAACCAAATCCCACAAAGTAACAAATGGACCAACAGCAAAGACAAGAGGACAAGGAGTGGGACGGTCAAGTTTCAACCACACATGGAAAGGGCGCCCAGGTGGCGCAGTCGGTTAAGCACCTGACTCTTGATCCGAGCTCAGGTCATGATCTCACAGTTCGGGAGTTCAAGCCCCGTGTTGGGTTTTGCACTGATGATGTGAAGCCTGCTTGGGATTCTGTCTCTCCCTCTCTTTGCCCTTCCCCTGCCTGTGCTCTCTCTCTCTCAAAAATAAATAAACCTAAAAAAATTAAAAATTAAAAAAAATAAACCACACATGAAGAGTGCAGATATTTTAAAGAGAAATGCCTAGAGGAAAGGAGAAAGAAAGGAGGAAACAAAAGAAAAGAAGGAGAAGTCACCATGGCAGAGACTTTACAAAGCACAGGGAATAAACATGAGCACACAAGGGGCCTTCTCCTCAATCGAAAACAGCCATGCTATTGGTACCCAATAGTACCAGCGGCCCTTTCTCATACTCTGCCATGTGCAAAAGTGCCCTGCAACTTTTATTTTATTTATTTATTTTTTTAAGTAGGCTCCACACCCAACACAGGGCTTGAACTCACGACCGTGAGATCAAGACCTGGGAATAAGAGTTGGACGCTCCACCAATTGAGCCACTCAGCTGCCACTTTCCTTTTTTTTTTTTTAATAGGTAGTCTGTAAAATTTTACTATTTTTAATGATTTTTTTTAATGTTTATTTATTTTTTTAGAGAGAGAGAGTGCAAGCGGGGGTAGGGACAGAGAGAGGGGAGAAGAGAGGATCTGAAGCGGGCTCTGTGCTGACTGCAGAGTGCCCAACACGGGGCTTGAACTCACGAACCATGAGATCGTGACCTGAGCTGAAGTCGGACGCTCAACCAACTGAGCGACCCAGGCGCCTCAGTACTTTGTAAATGTTAAACTAAGGTTTATGTGACACAAGTTTGACTTTTACTGGGTCTCTCAGTCCTCAGTGTCAACTACCCTAGGAATATGTCTCAGACTGATTAAAAGTCCTAAAAAATATGCTAAATAATCACTCTCATGTATGTTATCTCCAATTCCCTTTGCACTGTTGTATTCACCTGGTAAAATCCAATGCCTCCTTTGTCTACATCACCCCTGTGCCCACTCAGTCAGCAACAGTCAAAGAAAAACACACCCACACCAACTATTTATTTTAATCATGGCCACCAACTTCAAATGGGCTGGGAATACTGCCTCCCTAGTGACTATTCCATTCCCTCTGCTCTCTCCTCCAATCTCCAATATCTGTCCCCCATCCGCACTCTCGTGTGTTTCTATAAAAATGCAACAATTGGACTAGATCATGTTTGTTGGGG
>NC_043717.1:37898435-37900124 GCF_006229205.1 Suricata suricatta
CCCCTGGGAAGCCATCTGGCCCTGGGCTCTTATTCGTTGGGAGATTTTTGATAACGGATTCTGTTTCTTCACTGTTTATTAGTCTATTCATGCTTTCTATCTCTTCCCGTTTGAATTTTTGCAGTGCATGTGCATTTAGGAATTTGTCCATTTTTTCTGTGTTGTCCAGTTTGTTGGCATATAATTTTTCATAGTAATCTCTGATGATTGCTTATATTTCTGAGGGATTGGTTGTAATAGATCCTTTTTCATTCATGATTTTGTCTATCTTGGTGCTCTCTCTTTTCTTTCTGAGGAGCCTGGCTAGAGGTTTTTCGATTTTGTTTATTTTTTCAAAGAACCAACTCTTGGTTTCATTGATGTGCTCGACTTTGGATTCTATATTGTTTATTTCTGCCCCAATCTTTATTATTTCTTTTCTTCTGCTGGGTTTGGGGTGCTCTTGCTGCTTCCCTTCTAGTTCCAGTAGGTGCTATGTTAAATTTTGAATTTGCGCTTTTTGTAGTTTGTTGAGATTGGCTTGGATTGCAATATACTTTCCTCTTAGAACTGCCTTTGCTGCATCCCAGAGATGTTGGATTATTGTATTTTCGTTTTCATTGGTTTCCATATATTTTTTAATTTCTTCTCTAATTGACTGATTAACCCAATCATCCTTTAGTAAGGTGGTTTCTAACCTCCACATTTTTGGAGGTTTTCCAGACTTTTTCCTGTGGTTCATTTCAAGTTTCATAGCATTGTGATCTGAAAGTGTGCATGGTATGATCTCTATTCGTTTATACTTACGGAGGGCTGCTTTATGCCCCAGTATGTGATCTATCTTGGAGAATGTGCCATGTGCACTCGAAAAGAAGGTGAATTTCCTATCTTCAGGATACAGAGTTCTAAATATATATGTTAATTCCATCTGTTCCAATGTGTCATTCAGTCCATTGCTTCCTTTGTGATTTTCTGTCTGGTTGATCTATCCATTGCTGTCATTAGAGTATTAAAGTCAAAGTCCCCTGCAATTAGCCCATTCTTGTCAATAAGATTGTTTCTTTCTGTGATTAATTGTTTTATGTATTTGGGCGCTCCCAAATTTGGCACATAGATATTTATAATTGTTAGCTCTTCCTGATGGAGAGACCCTGTAATATTATATAATGTCCATCTTCATCTCTTGTTACTGCCTTTACTTTAAAGTCTAGTTTGTCTGATATAAGTATGGCTACTCCAGCTCTCTTTTGGCTTCCAGTCACATGACAGATATTTCTCCATCCCTTTACTTTCAACCTGAAGGTGTCTTCCGGTCGAAAATGAGTCTCTTGTAGACAGCAAATAGATGGGTTGTGTTTTTTTATACATTCTCCTACGCTGTGGCTGTGTTGTTTGGTTGGAGCATTCAGTCCATTTACATTCAGTGTTATTATTGAGAAATGTGGGTTTAGAGTCATTGTGTTCTCCATAGAATTCATGTTTATAGTGGTGTCTCTGGCACCTTGTATTCTTTGCAACATTCCCGTCATAGAGTCCCTTTTAGGATTTCCTGTAGGGCTGGTTTGGTGGTCATGAATTTTCTCAATTTTTGTTTATTTGGGAACACTTTTATCTCTCCTTCTATTTTGAATGACAGGCTTGCTGGATAAAGGATTCTTGGCTGCATGTTTTTTCTGTTCATCATGTTGAAGATTTCCTGCCATTCCTTCC
>NC_043717.1:37900224-37905816 GCF_006229205.1 Suricata suricatta
GGAACAAGTCCAAAGACGTGAAACAACATTTGGCCTCCTGGGCCGCACATGTGGCTTCTGTTTATCCTGTCTATGATTTTCTCGTTGCTTTTCAAAGAGGCATATACTTTTAGGCTTTGAATCAACTTGGGTCAATCAGTGACGCCAGCCTTCCCTTACTTTGTTGTTTCTAGCTCATTGCCTGCTGTTGGGAGTAAACTCTGTCAAGGATTTACTTCTTGAAGGATAAGCGTCTTGCCCATGAACAACTGCTGAAGGGCCTTGAAGGAGTGTGCAACTCCTCAGAGAAAGTTCTTTAGGCTTATCTTATGTTTAGAAACAGACTCTTGTTAGGGAATCCTTCCCTTGTAGTGATTTATTTGTTCCTGTTATTTACTCCTGTCCTCTCTTCCATGATAAGAACGATCCTTTCCAGAGCATGTCTTTACTTCAAGGACCATAAACTATGTAATCAATAAGAAAAGATGCAATCACCTATGGTATATAAGACACTGACTATCTTAGTAAAGTGTGGTCCTACCACCATTCACGTTGTCTGTCTTCTTTCTTATAGATATTGCGCCGACGCCAACCCCCAACTCAGAGACCCTTCGACTGGGGTGTGTGGGCTGGTCCCCCGCAATGTTTAATAACTTTCTCCCAGAAAGTGCCTCAGATGTACTTCAAATGGTCTGGGATTACAAAACAGTTTAAAGATGAGGCAAAACACAGAAAGCCAAGCCTCTGACCAGAACAAATATTCAACTAGGGGTATGACAAGTACTGTATATTACCATTAACATGTATTACCTCTATGTGTAAAGAATGCACATAAAACCTCAGGAATAAAGACTGAAAAGCACATCAATACTAAAAATTATAGCAACTTTTACTTTCCATAACAGTGGACTGGATAGTCGGGGTCAATATACATAGAAGAAAACATCCTGAAAAGTCCAAAGTGCTATTAAAAGGTGAAAAACCACTAATTATCAAGTCAGAAGGTGGGCAGGAGGACATACATGGGGCCGTTTTGCTCAGATACAGTTACATTTGGCACGATTAAATGTATCAATGCCTGTGCAGATGTCCGTCTATGCGAGACAGTATTGTAACTTGCATGGAAATGGGAACTTGCATCTTAAGAAAAAGGTCGGAATTACCTGTAATAGCACTCTGGGTGACCTTTGCATGTTTAGTGGGCTTCTACTTTTTGTAAAGTATTTTTATTCCACTGGTTTTGAAATTATTATTTTTGTTTTTTTCTTCATTCAGTTTTGATAGAGAGAGAGAGAGAATGAGCAGGGGAGGGGCAGAGAAAGAGGGAAACACAGAATCAGAAGCAGGCTCCAGGCTCTGAACGGTCAGCACAGAGCCCGATGCGGGGCTCAAACCCACAAGCCATGAGATCATGACCTGAGCTCAAGTCAGATGCTTAACCTACTGAGCTACCCAGGCGCCCCAGTATATAGTGTTTTCAGAGAAGCAGACTCTGTGCTGACCGCAGAGAGCCCGACACGGGGCTCGAACTCGCAAACGGCAAGGTCATAACCTCAACTGAATCAGATGCTTAACCAACTAAGCTACCCAGGGGCCCTGGGTTTCAGAGTCTTAATCAGTTGTCCGTTTGGATTTGAAAGGGATGCTGTTTCTTGTCATGAAACTAACCTCATCATGTTGCTGGGAAGTAAAACAGAGGAAACAAAAGTGAAAACATGACTGTATTTGCTGCTCCCCTAGGAACATGAGAGAATGAAGGTTATTTCTGTGGCCTCTGGGGGAGAAAAAAAACAGAAGTTGGGGCCCACAGAGACCACCTCATTTGGGGATATGAAAAGCAAAGTGAACAGAAAGTAAACAGCCTTCATATGGACTTACAGCCAGGCTTCAAGTCATCTGCATGGCTCAGGTGACTTTGATTAATAAGAAGATTCCAGAAAGCTAGTACTTCAGGCATCTGATAGAAGAGAACAAAAACATTCTCTAGGGACATAAGGCATCTTAGCGTTTGAAACATAACAGCCAAACATAATGAAAGATAACCATTGATGCAGGAAGAAATGACAGAAACAAGACACAAAGAAAAAAACCCAGACTCCAAATACTAGAAACTGTCAGAATTGGGCTGTAAAATAACTATGCTTAACATACGCAAGGGGCTAAACGCCAAACTAAAAATTTCAGTAAGGTTGGAGTACCTGGCTGGCTCAGCCGGTGAAGCATGCGACTTTTGATCTCGGGGTTATGAGTTTGAGCCCCACACCAGATGTAGACTTTACTCACAAGTAAAATCTTCAAAAAAAATAATTTCAGTAGGGAACTGGAAGTACTTTTCTTTTTAATGACATGAGTTTGAAAAAGAAAAAAATATCAGTTCTATGTGTGAAAGTCAATCTTATTTATTTATTTATTTATTTATTTAATGCTTTCTTTATTTTCAAGAGAGACAGAGAGACAGTCTGAGCAACGGAGGGTCAGAGAGAGAGGGAGACACAGAATCTGAAGACAGGCTCCAGGCTCTGAGCTGTCAGCACAGAGCCTGATGCGGGGGCTTGAACCCAGGAGCCATGAGATCAGGCCTGAGCCGAAGTCGGATGCTTAACTGAGTGAGCCATCCAGGCGCCCCAAATTCAATCTTTTTTAAATTAGAAACTCAAGGGGCGCCTGGGTGGCTCACTCAGTTAAGCATCCAACTTCGGTTCAGGTCATGATCTCATGATCTCATACTTCTTGGGTTTGAGTCCCACCTCAGGCTCTGTGCTAACAGCTCAGAGCCTGGAGCCTGCTTTGGATGGTGTCTCCTTCTCTCTCTGCAGACCTGTACTGTCTGTCTCTCTATCTCTCAAGAATAAACATTAAAAATTTTTAATCAAAAAATTAGAAACTCAATGGATGAAGAAAAAATGACTGAGCTGAAAGGGAAGTTGGCGGGGGGGGAGTATTCAGAATAAATGACAGAGAGGCATGAGGGATGGAGAAAAGTGCAGGGATAAGAAGTATGGTAGCTAGAGGGGAGGAGCCAAGATGGCGGAGAGGAAGGGAGCTCTGTAAACTTCGTCTGCCCCATCTATTGAAACGAGAAGGACATTACTCCCATCTGCAAGAGAGGAAGGAGAAAATACGAATTCCAGAAAGAAGAGAACCTATAAGATACCTGAGTGAGTGAGTGTGAACTGAGGAGATTGGAAAACGGGCCAGCCTGAGACGGGCAGGGGAGGTGGGAGCCCCAGCCCAACACGGGGCAAGGGCGCAGGGCCTGAGAGACAAAGGGAAGAGAGAAACTGAACAAGCTCATAGAACTGTCTCTGGGGAAGAGATAAAGAACGTTTAACCACACTCGGAGAGAGAAACTCTCACTCCATATATATAACTGCTGGGTACCCCAAATCCCGATCCCAGGTGGCACAAGGGAAAGAACAGCTTCCAGCCCTGCGCCATCTTGGCAGGGAGTCAGCGGCGGTGGCGGTGTCAGGGGCAATCACTTCGACCTCAGTTTTGGGAGTGGGAGCACGCACCTCATTTCCACGGCGCATCTCGTCCCCAGCATTGGCCACGCGAATCCCGAATCCCAGGTGCCAACAGGGAAAAATAGCCCCTACCCCTACGCGATCCCAGCAGGGAGGTGGCAGCAGTGGAGGACTGGGCGGGAGCTCAGGCTGCAGGAGCTCCTAGCTCATTTCCGGCACCGCCCAGTGCCTCAGGCAACAGCTGCACAAAGCCAAGAGAAACTCATCCCTCCCCCAACGCAATCAGGATCCCGACTGGGGGCTGGGAATCCGCAGTTGTGTCTGTGACAGCATGCACTTCACCTCCTGCTGTGGCACACCTCGCCTCCGGCAGGGGCAGCAAAATCCCTGCCTGAGCCAAGACAAACTGATCCCTCCCCCTAAGAAACCAGCCACCAAAGCAAATACATCTCATCTGTGGTAGCATACAAGTGCATGGAATAGAACTTTGAACCAAGGCGGGCCTGGAAAATACAACTTGGCTCAACTGCGGCACAAGGAGATCAGACTCATTAGAGTGGCCTTAAGTGTGTAGTTCCAGCGGAGCGTGGCATGCCGCCATTCTACTCCCTGCAGACACCAAGGCCGAGCCTCTGAGAGCAGCCTCTAAAACCTACCACACCAAACCACACCTATCCACGAGGGGGAGCTGCTGCTTTTTTTTTTTTAACTCATTTTTTTCTTCTTTTTTTGTACTTATTTTTTATTTTTATTACCTTTTTTACTTAAATTTTTAAAAATTTTTACTCCTTATTTTCTTTTCTCCTTTCTCCCTTTTTTTTTACCTTCTTGCAATCCAGATATATTCTCCTATATCTCATCCCTACCTCTCCCCTCAACTGGTCATACACTTTTAGACTGTCCACTGTCCTTTGTTGTCTCTGACCCGCTTTATTTTTTCTTCCTCTCTTCTTTTCGTCTCTTTCCTCTCCATTTTCTTTCTTTTCTTTCCGCCTTTTAATGTGTTTGCTTGTTTGATTTGTCTGTGCGTTTGTGTGCTTGTGTTCCCTCTGTGTTTGTCTGTCTATTTTCCTTCTTAGAGCTACACCAAGAAACAAGCCAAAGTGTGCATGACAGCGAGTCCCAAATATTGCTGAATAGGGAAATAAAATATTCAAAGGCACAACAAGAGAAACTGAGAGATACCATTAAAAAAATATTTCTGAAACGACAGGCCCTGGACAGTCAATAAGCCTTCTTTAACAGAGAAATACTAACAGGTCCACAGTGCACAACGAGCTTTCTAAAGGTGACAAGAGACAGAAAACTAGCAAAAATGACAAAACAAAGGAACTGTCCCCTGAAGAACTTCCAGGAGGAAGTTACAGCCACAGAACTGCTCAAGGCAGATCTAGACAACATACCGGATCAAGAATTTAAAAAGCTTGTCATAAAATTAATCGCTGGGGTTGAAGAAAGCATCAAAGAAGCAACTGAGACAATGACTAGGCACTCTGAAAATAGGTGTGATGAGTTAAAAAAGGCTATAGATGAGGTGAATAACAAAATGGAGGCAGCCACCTCAAGGATTGACGAGGCAGAAAGAAGAATAGATGAATTGAAAGATACAGTTATAGCAAAAGAGGAAGCTGGAACAAAAAGAGAGAAATTAATCCAGGAGCAGGAAAGGAGAATTCAAGACCTGAGTGATACAATCAAATGGAACAACATCCGTATCATAGGAATTCCTGAAGAGGAAGACAGAGAGAAAGGTCCTGAAGGGATACTAGACCAAATTATAACTGAGAATTTCCCAAATCTGGGAAAAGAAGTAGACATTTAAATTCAAGAGGCACAAAGAACCCCCTTAAGACGTAATTTGAATCAGCCTATGGCATGACATATCATAGTGAAACTGGCAAAATATAAAGATAAAGAGAGAATTCTGAAAGCAGCTAGGGAGAAAAGGGCCCTCACATACAAAGGGAAACCTATCAGAGTGGTTACAGACCTATCTAATGAAACTAGGCAGGCCAGGAAGGAATGGCAGGAAATCTTCAACATGATGAACAGAAAAAACATGCAGCCAAGAATCCTTTATCCAGCAAGCCTGTCATTCAAAATAGAAGGAGAGATAAAAGTGTTCCCAAATAAACAAAAATTGAGA
>NC_043717.1:37905916-37907477 GCF_006229205.1 Suricata suricatta
ATTTTAGATACTAGCCCTTTATCTGATATGTCATTTGCAACTATCTTTTCCCATTCGTCGGTTGCCTATTAGTTTTCTTGTTTCCTTTGCCGTGCAGAAGCTTTTTATCTTGATGAGGTCCCAAGAGTTCAGTTTTTTTTTGATTTCCCTTGCCTTTGGGGATGTGTCAAGTAGGAGATTGCTGTGGTGGAGGTCTAGGAGGCCTTTTCCTACTTTCTCCTCGAGAGTTTTGATGGTTTCCTGTCTCACATTCAGGTCCTTCAGGCATTTTGAGTTTATTTTTGTGTGTGGTGTAAGAAAGTGGTCTAGTTTCATTCTTCTGCATGTTGCTGTTCAGTTCTCCCAGCACCACTTGTTGAAGAGGCAGTCTTTTTTCCATCGGATACTCATTACTGCTTTGTCAAAAATTAATTGGCTGTACATTTATGGGCCCAGTTCTGGATTCTCTATTCTATTCCTTTGGTCTATGTGTCTGTTTTTGTGCCAATACCATACTGTCTTGATGATGACAGCATTGTAGTAGAGGCTAAAGTCTGGAATTGTGATGCCTCCCGTTTTGGTTTTCTTCTTCAATAGTACTTTGGCTATTCAGGGTTTTTTGTGGTTCCATATGAATTTGAGGATAGTTTGTTCTAGCTTTGAGAAGAATGTTGGTGCAATTTTGATGGGGAGTGCATTGAATGTGTATATTGCTTTGGGTAATAATGACGTTTTCACAATGTTTATTCCTCCGAATCATGAACAGGGAATGTTTTTCCATTTCTTGGTGTCTTCTTCAATTTCTTTCATAAGTTTTCTATAGTTTTCATCATA
The DNA here is from genome assembly GCF_006229205.1 of Suricata suricatta. Taxonomy (NCBI): domain Eukaryota; kingdom Metazoa; phylum Chordata; class Mammalia; order Carnivora; family Herpestidae; genus Suricata; species Suricata suricatta. The sequence goes on from NC_043717.1 coordinate 37,906,730, forward strand.
TAGGTCTTTTACATCATTGATTAGGTTTACTCCTGGGTATTTTATGGTTTTTCGTGCAGTCGTGAATGGGATCAGTTTCTTGATTTCTCTTTCAGCTGCTTCATTTTCGGAGTATAGGAATGCAACTGATTTCTGTACATTGATTTTGTACCCTGCAACTTTACTGAATTCATTGATCAATTCTAGAAGGCTTCTGGTGGAGTCGATTGAGTTTTCCATGTAGAGTATCATGTCATCTGCGAAAAGTGAAAGTTTGACTTCTTCTTTGCCACTTCTGATGCCTTTTATTTCCTGTTGTTGTCTGATTGCTGATGCTAGGACTTCCAGCACTATGTTAAACAACAGTGGAGAGAGTGGACATCCCTGTCATGTACCTTATCTCAGGGGGGAAAGATCTCAGTTTTTCCCCATTGAAGATAATATTGGCTGTGGGCTTTTCATAAACTGCTCTTATAATGTTTAGGTAAGTTCCTTCTATTCTGACTTTCTCAAGGGTTTTTATTAAAAAAATGGTGCTGTATTTTGTCAAATGCTTTTCTGCATCTATCAACAGGATCATATGGTTTTTATCCTTTCTTTTGTTAATGTGATGGATCACATTGATGGATTTGCGAATATTGAACCAGCCCTGTAACCCAGGAATGAATCCCACTTGATCATGATGGATAATTCTTTTTATATGCTGTTGAATTCGATTTGCTAGTATCTTGTTGAGTATTTTTGCATCTGTATTCATTAAGGATATTGG
>NC_043717.1:37907577-37932308 GCF_006229205.1 Suricata suricatta
GTTCCTCAAAAAAACTATCCATAGAACTCCCTTATGACCCAGCAATAGCCCTGCTAGGGATTTACCCAAGGGATACAGAATGCTGATGCATAGGAGCACATGTACCCCAATGTTCATAGCAGCAATGTCAACAATAGCTAAAACATGGAAAAAGCCTAAATTTCCATCACCTGATGAATGGATCAAGAAGATGTGGTATACATACACAATGGAGTACTACATTGCAATGAAAAAGAATGAAATCTGGCCATTTGTAGGAAAGTGGATGTACCTCGAGCATGTCATGCTAAGCGAAATAAGTCAGGCAGAGAAGGACAGATACCATATGTTTGCACTCTTGGGTCTAACAGGAAAACAGGAGAAACCTAATGGAGGACCAGGGGGAGGGGAAGAGGGAAAGGGAGTTGGGGAGAGAGAGGGATGCAAAACTTGAGAGACTATTGAATGCTGAGAATGAACTGAGGGTTGAAGGGGAGGGGGCGGGGGGGGGAAAGAGGTGGTGGTGATGGAGGAGGGTACTTGTGGGGAAGAGCACGGGGTGTTATATGGACACCCATTTGACAATAAACTATTTAAAAAAAAGAAGTATGGTAGCTAGTTTCTAGAAATAGGCCACAACGTACCACGTTTCCAAGTATCCATGAACTTGTGTAGGCCCCTCCCACCTTAATTCTGGGTTAGCTCAAACTCAAGTTTTGGTTAGCTTTAATTAAAGGAATGGTGTCAAAGTGACACTGTACCAGTTCCGGGCTTAGGTGTTAAGAAAGCCTGGGCACCTTCCTTTTCTCTGGAAGTCCTTTTAGGAGCCCTGAGTCATCGTGTAAAAAAGCATAACTATCCTGCTGGGACAGACCACAGGAAGAGGCCATGATGAGAGACCAAGAGAAGACACAGCACTGACACTAAGATGTCCTGTTAATAACACTTAGCACAATTTTCAAGGATACATTATACAACAGAAGGCACTGTTGACATCAGTCTTCCAGCTGTCCCCATCAAGGGCACCAGACAAATAAGTAAAGGCATTTTCAAAGTTTAAGACCTGGATGCCTTCTGTTTGCAAACTCAAGTCATAGCCCATGCAAGAACAGCAGAAGAATCATCCAACTGAGCCCTAGTCTACTCACAAAAATTTTTTTAGAGAGAGAGCAGGAGAGAGGGGGAAGAGAGGAAGAGAGAGAATCTTAAGCAGAGTCCACACCCAGCATGGAACCCGATCCCATGACCCTTGGGACAGTGATCTGAGCCGAAATCAAGAGTTGGACGCTCAACCGACCGAGCCACCCACGCGCCCCCACAGAATCTTAATTAATGAAATGCCTGCTGTGTGAGGTTAACAGATAACTAAAACAGAAGCACATATAGAGAATATCATGAAATAATTAACACATGAGAAGATGGGCTAGAAACAATATAGAAAGAGAGCAGTGGAGAATTTTGCAAAATTCACTCTCTCTCAGATTCCAGAAGCCCTAATAAACCCAAAAAGGGTAAATGAACTCACTCCTTTAAGCACAACATAGTAACAATGCAGAAAACTGAAGACACAGGTAAGTTTTCAAATGGAGCCAGAGAGAAGAGGCAAATCACATTCAAAGTGACAATAATTAGGGGCACGTGACTGGCTCAGTCAGCAGAGCATGCAACTCTTGAGCCAAGGGTTGTGAGTTCGAGCCCGCATAGGGGGTAGAGACCTCTTAAAAGTAAAATCTTTTTAAAAAGGCAGAGGCAATAATTAAACTGACAACTGAGTGCCCACAAGAAAAACATTACTAAAGTCAGAAGGCAATAGAATGGTATCTTGAAAAAAAATCAAATGAACTATTTGCCAAGTGGGAATTCTATGAGCACTGATCTTTTCAATAAAGAATGAAGGTGAGTGGGGGCACTGGGTGGTTTAGTCAGTTAAGTGCCCAACTCTTGATTCTGACTCAGGTCATGATCTCAGTTTTTTGAGTCTGAGCCCCATGTTGGTCTCAAGGCTGACCCTGCAGAGCCTGCTTGGGATTCTCTTACCCTCTCTCTTCTCCTCCTCCCCTGGCCATGCACTCTCTCTCTCTCAAAATAAATAAATAAATTTAAAAAAAAATTTTTAAAAAAGAATGAAAGTGAGGGGGCGCCTGGGTCGCCCAGGTAATTGAGTATTCAACTCTTGATTTTGGCTCCGGTAATGATCTCACCATTCATGACTTTGAGCAACAAATTGGACTCCACACTGTTAGTGCAGAGCCTGCTTGGGATTTTCTCTCCTTTTCCCACCCCGCTCCATCCCTACACATGTGCATGTGTGTTCTCTTGCTCTCTCTCAAAATAAATAAATAAAAAATTTTTAAATCTGTTAAAAAAAAGGAACTGAATCAGTAATTAAAAACCTTCCCGCACTAAAAAAAAATTTTTTTAAATCCATACCCAGATGGCTTCACCATCAAGTTCTACCAAAAATTTAAGGAAGCATTAACAGTCGGCACCTGGGTGGCTCAGTGGATTAAGCATCCGACTTCAGCTCAGGTCATGATCTCATGGTTTTTTTGAGTTTGATCCCTGCATCGGGCTCTGCACTGACATCGGGGAGCCTTCTTGGGATCCTCTCTCTCTTCCCCTCCTGTATGTGCTCTCTCTCTCTCTCTCTCTCTCTCTCAAAATAAATAAACTTAAAAAAATAACGCTTGGGGCAATGGGGTGGCTCAGTTGGTTAAGCATCTGACTCTGGCTCAGGTCATGATCTCGGTTCTTGAGCACGGGCCCCTGGGTCAGGCTGTGCACTAACAGCACAGGGCCTGCTTGAGTTCCTCTCTCTCCCTCTCTCTGCCCCTTCCCTGCTCATGCTCCCTCTCTCAGAATGAATAAATAAACATAAAAAGATAATAATAACACTTAACACAAGATTCAAGGATGCATTATGCAAATGCTTTCAGATAACAGGAGCCAGGGTACTTTCCGCAGCTTGGAATTCAGCTTGATCCAAGTACAAAGATACAACGAAAGCTGTTCAAGAGCTGAAAACTATAGGCTAGTCTCATTCTTGATCACAGATTCACAAAAGGATCCTCCCCCTGATGAAACTGAATTTACATCTGCAATCCACCCAGAATTTTTTTTTTACACTGCTCAGTATCAGTGACCATATTAAGAGACTAAAAGGAAAAAATCAAATTCTCCTCTTGATACATACAGAAAAAGTAACATCTATTGATTAAAAAAAACTAAACTTGAGGAACAGAAGGGAAATTCCTACTCTAAAAGAAGATACATAAGCAGCATAATACTTAACTGGTAAAATATAAAAAGACTTCCTTTTAGTAAAGGGAATGAGACAGGAGGTCTACCGTCATTTCTTCTACTCAACATAGCACAAGAGGTCTTGGCCATGACAATAAGTTAAGAAAAAGATGTAAAGCTTAAAATAGGAAAAAAATGCTATTTACAGATGGGAAGACGATGTTCACAGAAGAAAACTCAAAAGCCTCACCATTATTACAATTTTAAAGGGTTTTTTAAATTTTTTAATGTTTATTTATTTTTGAGAGAGAGAGAGAGTGTGTGTGCGCAAGTGTGTGAGGGAGGGAGGGGCAGAGCGGGAAGACAGCAGATCCAAAGCAGGCTCTGCGCTGACAGCAGTGAGCCTGAGGTGGGGCTCGAACTCACAAACAGCGAGATCATGACCTGAGCTGAAGCCAGACGCTCAACTGACTGAGCCCCCCCAGAACCCCTTGCAGGGGTTTTATTAGCAAGGTTGCTGACTATATCAAAGCTCAAAAATAAAATCTATTTTTATATACCAGCAGTGCTTAGAAATAAACTTTTGGCATGATATAACACGTATGTCAAAAGAAATCTAACAAAATATGTGCAGAAAATGGTATTAGTCCATCTGTTGAGCAAATAAAGCCAGATGCAAAAATATACACTATATTAATCTGTTTACATAAAGGTCAGAAACAGGCAAAACTACATGCTTCAGAGATAAATATTTAGGTGACAAAAAAAAAAGCAAAATAAGGAAGTGACTTTCATGAAGTCCAGGTATCTCCAGGAGAAAGGGATAAAGACTGGAGATGGAAGAGGGCTTCAAGGTTCCATTTCTTGGCCTTGGTGGTGGTGAGACGGGGGCTTGTTCACAGGATCTCTTTCAGCTGCACACTGTTTCCACTGCATTCTTGCACAGATCTTGTGTTTCATACACATGCATACGTACTTTAAAAGGTTTGACAAGGGGCGCCTGGGCAGCTCAGTCGGTTAAGCGTCCAATTTCGGCTCAGGTCATGATCTCACGGTTCATGGGATCAAGCCCCGCATCAGGCTCTGTGCTGACAGCTAGTTCAGAGCCTGAAGCCTGCTTCGGATTCTGTGTCTCTTTCTCTCTCTCTGCCCCTCCCCTGTTCACTCTCTATCTCTCAAAAATAAATAAATGTAAAAAAAAAATTAAAAAAAGGTTTGACAAATCCCCAAAGAACCAGCAACAAAACAGGGGACAAGGGGAGATCCATATGGTAAATGGCCCTTTGAGACATAGGGATAAACTAATTTGGAACTCTGAACTAATTTGGAGCTTTGAAGAAACACTTTTAGTGAAATATCATTTATTTTTTAAAAACAGATGATGGGGGGGGCAGGGGCTCCTGGGCGGCTCAGTCGGCTAAGCGGCCGACTTCAGCTCAGTCACGAGCTCACGGTTCATGAGAACAAGCCCCGCTTCGGGCTCTCTGCTCAGAGCCTTGATCTTGGACTCTGCCTGGGATTCTGTCTCCGTCTCTCTCTGCCCCTCCCCCACTCATGCTCTGTCTCTTTCTATCTCAAAAATACATAAACGTGAAACATAAATAAATAAATAAAATACCAGAAACTCAGAGCTGCAGGGGCGCCTGGGTGGCTCCGTAGGTCAAGCGTCTGACTTCGGCTCAGGTCATGATCTTACGGTTCGTGGGTTTGAGCCCCATGTCAGGTTCTGTGCTAACAGCTCAGAGCCTAGAGCCTGCTTCTGATTCTGGGTCTCCTTCTCTCTCTCTCTCTCTCTCTCTCTCTCTGCCCCTCCCCCACTCAACCTTCTTTATCTCTCTCAAAAATAAATGTAAAAAAAAAACTAAAAAAAACCCTCAGAGCTGCAGAGATCTCTGAGACTACCAGACTCTTTAAACATAACCTAATGCCATTTGCCTAAGCACCTAAGCCTACATTGTTTCCGTCATTTTACAGATTCGCAGGATGACATAGTTAGTTGTTAAGGATTTGTTAAGGGTCCAGAACAGTCACTCTCAACCCTGCCTAAACATTATAGTCACATCAGTAGCTTAAAACACACACACACACACACACACACAGGGCCATGGTCCACCTTGAACTGAATCAGAATTGAATCAGAGGGGCGCCTGGGTGCCTCAGTCGGTTAAGCACCAAACTTTGGCTCAGGTCACCATCTCATGGTTTGTGAGTTTGAGCCCCATGTCAGGCTCTGTGCTGACAGCTCAGAGCCTGGAGCCTGCTTCAGATTCTGCGTCTACCTCTCTCTCTCTCTCTCCAACCCTCCCCAGCTTGTGGTCTGTCTCTTTCTCTCTCTCTCTCTTAAAAAAAAAGAATTTCATGATCAAAAGTTACTTGATAAAATGGAATTACAGGAGACATACAGAACACTGCATTTCGTATGAGAAGCAGATTTGCTAAGAACGGAAAAAAGGCACGCCGCTGCTTTCTCTCAGGGCTTTGTGCTTTCTCCTGTGGTTTTATCCATGCCAAGTAGTGCATTAGAAAGTCACTCCTAACGTAACGCTTTCAATTAGTGCGCGTCAAAAAGAAAAGCATCCTTAGTAAAAAGTGGGAGCAGAAGCGTGACTTTTGTTTTTTCCATACTGTCCATTTGGGGCAATATGTATTCCTACCCATGTTCCAGGGATTATCAGTTCATTTTCCAAAGTTCTCCTATAGACATTAGGCATTACTCTAGTAATATTTACCCACCCTGGTTTTATTTCTCAGTTGCTTATTCTAGGGCTTCTGCACATAGCAACAACAGAGGTCCCTGCTTCAGCCTGGTCACGGCACTCAGATCCCTGGCAACGTTCATAAATGAATAGATCTTTAAACTATGGGAACACTGAACTCAATACCGGAGTTTCAACGGTCTCTAAAGTGCTATTTGGGCTGCATCCATCCCAGATCTGTCAATTCTGATAAGTAGCACATCTCTCTTTATCTTCATGCAGGTGGACTGGTAGATAGCTATCACAAACTAAGCCAGCTCCTACACTTACTCATTACTACTGTAGTTTGCAGCTAGAGACATTAATTCTCAGCATACATATATATATGTATATATGTGCCCATATATGCGCTTATGTATATATAAACAATCGATTACTTAATACACATATATTTTTCCTCCCTGACAATAGTTGCAACTAAATGGGCAGATTTCGAGAAGGGTCATAGTCTTTAGGTAAGAATGTAGCAGTTAGTGTGGAGGCTTTTTGAATCAGTGGAGTTATTAGTGGACTGCTGTGCTCTGTCAGCGTGTTTTCTGTAGAAGGAACTGAAGTGGAAAGGAAGACAATGGATGGGGTTCTTTGCATAAAGGTTCTCTGGTGTGCGGACTCAGAAGTGAGTGGGGGGTTAGCACCTGCCTGAAGAAACTTGATCAGTTAGGAGGGGGTCCACACACAAAACGGGCCTATAAAGGGTACAATCACTGAAACTTTGGGTAACAAGGCTTACCAGAAATGAGAATTAGTTTTGCACATACATGTACACACACTCATAATACACGGAAATGCATACAAATGTGTGTGTGCGTGATACATCATTTAAAAAATAGATATGGGGGTGCCTGGCTGGCTCAGTTGGGAAAGCATCCCACTCTTGATCCCAGGGTCTTGAGCTCAAGCCCCACATTGGGCATGGAGCCTACTTAAAAAAGTAAATAGGGGCGCCTGGGTGGCTCAGTCGCTTAAGCATCCGACTTGGGCTCATGTCATGATCTCACAACCCATGAGTTCGAGCCCCGCATCGGGCTCTGTACGGACAGTTCAGAGCCTCGGGCCTGCTTCTGATTCTCTGTCTCCCTGTCTCTGCGCCTTCCCCACCCACACTCTGGCTCTGTCTCTCTCAAAAGTAACTAAACATTAAAAAATAAATAAATATATAAAATTTTAAAATATATACACACAACCATACATAACGAAGTGTGAATACTAGTGAATTAGCTGAAATCAAGAATGAATTCCCCAGAAAACCCTAATGAGTAATGTCTTTATTCTTTTTCTTAATGTTTACTCTAAGCTCATTTATAAGTAGGAGGAAAAAGGGTTGGAAATCACAATAGGGAAGTTTTTCCAAATCGTACCCACCAGCAGGTTCTCTCCGTCTAATGACTCATGATCTCTTAGGTCTGTGATGGGATTTGTGGCTCTGAGCTGGGTTTTTGATGAGTCACACCAGAGCTGACTCACTTTCCTCCATGACTAACCTCTGTAGGGAGTTAGTCAGTGAAGGACCCATAGCCCACCACAAGGCGGCGCCCTAGGGAAGGAAGAGCCTGTGGGCTGCGTGTAAGAAGTAGCAGAGCCCGGAAATACGGAATACACAACTCACTGAGGGACTACTGCATTGGTGTAGTAAAGTCAGCATCTGATGGCAGCGTTATCTTCAGTACTTCAAAAAGGATTGGCTGAAACACTTAAAAAGAAACAGGTCCAAAAAGTGGCAAAGTTAACTTAACCCGGGGTCAGGGCCCAAATACTAACCTGTAATTTGGAAGAGGAAAAATAAAAACCTATTATATGTTAGCCTGACTCCTTTTTTCTATTTTAAAAAAAATGGGGCACCTGGGTGGCTCAGTTGGTTGAGCGCTTGACTTTTGATTTTGGCTCAGGTCATGGAAACAAGAGTGTGAGCAGGGGAGGGGCAGAGAGAGGAGACACAGAATCCAAAGGAGGCTCCAGGCTCTGAGCTGTCAGCACAGAGCCCAACACGGGGCTCGAACCCATGAACAGGGAAATCATGACCTAAGCGGAGGTCGGATGTTTAACCGAAAGAGCCACCCAGGCACCCAGAGTGTGAAAAGGATTTTTAAACAAACACTACTTCACTCAGTGTCTGCACCCTCCCTCCAGTGAATGGGGTCCTCTTGACATACAATCTACACATTAAAAAACTCAAGAACAAGAGTACTATCAAATACCAGGGCCAGATAACAAAAGATTTTTCAGTTCAAGAATTACCATTTTGTGCTAAAGATACCAAACATTACATGTTAGATTACTTTCAACACTGTTCGAGTTCAATCTCAAAAAATCTAAGTAGATTTCTAAGATTCAAATAACCCAAATAAAAGGTCATGGGCCAGAAGCTCCTCATCGAAATAAAACCTTCGACACACAATAACTTCTTCTTAGAGATTGAAAAAGAGAAAAACACTCCGAAATGATTACTGTTCGAACTATGCCCATTTTAAATACTATATGCCCTAGAAAAGCTGTTTTAAAATTTTTTACCTAAATATTATTGTTTTCATTATGGTGAACTTGAAAGGCAAATCATAATTCACAAAGAAAACTTTTGAAACCATGTTTGTTTTCTTTTTATTATTTTTTTAATGTTTATTTATTTTTGAAGGAGAGACAGAGAGTGAATGGAGTTGGGAAGTTGGGGCAGAGAGAGAGGGAGACACAGAATCCGAAGCAGGCTCCAGGCTCTGAGCTGTGAGCACAGAGCCCTAGGCAGGGCTCAAACCCATGAGCCATGAGATCATGACCTGTGCTGAAGTCAGACGCTTAAGCGACTGAGTCACCCAGGCGCCCCTGAAACCAAGCTTCTAAGGACAATCTGTATCAGGGCTGTTCAGATGTTAACGTACATGCCAAATCCCGAACCCCACGGCCATTTTGTTGAAATACACAGTATGATACAAAAGGTCAGAGGTAGGACCCCAAACACTGCAATTCCAATGAGCTCTCGGATGACAGGTGCCGCTGGCCCTTGGACACCCTTTACGTAACCAAGAACACATAATCACCTTGGAAATGGTGACTGCCGCTCCCTTGGGAACGGAGGCAGGAATTTTATATGAGCTCCCCAGTTGACTATGTACTTTGTAAAGGAACTTAGGGAAAATAATCCAGAAATTAGGCCCATCTTTTCTTTTCTTTTATGACTACAAAATCCTCAGCACGGTGTGTGTTTGAGTCAAACCCCAGGAAAGCCGAGTTCCACCAATACACACTCAAACAGCACCATTGGTGCCATGGCGAGATTACATTGTCAAAGGGAATATTTGTTAGCAGCCTTTTACAGGCTGGGCTTTGAACACATTGTTTCCCTTAATCATTCCATTTCACAGGAAGACCCAGCCTCTACTCAGAGTCAGAATCTGAATTCAAACTCCATCTGCCTATCTCTACTCTTATTTGTATTTTTATGTTCTACATTTGATCAGCTTATTATTCCCTTGTCATGGGGGAAAAGTACATGTCCCACTTATTTGACTCTGGGTTTGGCCCTATGACACAGATTGACTAATGGAAATGTGAGCAGACATTTTTTTTTTAACTGTGTGGCATGCTTTTGGGTTGTGCTCTTGCTCTCCAGCAAGAAAACGGTTCTTTCAGCAGTATTTGTAATAATACGAAAATATCAGAAACAACCTATTGTCTGTTAAGCATAATAATTATAAGTGATGCACGATATGGAAGAATGCATGATGTAAAAGGAATAAAACATAAAATGAAGTTTGCAGCTGTGGGGAGACTGCGACATACATATGCACAGGGAATAAAAAGGACAGAAAGGAAATCTACCAAAAAGATAATCAAAATTTTGTTCGACTTACGGTTAACTTCCGTCCTCTTGTCTACTTTCCACAGTTCGGTTACCGTGTCACCCTGCTTCAATAAAATACAAATAAATCTTCAATTTCCAAATGTCAAGGCAAGACTTCATAAAAATACACCAGGAGACAGTAGAAACCATGAGCAGGCTTTACCGAAGTGAGAATGTCACACCTCAGAATTTTTTCATTTATGTGCAATAAAAACTCAGGGTCACATGTTAGTTGCAGGGTGACTGTGGGTACGCTAACCCCTCTGCCTGCTTCCTCATCTGTAAATGGATTTAATAATATCTACTTCTTGGGTTATTTAGCACATTAAATACAGTAATATATATAAAGCAGCCAACTTATACAAGCATTCAGTGAAAGTACCTTTCCTTCACTAGAATAACACAGAAAACGAATGTGATTATATCATCTTATAGAAGGGAATTTATCAATGAAGCATTAACCAAAGATAATATTCAAGGCAATTTAAGAAACCCAGCAGTCTACAAACTTACCTATAAGAAGATTCTACTGCACACGTCACTTTTAGTGACCCCTGTGATTGATTACATTGAGCCCACCCAGGTAATCCAGGATAATCTGTATTTTGTTTCTGTGTTTAATGGGGCTTGCTTGGTTAAGCCGCTGATTCGTGGTTTCAGCTCAGGTCATGATCTCATGATCAATTCGTGAGATGCAGCCCCAAGGCGGCCTCAGCTCTGACAGCAAGGAGCCTGCTTGGGATTCTCTCTCTCTCTCTCTCTCTCTCTCTCTCTCTCTCTCTCTCTCTCTCTCTCTCTCTCTCCCCCCCCCTCCCCCATGACCACTCATGTGCTTGCACTCTTGCTCAAAAATAAACTTTACGAGCGCCTGGGTGACTCAGTTGGTTGAGCACTGGACTTCAGCTCAGGTCGTGATCTCACATTTCGTGAGTTCGAGCCCCACATCAGACTCAGTGCCGTCAGCGCAGAGCTGGCTTCGGATCCCCTGTCCCCTTCTCTCTGCCCCTCCCCCACTCATGCTCTCTCTTGCAAAAATAAATAAAAACCATTTTTAAATAAAATAAATAAATAAACTTTAAAAAAGAAAGAAAGTTAGGGAGAAGAAGAGAAATGCAGAATCCCAAGGTTTCAAAGCAAATGAAACCTATTTGTGTCCCTGAACAAAACTGCAGAAGTCACTGCACAAATCAGGGTTTAAACAGATCACACTCTTAGTCTGGTTTTACCCTGAAGCAGCTCTGTCACCTTCGGTAATTCAGTTAAACTTCTTAAAGGGCATCTTTCAACCAGGGGGATTTGCTAAAAATCATCCACTGTCCGTCCCTTCCAGCTCTGCATTTCACCGGTTTCAAGCAGAGACCTTATACTTTGCAGTGTCAGCTTACCTCCCCCCCCACCCCCCACTCCGGGTCCCCCAGGAAAAACTGAAATGGGAACAAAAGTCAAGATGCCTATAATTTAAATACCCTTGGGCTGATTTCACATCTCACTTTTAACAGTGAAAGCTACAACAAACAGACGGTTACTGCTGACACGAGATGTGTCATGACAGCCCTACTGATAATTGATGTTTTTACAGCTCTTTACTGTTTATAAAGCACCTTCACATAGGAAACGTTTTAGTTAATCCTCACAAGAGCTCTGTGAAATGGTATGGCAACCCTACTACTCTATGCGTTTTCCAGTTGAGGAAACTGAGCCTTAGAGGCTGGGGAAGAGCCCACCATCCCATAGCAGGTGAGCGATCAACCTGGGACTTGAATCCGGGTACTTAGGATTCAAACACACGATTTAAAAAATATAGTTTCGGGGCACCTGGGTGGCTCAGTGGGTTAAGCACCCAATTCTTCATTTCCACTCAGGTCATGATCTCACAGTTCGTGAGTTTGAGCCCCGCGTCAGGCTCTGTGCTGTGTTGGTGCAGAACCTGCTTAAAATTCTCTCCCTCTCTCTCTGCCCCTACCCCACTCATGCATGCGCTCTCTCTCTCGCTCGCTCGCTCTCTCTCTCTCTCTCTCTCTCTCTCTCTCAAAAATAAATAAATAAAACTTAAAAAAATTTAAAAAAAAATTTCTTGACACAGACACACAGCATCTAAGATTTTTCCACTTGGTGTCACAAACACAGAGAATGCGTGAATCAAAAGAAATGTGCAGAGTTTTATCCTTTCAATTGATCCTGGTGAACAGTTTATTGAAATTCAAGGACAACCGGAGTTTCCCAGTGAGGAATGATAGGAATCTAAAGGGCAGAGATGGAAAAGGTCTGGGGTTCAACTGCCCCAATGTCCTAACATTCTCAGGATGAGAAAACAGAGGCCTCCCTTGGGACAAGTGGCTTGTGGGTGGCAAAGCCAACACTAGAACTCGGGGCTCCCACCAGGCCTGGGGGCTCTCGGCACTGGCTAGGTCTTACACAGCTTTTAAGAAAAGTTAACAACAGAAACTGCTCCTTAACACTGAAATGGTTCCAAGTCAAGTAATTTGAGGGACTCCATTCTCTCCCTTCTACATCTGCAAACCATATGGATGCTGCCTGTTAAGGGTCCTAGAATTCTCTGGAGGCAATCCTCCTCAAAATGGGAGGGTTTGTAATGAGACATGCCTCATTTTAAGACAAAAGGGATGTTCCAATAAGGAATCTGTCTGAGGGAACGTTAAATCAACAGGAACTGCCCCCATTACCATCTTCTATCTAAAAAGGGTCTTCTGGATAAAGGAAACTGGAGAACCTACGAAAACAAAAGGAAAATATTTTGAAGAGGAGCACATTGTCCAAGTGGTCCCATTTGCCTCCTTTGGAAATACTGGAATGCATCAGCAGGTGCTTTATTAGCAAGATTACTTGGATCATGAAGCTGAAAAACGTGGAATGCTTAAACTGAGGACCTCACAAAGAGAATAGAGGGGGACATGGAAATGATGGACAGTTTGAAATTGCAGATCCCACCTTATATATATATATAGGTTTTATGCAGAAAAACCAGTAGGAGGCTTCCGTTAGCCTATGAAGGATTCAAGGACAAGAATGTCAGTGGAAGGGGGCCCTTCCTTCTGAGGGGAGCAGATAGCTCGGATTTATTTCCTTCCCTCGGGGCACTTGGGAGGTGAGGAGACTTGCCTAGAGAAAAGATTTCTACCCAGCAGAAGAAATGAACAAAGCTTTTGGCAAACATGCTAACACAAGCTAATGTGACAAATGGGAAATATCCACATTCGTTCACTTCTACAGCGCTAAGGGGGATACTGAGTTGGGAGGCCAAAGGCTATTAAAAGGGAGAGTAAAAGTCCCCGGTTTCAGTGTTTCAGAGATGACGTTTTTACTGAAGAGGGCTCCATCGAATACATCGCTAGGTTTCTCCTCAAAACAGTAGCCAGATCTTAAAATCAAGGGGACAGGAGGTACGTGGGTGGCTCCGCCCATTGAGTGTCTGATTCTTGATTTCAGATCCAGTCATGACCTCGGATTCTCTCTCTCTCTCTCTGGCCTTCCTTGCCATGCACACACATGCGCACGCTGTCTTTAAAAAAAAAAAAAGTCTAAAACTCAAGGTGACAGGAAGCTAAACACAAGACCCCCAAAGGGCAAAGTTTATTCTCCCACAGCTTTTCAGGGCCAAGAAGACACAAGATCTTCTAGGGTTTCAATTAAAAGCCTGGAAGAACCAGGCCTGAGGAGCACTGCAACCACAGCTAGAAGGTGTCTTCCTAAAACTGCAACCTGGCCTTGACTTAGCTCAACACTCAATTGTGCACGGGTGATCAGCTCCTCACTATATTTACCAGCAGAGGAAAAGGAGGAAATCCTCTCTGGAGGAAGATGTAGTATACAACGAGTAAGATTCTTTCACATGTAATGTCTGGTATAAAATAAGAAATTAATGGATAGGAGAAAAATTGCAAGAAAACATAACCAATGTTCAAGAGAAAACAAAGACAATAGATGCAAACTCGAAGATGATCCAGATTATGGGATCCAGTAAACAAAATCTTTAAAGTAATTGATTAATTGTTCAAAGAAAGTGAGAATAAAAATGGATGAAAAGATGGAGAACTTCAAAAATGAACTAGAATCTATGTAAAAAAAAAAAGTCCAATTGACATCCTAGAAAAATAAAATACCTGAAATTAAGAAAAATAGAATATCTGTAAAAACTCAGATGGGTTGATTAGCAGGGTTGGGTTTAATAATAGACAAGATATAGTAAACTTGGAATATAAAAGTTAATGGAGGGGGACCTGGGTGGCTCAATCAGTTAAGCATGTGACTTCAGCTCAGGTCATGATCTCATAGCTAGTGGGTTCGAGCCCTGCATTGGGCTCTGTGCTGACAGCTCAGAACCTTAGGCCTGTCTTCAGATTCTGTCTTTCTCTTTCTCTCTGCTCCTTGCCCACTCACGCTGATACTGTGTTTCTCTCTGTCTGTCCCTCCCCTGCTCGCATTCTGTCTCTCTCTCCTTCAAAACTAAAATAAAATAAACATTGGGGAGCCTGGTGGCTCAGTCAGATAAGCATCTGACTTTGGCTCAGGTTATGATCTCACAGTTTGTGGGTTCAAGCCTCACGCTGGGCTCTGTGCTTACAGCTCAGAGCCTGGAGCCTGCTTTGGATTCTGTGTGTCTCCCGCTCTCTGCCCCTCCCCTGCTCACACAGTCTCTCTCTCTCTCACTCTCTGTGTCTCTCAAAAATAAATGCACATAAAAAATAAGTAAAGAACTACAGTATAAAAATTAACTAGTTAATTTTTTAAAAAAGAAAACAAAATACAAATCCCTGCAAATGCTATCTCAGTTAGGATCCTATTTCAACTGTTAAAACTCCTTGGCTTGCTCAGTTGTTAACAGTAAAAAATAACATTTTTTTAACTCAAACTAGTCACGGTCGTCTAGAAATATTGAAGTACAGCCATTCGAATTTACATTATTTTAAATAAACAGCAAATGCAACACAGAGGTTCAGGAAGAAGCTGATTTATAAATAGAGTATCGGGATATACAAGCTATGTCTTTTGTTCTCTACAAAATAAAAGGAGTAGCATGCCGTAAGAAAAAAATTTTAAGAAGATATTTTTTAATGTAAGTGAAACTTCTATTTTCCCCCATAAATAGTAACACATCTGTCATTTTGACAGAGGACTACTCGTGTTGTGGCTCTTTCATGCCTCTCACTGTGTCAGTGGCCAATCTGGAGTGGCACAGGGCAGGCAGAAAACCTGTAACAGTTCAGAAAGAAGTCAAAAGGGGTCTCAAGGCCCTTCGATGTCCCCTATTTTATACATTTTGGTCACTTCACAGTTCATCTGTACCTCTACGGATCAGCAGAAATGGGCTCGAATGAAGAAAAATTTAGATCTGTTTTCTTTACTTCTAACAGCTCTACTGAAACATACCAATTTGTATGGAAAACAAAGTTCTGGAACAACTCAAAACTCAAGGTTATTCTACTACTTCTGAAAGGTTGGGGTCACTTCATATATAGTTTCTCTAAGAATAGTTACTAATAGGCACTTCATGTAGATTTCAAGTAAGTTCCTGCACATGTATTGTAACTATACTTCCTTGTAATGTACAAGAGTCCTTACAAAGAATCCTTTAATATGTAGCAAAACAGAAATCTTTAAATCCATGTTTCCACTGTGAAGAGTTAGTAACTGCTGGAAAAGCACATGCACCTTATGATTGGGTAAACTATGACCGTTTCTCAGTACAAAATCCTCCATTTTCAGACATGGTAAAGGAGAACACAGATAAACAGCCACCATCAATCAGATCTCTTTTCATTTCCTGACATTCTCTTTCCCCAAAAATGCCTTTTAAATTGGATGTTAGAGACAAATAGATGGCGAATGCTAAAGGGTACATCCAGACAAGAAGGTCTCCAATGCCTAAGGGTATCTATAGCGGCTTCCAGAATAAAGAGGAAAGAGAGATGTTTGCTCATTCTCTAGCACTGAAGAGCAACTTCCCATCCGATGGCCATCAAGGGTACCTCATCGAGGCCAAAAAGAAACCGGGGCTATCTTAAACAAGAGGATAAAGACAGAGGACTTAAGGGGAGAATCAAGGGTACGCTAGGAAACACGGGGATTGGGACTCGTTTTGGCTGACAGAATTCAGAGGAAGTCACCTGGAGGCGGTTGCAAGCCTTGGCCTCAAGACTCCTTGCTCGCCTCGGCACTCTTAGAACCCTAACAACTGCAGCGTGAACGAGCCCCGGCTAGCCTGGTTAAAAGATTTTTTTAAAAAGCACGTGAGGTCACCTGGCTGCACTCCGCTGACAGAGCATGGGACTCTTGGACTCTTGCATCTCAGGGTCATGAGTTAGAGCCCCACATTGGGTGTAGACATTACTTTTTAAAAAAAAAGTAAAAAGGAAACATGTGGGGAGGAGCTAAGGCCATCTTAGAAGAGCAAGCCCCCAACACCCCCACAGCAGAAAATATGCTCAGATCCAAAGAACTGCCCAGCTGAGTCCTGTCCAAACAACTGCCAACTGACCAGATCAAGAGCTAATTCACTAACTGCTGGTGGTTTTAAACCACTGGCTAAACCCATGTTGCGGTATTCTGTTAGGAAGCAGAAGCTAACTGCTACAGTAAGGGAAGGATTCATTCAGTGAACAAGTATTAAATGCCTTCATATTTGATGTAGTGCTCTCAGTAATTACGGACGGCCCCAGCAAGATTAATATGCAATAGTGCCAAAATTTAGCATCCCGTCTAACAACCCTAAAAGAAATGTGAATGACAAGACCTAGTTAGAGGACAGGAAGGCTCACTCAAAGAAGAGAGCACACTCGAGCTAGTTTTTAAAGAAAAAGTAGGTGGCTCTGCTGGTCAAGTGTCCGACTCGATTTCAGCTCATGCCATGATCTCACCGTTCATGGGATGGAGCTCCCCTACCAGTGTGGAGCCCGCTTCGCATTTTCTCTCTCCCCCTCTCTTTGCCCCTCCCCTGCTCACGCTCTCCATCTTTCTGAAAATAAATAACAAACAAAAAACTTTAGAGAAATATAGGAAGTCACCAGTAGATAGGAACGGCCAGAAGAAGGAGAAGCAGCACGTGCAAAAAGCACAGATGCAGGAAAGAACTCAAGGAATGTTCTAGGATTGGAAAATAGTTTAGGACAGATGGAGCGCAGGGAGGAAATGGCAGACGATGGAACAGGAAAAGCGGGTTGAAGGCAAATAATGAAGGGGTGTCACACTGTAAATCATGCTCAGGAATGCGAATGCCTCTTGTAGGCTGTAGAGAGCTACAAATCATTCTTAAGTAGGAAATGACACGATTAAATCTGTGTTTGGGGAAAGGAAAGCTGATGACAGGTGTGGGATTAGAGGCAAGGGGAAGAATCAGGGAGACCGGCCGGGAGGCTATTACTGCGATCCCAAAGAGGACCTGAACTAAACTAAAAAGAGACTGTGAGGGGGATAGGAGGTGCGTGGGAGGCTACAGACGGGGCCAAGATTTCTACTTTGGGAGCCTGGATTAATGGTAAATGCATTAATTAGGCAGGAAACCAGAAGAGCAGACTGAAGAAGAATAACACGTGTGCTTTATAAAGGCACTTGTAGGATATCGAGGGGGAGCCATGGGGGAGGGCAGATAAGGATATAGATTCAGACCTTCTGCGGATGGCCAGGTGGGCGAGGGCAGGAGATAAAGACCTGGGGAGTCTTGTTTTTCTTAGGTTTATTTATTTATTTATTTATTTTGTGAGAGACAGAGACAGAGAATGAGCAAGGGAGTGAGCATGAGCAGGGAAGGTGGAGGGGGAGAGAATCCCAAGCAGGCTCTGCCCTGTCAGTGCAAAGCTCGATGTGAGGCTCGAACTCACGCACCATGAGATCATGACCTGAGCTGAGATCAAGAGTCGGACGTTAAACCGACTGAGCCACCCAGGCGCCCCAAGACCTAGAGAGACTTTAGAACAGAACGCAGAGGGAGGGGGGCAACTCAAGGCCTGAGAATGAACATGAGCACGGGACACTGGGGGGAAAAATACAGGTGGAGAAGAGGAAAAGCTAATGAATGGCAGAATCCAGAGGGGCATTCATATTTCAGGGGCAAAAGAAAGAAGATCAAACAGCGGCAACCCTCCTTGGGGGGAAGAACAGAAGGAAAGGAAAGGGGAGAGAAGGATCATTCAGCCAGTATGGATAATGAATTAAGGGAAAATGGACACTCATCCATTCTGCCACATTCTTTCCTCTAGCCAAGTCATCACCAGGCTCTTCCCCAGGGTTCTTCCAACTCCAGAGGGGTCCTGAGAACATAATCGGGTCACCGGGAGACTGCAGCAGGGGCCACTTGGGTAACAGCATCTGTGTCCCTGAGTCTTATTTAAAAACGCGCTTCTTCAAACCCCTCCTCTGGCACCTGCTCCAGCAAAGATCATTCCCCACTTTCATTCTTACGGCACTTACTTGAAATAAGCTTATAATTAATAGACTACATTTTCCCAAACAGATTTGCCTTCATGTGTTTTCAATAACTAAAAGAGAGGCTTTAAAAAATAACCCCAAAGCAGGCAAAGATTTTATAAGCAGAACATAGAAAGCAATAGCCATAAAAGAAAAAAAAAACCATCACTGGGCTTCATTAAAAACCATCAAAAGATAGCATGAAGACAGTGAAAAGGCAAGGCACAGACTGGGAGGAAATATTTGTGGTACATATATCTGACGAAAGACTCCTATGCAGAATAGAGAAGAACTTGAACAATGAAATCGAAATCAAAATCGGCCAAAACATTTTAATAAAAATTTCCCACAAAGATATGGCAATGCCAGGAAGTATACGAAATGGCATTTAACATTACTTACCAGGAAACATAGATTAAAACCATAAATAAGGACCAACTGACTCCCATCAGGAGGACTACTATCAGAAAGGAAAGAAAAGGGAAGGGAGGGGAGGGAAGGGAAAGAAAAGGAAACAAGAAGAAAAGGGAGAAGAAAAGGGAAAACAGGTAAAAGAGAAAAGGAAGAAAAAAAGGAGAGAAGAGACAAGAAAAGGGAAAAGAGAGAAGAAGAAAAGGGAGAAGGGAAAAGCAAAAAGAGAAAACGAAGAATAGAAAAAAAAAAGGAAAGAAAAGGGAAAAGAGAAAAGAAGAGTTGGCAGGAGGGATATAGAGAAGCAGGAAGCCCCTACACTGTTGAGAACGTAACGTGGTGCGGTCACTATGGAAAACAAGATGGCAGTTTCTCAAAAAAATTCAGATAGAATTACCATATCATCCAGCAGTTCCACTTCTGGGTAAACTGGAAAGCAGGCTCTAGAAACATTTGTACACCCATGTTCAGACCAGCACTACTTACAGTGGCCAAAAGGTGGCAGCAAACAAGTGTCCACAGCCAGGCAAGTGGATACACAAAATGGGGTATATGCATACAGTGAAATATTATTCAACCTTAAAAAAATTCTGACACACGCTACACCATGAATGTTTTTTTAAGTGTATTTATTTATTTTGAGAGAGAGAGCAAGTGGGGGAAGGGGCAGAAAGGAGAGAGAACATTCTCACCAGGCTCCACACTGTCAGCATAGGACCGGATGTGGGGCTTGATCTCCCAAACCGTGAGATCATGGCCTGAGCCAATACCGAGAGTCAGATGCTCAATCAGCTGAGCCACCCAGTACCCCAACATGAATGAATCTTAAGGACATTATGCTAGGGACACCTGGGTGGCTCAATCGGTTAAGTATCTGGCTTCAGCTCAGGTCAGAACCTCATGGTTCGTGGGTTCGAGCCCCGCGTCGGTCTCTGTGCTGACAGCTAGCTCAGAGTCTGGAGCCTGCTTCCGGTTCTGTGTCTCCCTCTCTCTCTGACCCTCCCCTGCTCGCACTGTCTCTCTATGTCTCTCAAAAATAAATTAAAAAACATTTTAAAAAGTTTTTTAAAAAGGACATTATGCTAAGTAAAATAAGTTAAAAAAAACACACATATTCTAGGATTCTCCTCCTATGAGGTACTTAAAGTAGCCCAATTCATAGAGACGGAAAATGGAACGGTGGTTGTCAGGGGCTGAGGGAAGAGAGACTCGGGAATTACTGTTTAACAGGCACAGAGTTTCAGTCCTGCAAGATGAAGAGTTCTGGAGATGGACGGTAGTGATGGTCACACAACAATATCAATGTGCTTAATGCCACTAACTGTACAAGCAAAAATGGTTACAATAGTAAATTTTGTTATGTGAATTTTTAGCACAATTAATTATTTTTATTTTAAAACCCACAAGGAGATACCAGTATGCCCCCACCAAAAATAGCTGAAGTTAAAGGCGCCTGGGTGTCTCAGTCAGTTAAGCATCCAACTTTGGCTTAAATCATGATCTCATAGTTCATGGGTTCGAGCCCTGCTTTGGGCTCTCTACTGTCAATGTGGAGCCTGCTTTGGATCTTCTGTCCCCTTCTCTCTCCACCCCTCTTCCACTCGCTCGCATATGTGCTCTCTCTCAAAAATAAATAAATATTTAGAAAATAGGTTAAGTTACAAGGACCCACAAAACCAAGTGTTAGCAAAAATACAGACCTCCTTACACCACCGGTAGGATTTTTTTTAAATGTTTATTTATTTTTGACAGAGATGGAGACAGAGACAGAGCATAAACGGGGGAGGGGCAGAGAGAGACACACACACAGCATCCGAAACAGGTTCCGAGCTCTGTCAGCACAGAGCCTGAGGCAGGGCTCAAACCCACGGAACTGTGATATCATGACCTGAGCCGGAGCCGGAAGCTTAACAGACGGAGCCACCCAGGTGCCCCAACTGCTGGTAGAATTTAAACTGGTACCATCACTTTGGAAGACTATTTGGCAACTGTCTACTAAAGCTAATATAAGCTTACTCTGTGACCCTGAGGCTCCATTCCCAGGTATGTGCTCCAGAGAAATGAGTGGTTAGGTGCACCAAAAAAACACTAGCAAGAATGTTCATAGCTGCTTTATTCACATTAGCCACACACTGAAAACCACCCAAAAGCCCAACAGGAGAATGGAGCAACAAAAGTGGTTATGTGTGGACGGAACTACGAATCAACAATAAGCTAGAATGAATTACTACCACACACAATAACATGGGCGACTCTCCTGGACATTATGTTAATGGGAGTGACACGAGTGAACATCACTTCTATATGATACTATTCATGTGGAGCACTGCGGTAGATAAAACTAGTGGATGGAGTGGGGTTTTTTTAATGTTTATTTATTTTTGAGAGAGAGAGAGAGACAGAGCATGAGTAGGGAGGGGCAGAGAGAGAGGGAGACTCAGACTTGGAAGCAGGCTCCAGGCTCTGGGCGGTCAGCACAGAGCCAGAGGAGGGGCCTGAACTCTTGAACCGTGATATCATGGCCTGAGCAGAAGTCAGACACTTAACCAACTGAGCCACCCGCCCCAGGTTTTAAAAATCACAGTGTGAATGAAAAACCATAATGTGGTTCCCTTCATGTGGGAAATGGGATATAAACATGGTCCAGAAGAGGAAAGAGGAGGAAAGCTGGAGGTGGAGGGAGTGTCCCAGATCTCGACCCTGGTGGTGCTCACACGGGTGTGCACAGACACATACACGTCGAAATTCACGGAGCACGACACTTTAGCATAGTGTGTTTTACAGTTTATTGTATGCGTGTGTTACACCACAAAAATGATAGAACTCTAAAGCACCTAGTGTGTCTACCATGAGAACAGTAGGATTCAAAAAAGGAATAAAAGCTCACCTTTTTGCTCTTTTCCTTTCTGACTTAGACGATCAGACTCTATTCCTACCAGATGCCTTGGGGAGGATGAGTGACTTCCCCGGGCCGGGGTCAGATCATGAATCTAAGTCCCACGCAGTGCAAACTTACATGCTCCTAAATGTCACAATGAGGTTTCCTGAAGTCTGTCTATGTCCGTGGGGTCTTTACAGTAAGAACCTCTAGGTCCTTAGTCTAGCCTATGCTTTTTGAGCCAGAGTTCCCAATTTGCTTTCTACTAGTAAGTGTCCAATTTGATCTTTTTAAGCTTTGAGAACAGCATCTGACTTCTTTTTACACCCTCACTGGCAGGGGCTAATTAAAATCCCTCTTCAGCTGTAAAGGCAGAATGTCAAAAATCACAAGATGTCACCACATTCGGGCATTGTGATGAATGCATACACCCCGAGGAAAGAGAAAGCTTGATTCTCTGTATCGGCCATTTTGATGTCCGTCCCTCATTACAGCCAACAGAGGGATGACTTTCACTTCCTTGTGAGAGCCTTAGCCATGGCCCAGCATTCTGAGGAAAGGTCAAAATCCCCAAAGATGACCCCCCAACTCCTTCTATCCTTCCGAACACTGTGCTACCCGGTTGTTTAAAAAGGGCCTTAATATGCAAAACTTTACAGACGTGCTTAGGTAGTTCAGTCGGTCAGGCATCCCACTGTTGATTGTGGCTCAGGTCATGATCTCACAATTCAAGGGTTCAAGTCCCTCCTCAGGTTCTGTGTTGCCAGCACAAAGCCCGCTTGCGCTTCTCTCTCTCTTGCTCTCTGCTCCCCCCACCCCCGTCCCCCCTCATGGTCACTCTCTCTTTCTCAAAATAAATAAATAAACTTTAAAAAAATATGCAAAACTTTATATTTTAATGACAGGGCCGGGTCAAATTCTTTGAAACTGCATCGCAATGAAAACCTTTCTGAACTTGATGGTCTTGGAACCCATATTAAACCTGCCATTAATTTAGTGAAGCAGGTGAATTATGAAGGTGCCGCGTATGTGTTAGACATGGCAAGAGAAAAAAAAGGACGAGATGATTTTTTAAAAAGGGGGGGGCGCTGGTTTAAAAGAAGTCCCCTAATGCACTGGTATTCTGATAAGCGTATGCCAAGTCAACAGTGAGACGTAGGTTTTGTGAAAAGCAGAGCTGTTACGTAGGCTAGACAGGACATCTTGTTCAAAGTGTTCGAAACGAAATTATTCAGAAAAACCAGCACCTGTACACAGTTTCAGGAAGTGTTTTTAAAAGCAAGCATCAAGCAAAAACGGGTTAAATGCAAAAGCCACATGACCACAAGAGAAAAACAATGCCTCTTTTAGAACGGTAAAAAGTAACGCAATAGAACGACCTGCAGTATTTTATTTAAATTTATCGTCTAAAAGAAAATGAGCTTTGTTTTCTCCTGAGAATCTCTCAAAGTATGTTTCACTTCATGAAAGTCTCCGTAAGTCAAGATATTGGAATGCAATAATTGTAAAGCTGGCTAGGTATATTAATTGTGCTACATACCTGTGGTTTTTGTGATTCCTGCGCTAGCTTACTTGTGTCTATTCACTCTTATTTTTCAGAAACCACTTCTGGAAGCTCCCGTTTTGGCTTCCACACTGCCACCTGTAGACATAAAAGAGAAATAAACCACGTATTATGCGTCAACCTCGGATCTTTCCCAGGCAACTAACAGGAAAATTTGGGGGAAAAGTGGCAAAATCTGTGCTTCAAGAGGTAAAAGTGCCCTTTCTCCTCTGTGTGGAAAATTTCTAAGGAGTCCCTCTCGCCGGTTGGTCTAAGAAATTATTCGGGAATCGAAACATACATTAAGTCTCAGATGAACACCATTCTGATCAGCTCAGTAAAGAAAGAGATGGAGTCACAGAACTCATCCACACGCCAACCTACAATCATTTCAAGATCTGCCACTTAAAAGCAGACGACAACTCAACCACTTTGTTAACTGGGTAATTAAGAATTCTGTAAATTACCACTAAGGGGAAAAAAAAGAGGGAGCGATCCAGGCAAAGGATATTTTCTGAGACGGTTGTAAAACATGTATTTAAAATAATAATATCCATTCTAAAATGAACTAGTGCTTTATCCAATCTAAACAGCAGCTAGATGGGGTTTTCTTCATAACGCCCTCCCTATGCCCATTTTGAACACAGCTGAAACCCTACAGATTTTAATACAGGCAGGGTTGGGGTTTTTTTCTTAAAAAAAAAAAAAGACGAACCATAATCCAGTAGAACAAGCAATAAATAAAAATCCACGAGCAACTATCAGTGAGTGAATGCGGCCATGAGATGAGAGGAATGTGTGTGTGTGTGTGTCTGTGTGTATGTGTGTACGCGCGCGTGAAGAGTCAGAGATAGAGACACGAATTCTAGAGTTAACTGGGAATAACAGACCGAACCAGTGTGTTTTGTGTGAGTGAGAGAACAGAGAGACAAAGATTTTAGAGTTAATTGAGAATAACAGACGGAACCCGGGTGTGTGTGTGTGTGTGTGTGTGTGTGTGTGAGTGTGTGAGTGTGTGCGCGCGTGCATGAGAGAGAGAGCAAAGAAACAGAGACACAGATTCTAGAGTTAAATTGAGAATAACACACCGCTCCGCACAGCTTTTACCTCCTGCGAGTCCCAACAGTCCATCGAAAACAAGCACCCCAGCTCTGGCACCTTAAGCGAAAGACACAAGCACCACCCCCACTCCCACCCCCAGCCCCACCCCCACCCCACCCCACCCGCTGGGCGAGATAGAGCCACCAAGCCACCCAGCCTGCCTGCCCGCCGAGCCCGCAACCCCGCCGGCCTGTTTCTAGCCCCACCAGAGACCCGTCCCCACTTACCAGGAATTCACTTGAACGCTTGAAAAAGCCTGGTTCGGCTTAAAGAATTGCAGCAAATCCAAGAAAAATCAAGTCCCCTTGAGCCACTGTCCTCCTGCTCCCTAGGACGGACATTTCACACACATTCACACTCCCTTCGCCACCCAGAACACGCGCTGGGCCATCCCGAGAGGCTCTCTGGGGCCCCGCCGGCGACCAATCCTGCTTCCACGTGCCTCCATTAAGCCCTCGCCCAAACGTGCACGGGGCGCCAAGTGCATGTGCACCGGCAGCCTTCAGCGAGAAGTTCGGCAAACCCCAGGCCACCCCCACCCTCGTCGACCCCACTCCGGCCCTGGAAACG
>NC_043717.1:37932408-38168958 GCF_006229205.1 Suricata suricatta
CACGCCCCGGCTGCTCCTGCCGTCCCCGCACACGCCCCGGCTGCTCCTGCCGTCCCCGCACACGCCCCGGCTGCTCCTGCCGTCCCCGCACACGCCCCGGCTGCTCCTGCCGTCCCCGCACACGCCCCGGCTGCTCCAGCCGTCCCCGCACACGCCCCGGCTGCTCCTGCCACCGCTCTCTGGTTCCCCCACGTTTCTACAGTCCCGCGGACCCAGAGCAGGGGGGCCTCCGGAGGGTGGCCGGGTGTAGACAGCGAAGAGAGGGACGACCTGCACGCACCACGGAGATGGGGAGGGGTGGCGGTCGCAGTCGTCCAAAGCCGCTCTGGGGGCTCAGCTCGTGAGAAGGGGGTGGGGGTGCAGAATGTGAGACCCGAGGGGGGGAATCCCGAGGGACGCAGCTGCTCCGCACCCCTTCCCCACCTAGCACAGCGCGCGCGCACAAGCGTGCACACCGAGGGGCTGTGCACCCTCCCGCTGCCCCCGATCCCACCCGATCCTCGGCCGCGAGCTCGAGGGACTGAAGGCGAGGGCAGCCGTCCCGCGGCGACCCCAGAGGGGTCAGAGCGCCGCGCTCAAGGGTGCCCACCTGCACGCAGGGTCGCGGATGCTACCGGTGCGCCGCCCGCTGCGCCGTGTCCGCTGCAGGAGGAGGTGGGAGAGGCCTGAGCCCCAGACTCCAAGCGTCTCCTCGCTCCCCGGCCGCGCGGTCCTCGCTGCCTTTCCAAGAGGGTGAGCCTCCCACCTAGCCCGCAGGTTTTGCCACCGTCCCTCTGCCCGCTGGAGCCTAAGCTGTCCTCCCCGCCCCTTTCCCGCCGCCCCGCGCAACGCCGCGCTCCGCCCCCCGCCCGCCCATCCCCGCCCGGGCCCAGTTGGGGGCTGCGGGGCCCCGGGCCTCGTGTCGCCGATCCCCAGACCCGGGCGGAGGGGTGGAGGGGTTCCGCCTAGACCCCGGGCCCCGATCCCGCGCCCCTCTCCTACGCCAGCAGCGGCCACCCGCACTCACCCCGCGGTCAAGGGTGTGGGCACCGCGCGCTCTGCCCTGGCTCTTCCGGCGTCTCCAATCCCCGCAGGGCACCTTCCAGGGCCCGAAGGGTGCCTCTTTTCTTGGGCGTGGGGGGAAGGGGGGTGATGAAGTGGGGTAGAGTGAGCCAGAGAGGAGAGGCAAAGAAATTAGCATGTCAACTGCCTGTGCCTTGTTTCTGTTACATTAAATACCTGGATGTGCCGCTTTCCTTGTTACAACTGGAGCGATGTTCAGAGGAGCCTTGAATGTGAGATTTCCAAGCTAATTGGTTGTAGGGGCCTTTTAAAAATGTAATGATTCAGAAGACAACAGATTCACTCTTTTGGAAAAGTTACTTAACATCTATGACCACATTTCTAATTTTAAATAATAGCAAAATATAAATAACAGAACAGCTGTGTTTTACGGAAACAGATCCAGTTTGTATGCGTGGTTTAAACCCTCTGTAATTATATTAATTGGTTTCCTCTTAAAGTGTATTTTAGGTATTTCTTAAGAAAACGGGCTCCGAATTTAGGGATTAGGAATCCATAAATTTTCATTTGGCTTTTTGCCATTATTCTCAAATGTCAATTTCATGGAAATTAGTACATGTGGTTATGAAGAAAAATGGATCCTCTTTCTTCCAGGTTGGCAACATTCTTAGATTTGGCAAAGGACAGATTTTTTTTTTTTTAACGAAGAAGTAATAAAATTCTCATTTTTTAGGGATGGACTAGCTGGTCTAGCAGCTTTTTCTTCAGTGTTTTTCTCATTGAGGCAAACTTCCTTTCTGCGCCCTCTTACATTTGTTCTCTTCAAAATTCTCTCCCTATGTATAAATAAAGCAATAGATAACCACTATTTTTTTTGAGCCTTTGTTTTCTTAAAGGGATAGGAAAATTCATTATAATCGATTACCAAAATCAACTCTAGACTCCTGATACTACATTTCACACTGATTAACCCTGTTTGTCAACCCTGCTTTTTAAATCATTTTACCTAACACTTGAGAACCAGGAGTTTTTTGGGTTTTTTTTGTAAATTCCGGCCCTATAAGGATGAAATGTACACTTTTTAATTAACATTTTGAACCAAAATTAAATTGACTAATGAAAATCATATTCGTAGTGTATTTGTTGCCGGGTAAATGAGGACAATATAGATGGTAAACAGCCTTCTGGAGGGGAGGCTCTGAAGCAAAGAAAACAGTCTTTAGAAAAACTGATGATCCCCTTTTCAAGGCAAGGATAAGAAATACCAGTAATTACGCGAAAGAATGACTACTGCCTCTCTTCTCTCCTTTGGTTTTGTGGCTGGGCCTGCATTTATCTCTTTTGATCATCATAATAAAAGTAAAGTAATTCAGCATTCCGGTGACAGGGCTTAGTAAATTAGCAATTTGAAAATGCTTTTATTACCTAATTAATCCAAGTAAATGCCTCTGAGAAATCCGATTTTACTCTTACATTTTTTGTGTGCCTACGGAGAAACACTTGTGTGAAATAAAAACAGCTAAGGCGAGCTCGAGAACAATCACTAGCCAGACTCTTTCGGTGCACATGTGTTGCAAAAGAGTTGATATGATGTGACCTTTGGGTCTTAAATTATATATCAGATATTGGTTATGAATTACTCATTGGCTGCTTCTGTAATGAGTTCTTACATGTTTGCTTTGCCTTGCTTCTTCCCCAGAAGCAGATTTTATTTTTTTTTTGTCTGCCTTATTGAATCTACCTTTGCCTAAACAATTTTCCTTGAGCTCCCACCAAAGAATCAGCTCCTAAACCAAGTTGTCACTTGACAACCATCTTTGTCCTTCAAGTGAAGTCTGCCTTGAGGTCTTTGGTAAGAATCCAGTAGGACTGACCCTCCAAAATTGGAAAGAGTACTTCTTCAAGCTTGGTTCTGACTAAGAGATAACAATCAGATTTCTCAAAACCCGGAGGGTGTGTCCCATTTGAATAAAAAGAAGAAACAAAACTAGCAAATCCGTTTTGTTCGGGTCAAAACTAAGCCCACAAAATCACAATCGAGATCTGTTCTAAGCCCGAATTATGCTAAGAGATATATAAAAAGCACAATCCAAATAATTTCATCTGTGTTTTCTTTCACTACTGCAAACCCCTTGCTCCACTGACCAAATACCATTACATTTCACATTTCCCTTTTCCTCCCTGTGCTACTGAGAATTTTTTCACTAATCTTTAAATAAGAAAAGTGCAACCAGACACTCCTGCTGTCCTAAGGGGATCGTGTTCACTCTCCATTTGCTTTCAAAAGTTTTTTTTTTTTTTTGAAATGTGTATGACACTGACAAGGACAGATCTGAATATCCCATGTAGACCCCGGGAGAGGGAGTTCCAATGACCAGGCCATACTCAAAGCAGTGAGGTTAAAACAAAGCATAAGACTGTCGTAACAGCTTAATTTTATCAGCATCCATTCTGATCCTCCGCCCAGTACAGGATTTTATGACACCCCAGCTTTCTCCTCTTGAGCAGTTTTTGCCTGATCATTATTTTAATCATTTTTTGTTCATTTCCTCTTTGGGCTGTTATAACTCACAGTGAGCCTGAACTTAATGCATCTTCTTCTGTCCTTTCTTTCCTATGATAATTGAGGATTGGAGATCATTTATGGGGGGAGGAGAGCTGAGAGAGCAGCGCTTTTGCCAGATTTTCCTCTCCTTTTTCTCAAGAAAAGCCTGAACTGAGTTTCTTCACTTTGGTTCATTGGGATCAGTGAGCAACATCATTGATTCAAATGTGCAGAATGCCAATTACTTTAATTGGTCTCTTGGTGCCAGGGAACTGTGTCCCCAGTTATCTCACGTGACAATGGGGACAGAGACAATACCACCCATATAAGGGTCAGATTGAAATGTTGGTGCTCCAAGCTAAGTTACTTAAAATGTGCGTGGGGTATGTGTGTATATGTATAATTCAAAGCTAAATATAAACCGAATACTTCCAACAGATCCTTCAGTTATGAAACTCATGGTAAACTCTCTCTTATGGTTTGTGGGTATGTGATAAACTAAGGAGTACTTCAGTATTTAACTTACTCACAGGAATGTACCTTTTATTTAAAAAATCTATTTATTTATTTTAAGTAATCTCATATATCCAACATGGAGCTTGAACTCACAGCCTGAGATCGAGTCTCGGTCTCTTCTGACTGAGCCAGCTGGGTGCTCCACAAGTACCCTTTTCTGATCCAGATTTTTTTTATCTTTATTTATTATTGAGACAGAGAGAAACAGAGCACGAGTGGGGGATAGGCAGAGAGAGAGGGAGACACAGAATCTGAAGCAGGCTCCAGGCTCTGGGCTGTTAGCACAGAGCATGACGCGGGGCTCGAACCCACAGACTGAGATCACAACGTGAGCTGAAGTCAGACCCTTAAGCGAATGAGCCACCCAGGCACCCTATGATCCAGATTTTCCCATAAATTTCCCAGCAACAAATATTCAACCATATCATTCCATGAGAGAAGGAAGGAAGGAAGGAAGGAAGAGGGAAGGAAGGATAAAGTCAGTGTTATACATAGGTGAATACCTGTATGTCTCGTTAGCACAAATGATAAGCACATCAGGTTAGTCGGATCATAGTTTCCTCCTCCGTGGACCATTTTGTTTTGGTCTGTTTCATGGCTGCCGATCAAAACCTTATTCCTCGACATGGACAAAGATTGTTGGCCACTAGATGTTGTGGATGGAATTGTGTCCCCCCCCCCCCCAAAAAAAGATATGTTGAAGTCCTAACCCATGATACCTGTGAATGTGACCTTACTTGAAAATAGAGTCTTTATAGATGTAGTTAAGATGTAAATTGAGATGAAGTCATCCTAAAGTAGGGTGGACCCTTAATCCAATATGACTGGTGTTTTTCCTGGAAGAGAAGAGATATGCATACACAGGGAAATTAGCCATATGAAGACAGAGGCAGAGATCCGACAGAGTTAGTCTGTCACAAGCCAAGGAACACCCGGGACTACCAGAAATGGAAAGAGACAAGAAAGGATCCTTCCTTAGAGGCCCATCAATGCTTTGATTTTGGACCTCTAGCCCCCAGGACTGTGAAACGCTAAATTTCAGTTGTTTCGTCAGTCTTCCAATGTATGGTACTATTTTACCGCAGTCCTAGGAAACCAATATACCAGGAAATCAGCTCCTGGCAATGACAGGCCCATAATCTGTCATCTCCAGCACAGAGTAAATGTCTAATTAGAGAATGTTTAAGGCTGATAGGTAGAGTCATCTCTGTTCATGAAGGACAACAGCAGGGTAGGATCATCCAGGAATTGGAAGGAATATTCAGATTTTGCTTAATCTCATGGCTCCTCCAAGATGGGACTTGGCTGCAAATGAGAATCATAGGGTCACAGAATCACGTGCCCTACTGATTCAATCCTACCTCCCTCTGTGTTAAAGCTTTTGGTAATCCCAAATTAAAATGTAAATGAGTCTGGAAGCTGTCCCAGCCTGAACCCTTGTCGGTTCCCATCTTGTATGTTTATCAGTTCATCATTGTCTCCCCCTCCCCCATTGCCTAGTAGAATGCTGAGTTCATAGAGTACCCTCCATAAATATTTGCCGACTGAAGTGAGAAGCAGAGCTTAGCAAAAACTAGATGAAGGTTGGGTAGGATGGAGAGAAGCAGAGAAGAGGAAGCAAAGGAGAACCCAAGACACACTTAATGTCAGAGCTCTAGAGAGAAGTCCTTGACTCTGATCTGATCGTAACATGGGACGGGAACACAGAAGTGAAAGGTCAGCGGGGAGCTTTATTCTTTTTACTCCACCCAAGACCAAGAAGCATTCATGGCCCTAAAGGATAGTGTGGAGGCCGGGCCGGAGGCTTTCAGCCTCTCTAACCACATCCACCAGCTCTGACCCCCTCTTCAGCCATTCCCCCTAAAATATCTAAACTGAAGAAAAATAAGGTATACACAATGCAAATACGACCTCAAGCAAGCCCCAGCAGCACTCAGATTAGATGCAGCTCCAGTGTCCTTCCTTAATGCGATGCCTTAGCTGCCGATGCTAGTGAGGAACTCCTTTTGAAATAACACCTGGGACGGACCTCGATATAAATCCACAGTCAATATCAGAAATCCTCCTACCTTGTATATTACCGGTAAAAGAGAACCAAATACTTTTCAGAGAAGCCTGCCCCGCTTGACATGAATAGCATGCTTTAGTGAGAAGTGCCAGGAAAAAGAAAAAGCAAAGTGTCCATTCTCTGAAGAAAGGAAAACTGTGTGTCTGTTGTTGTATCTCGATACCTAGACTCTAAAAACTTTTGAAAATGTGGGAAGCAGTCAGGAGCTGCTTGAGACGCCCCTGGATTTAGTTCCTCTCCAAAATGTTCGGGAGTGGCTCAACTGTAGCCCACAGATTGAATCCAAGTGTTACAGTAGAATGAAAACAAGTTTTATATGAGATTTTTAAAAAATATTGATTATTTATTTGGGGGAGAGTGCAAACAGGGGAGGGGGACAGAGGATCCAAAGTGGGCTCTGTGCTGACAGCAGGCAAGCCCGATGTTGGGCTTGAACTCACAGACCAGGAGTTCATGACCTGAGCGGAAGTTGGATGCTTAACCGACTGAGCCATCCAGGTGCCCCTAGATTTTTTTTTTAATTGGGCCCATGAAGAAAAGTCGACAATCCAAAATGCTAGTGGGCCACTTATGGTATTTTTGTTATGATGTTCACAGTCAAGGGTCATACTTCTTTACAATGCTCATAAACTCCATCAACCACCAAACCTACTTGCTGGTATAATTAGAGTGGCTGATTGGTGTCTGGAAATGCCACCCAGCAGGTGGGTCCCAGGGCACTAAACCTTGGGGAAGGGTGCAGGGGAAAGGTAGCCAATCCCAGGCTGCAGTGAGGATAAAACATACCCAATGCCCAAGGCCAAGGTGATCATTTCAACATTCCCTGAGTCCCCAGCCCCCAAGGACCTCCAGCCTTCAGCAGCTACATTTCCTGCTTTCTATTTCTCTGTAGCATCTGTTCCCATCAACACCCTTTATATTTTACTCATTTATTTTTATTATCCACTTCTCCCCACTAGAATACACATTCCCTGAGGGCTGGGATTTTTGTTTCTTGTGTTTACTGCTGCCGCTCAGGCCGCTATATCAGAGTCTGGCACATTGTAGGTGCTCAATAAATATTTGTTAAAACGTTATATAGTTCCTGAATAGAACTGAAGAATGTTCAAAGTACTTACCTACTCAATGGGATAAGCCAGTTCATTTTTGGTCTGATTTTATTTTGTTGCAGCAAAGACTCGCTAATAATGAAAGAGATAAGGTGCAAGGTAAACAAGAACATTCATGATGAGCACTCTGTGTTCTTTCTCTTCACCATCTGAATATATTAACATAGCTCTCCCTGATAATTTTTGAATCGTAGGACTTGTCCATTCAAGATTGTTCTTTTGCATAATTTGGTCTTTCCTTGCTTTCTTTTTTTTAAAAAAAATTGACGTTTATTAATTTGTTTTGACAGAGAGAGGCAGAGAGAGAGGGAGAGACAGACTCCCAAACAGGTTCCGCGATGTGAGCGCCGAGCCCGATGAGGGCTCGAACCCACGAACTGAGAGATCATGTTGGAAGCTTAACCGATTGAGCCCCCCAGGTGCTCTGGTGGTTTCTCGCTTTCTGCGCAGAAGTCCAAGTGTGCCAACCACAGAGATGGGTGAGGGAGGGAGTCTCTGACTCAAAGAACACAAGATTCACCCAAGAACCTCCCTTCCCCCCCCAGGGTGAGGACAGTAAGTGAAGGCACTTAGGAATTTGGGTTTTCTGCCTTCTTTTCTCTCTAGCCTCTGTCCTGCTGAGGGTGAGGTCACTCCTTTGGAGGCCGAGGGGTCAGAGGTTTCTAGTAGCAGATGACTCGCTTAGACCTCTCTGGGTACCTTGGCTCAAAGGAAAGCCTCACAGTGGCTGTGCCCTCCCTCACCTTCGCAGAGGGCACAAAGTAACCCAGCCTGTCCGCTTGTTTATTTCAAGAGCAGCTGTCCGGTGGGGGGCAAGGCGGGGGGAGGAAGGCAGTGCCCACCCTCGTGTGTCTAACCCTAGGTTCCAGGGCTGGACAGAGCAGATGCGGTAGGCGCTTCCCACCAGGCTCACGTCGCTCCGCCCTTTGCGAGTCCCCACTGTCACGGCGAATGGGCGGGGTCAGGAGCCTGGGGAAAGGCTCAGCCTGGCCGCCCAGGGGCGGGGCAACCGCCAGTCTATTCCAGAGGCTTTGGCTCCCGGTTCTTTTCATCCACAGAGAGAGAGGCCACTGTTTACTGGCAAGCTGATCCAAAGCTTCTTTATTAATACACTTTGTTTAGTGCTTCCTACACTGAAACCGCCTGGGAAGCTTTTAAAAAGATGTTAATGCCCGGACCCAGGGCCTGCTACATAATTTGCAGGGCCCCTCGTTCAAAAAATGACTTCAGGTTTCCAGGTGGCAGAGCGTTAAACCCCAGGCGTGGTCCTTGTAAGTGCAGGGCCCCCGTGGGACTGCCACACATCGTGGGCCCACGAAGCCCCACCTGCCCGGACTCCACTCCCGGAAATTCGCATTTCACTGGTCTTGAGTGGGGTCTGGGCACTGGAGCCTTTTAAAGCCTCCTAAATATTTTTCGTATGCAGTTAGAATTCCGAACCCTCATTCTGGCACCGGGAATCATTAAATCCAAAAGATTCTCTCGATTACAATTGACACGCGCATACAAACTTCTCTCTAATTCATTAACTTGAAACCCTCACTCAAACATTTTCAGATTATCCCGAGTGAGATCATCATGCCAACTTCTTCAGAAAATGTTTCAATTCATACATAAGTTAAAAGCTGCAGTCATGAATCACCTTTTGATTCCCCTTTCTGAAAAAACAAAAATGGCAAGAAAATGGCATATTTTCTCATATAGAAAATTGATGTAATTTGAAGTGTTCTTACTCATCATCCTTCACATTAGATCTGAAACGAAGCTAAACAGGAATATTGCTGAATGGAAATTTATTATCACATCAATAGAACTCACAGTGGCACACAAAAAATTCAAACGCCCCGTCAAACATCTTCCCCCCTGCCCTTCTTTCTGGAGACTAGGGAGCATGAGAGCAATACCGTGGCAGTTTTATCTGGGAGAAGCTTCCCGAGAAAGGTCTGTGGAGAGTTTCAGATCCTGAGCTAGCCCCATTACTGGGATCCTCTCCAGAGAATTCCACCTCTCCTATCCTGGGGAACCAGGTCTTCCTCAGGCTTGTACCTTGAGAAGAGCACCTTCTCTCCTGCCCTGGGTCATAAGAGCCACCGCCTTTCCCGAAAGGCAGTCCAAAGTTGAAGCCCTCCCCCATCCTCTTCTGGAACTACCCCCCCCCCCCATTTTCTTCTGAAGCCCCCACGCCCCTAGCTGAGACTCCATCTCTTTCCAGATCACCAGCCTCCTGCTCTAAATGCAACCTCTGATGTAGCTGCATTTAGAGTTCTTCACTGAGTTGCATTTCAGATACAGGAAGGGTGACCCTCCTAGGTAACGTCGGACTGTTTGGGTTTCAGCACCAAACTACAAACATCCTTAGATACAGGATGTCACTCACAATCTCTTCCGGAGTCTCTAGCACGTAAACAAGTGCATATGAAGAATGCTGGGATTTTGTTATTCCCTAAGAGTTTGCTTAACTGTGGGTTCACCAGGTGCTGGTACTCCAGTCAGATCCCCTAGAGTCTCCTTCATGGGTTCTATGCACAGATCCCCTGGTTTCCGCTTGCTTTGCTTTGCTCCTGATTGCTCACACCTGCAGCTGTCTTCAGGCCCTACCCTTGGGCTACTGGATCCACTTTGCTGCACTTGCTGGGACCCCGGCAGGGTAATGTTCTTCCCACCCTCACCCTCCTACCCTCAGCAGCCCATAAGCCATAACTAATCGATGCAGGGATATGAAAGCTCCCCCTCCCCTTGACACAAAGGCAATGATCTGAGGTGGTGTACACTTCTGAGCTCCTCGTGGGACATCACCTGAATTCACACTCTTAGCTTTTCCCCCTTCCTGGGCTTGCTTGCCCCACTCCCTTACTGGTTTCTCCTGGGAGCACATCCTCCATAAACAGCTTCGACCTGAACCTTCTCTCTCAGTCTCTGCTCTGGGAAACCTGACCCAAGATAGACTTGATTCAGGAAGGTCGTATATGATAAAGATAGAACAAACACCAATAGGCAACGTAAATCTTCGCTTAGATGTCTGCCCAGGAGAAAAGGAGGTCAAGGAAGTTCATAGATCACCAATCCAGCAGCGACTCCTTCTTTGTGTTGCCAATAGGGAATTTGCTGAAAACACCAAGTGAGTTTGGATAAATCTTCCATTTTCCCTTTATATTTAGCAGCGCTATAGCAATGCCTTCAAGGGGTTATAGCGTCGTCTGGCAGCCTTGTCATTCCGGCAGACCAGAAGCCACTAAAAGGCAGGAATAAAGCATTTTCTTCCTGAATCACAAGGCATGCAACAATGTGAGTGAGCACAGAATACATGCTTACATAACAGATAGCAACATTCTTGAGAAAGGTTTAGAATTTTGGCCAACTATAGAAAGTATCCATTTTGCTGACTCTTACTTCGTTAGGGTTTCTGCCACAGGAAACAGAAGGCGTACCCAAATGGGTTTGTGAAGGAAATGTGAGCGAGGTATCTGGGTGGCTCAGTCTGTTTAAGCCGCCGAATTTTGATCTCGGCTCACGTCATGATCTCATGGTTTCTTGAGTTTGAGTCCCACATCAGGCTCTTTGCTGCAAGCACAGAGCTTGCCTGGGATTCTCTCTCTCTCTCTCTCTCTCTCACACACACACACACACACACACACACACACACTCTCTCTCTCTCTCTCTGCCCCTCCTCCACTCATGCTCTCTCTCTCTCTCAAAAATAAATAAACATCGGGGTACCTGGGTGGCTCAGTCGGTTAAGCTTCCGACTTTGGCTTAGGTCATGATCTCACAGTTCATGGGTTCGAGCTCCGCATCGGGCTCTGTGCTGACAGCTCAGAGCCTGGAGCCTGCTTTGCATTCTGTGTCTCCCTTACTCTGTGTCTCTCCCCTACTCATGCTCTGTTTCTCTCTGTCTCAATAATAAATAAACACTAAAAACTTTTTAAAAAACAAGTAAACGTTAAAAAAATTTTAAAAGCAAATATGTGATAAAGGGAATATTTATAACGATGAAGGCAGGGGAAGTGGGATCCAGCAACAGATGGGGGAGCACCTTGGAGCTAGGAAGAGTGGGAAGCTATTATTATCCTTAGATCTCAGGAGGCAAGTGGGAGTGAGAAACTGTAGGAGCCCATGAGTCAGGAGCCAAGGACCCCAGTGGAATTCGGCCACTGCCGGTCTGCAACTGGCCAGGGAGGAAGGTGGGACAAATCCACGCTCTGATCTTTCTCTCCTCCCTCTCTTCCTCGAAACTAGCCAGAAGCCAGACAGAAAGGGCACCTGCCTAATGCATTCTAAAGGGGTTCGAATCAGGGTAGAGAAAGCTGGGGACTGGAGATGGAAGGGCAAATGGGGAGTCATCTCAACAGTGAACCACTGCTCAGACTTCACGCCATGCATGGCACTGAACAGCATGTAAAAGCGAACTGTGGGGGCAGCTGGGTGGCTGAGTCCTTTAGGCGTCTGACTCGCTCAGGTCATGATCTCACAGTTCGTGAGTTCCAGCCCCCATTAGGCTCTGCACTGATAGCCCAGAGTCTGCTTGGGATTCTGTCTCTCCTTTTCTCTGCCCCTCACCTGCTTGTGCGCACGCGCGCTCTCTCTCTCTCTCTCAAAATAAATAAACCAAAAAAAAACCTTTAAAAGAAAACTATGAACAGTAGCTCCCATTGTAAATTTTTGCTCCAGAATACTCTCCATTTACTATTTTCCACCCATATCCATTTCTTTCCGTCTCTCTGATTCTTAGGTTCCTGGATCTGTACTTAAGCCTGCTTCTAATCCTACATTTAGGACACCCATTCAATTGTTCGAGTTTCCTAGACTTTAGTTTTCTAGCAGGTTCTTGGCTCTCTGTCAAAGATCCCCATGTTTGCATCTCCTGAAGTTTCCATTGAGAAACTTGAGCCCTGTGGAAGCCCACTGGGTGAAGCAGTTGTCTGACTCTTTGGAAATTCAGTGGTCAAGGCAAAGTGGTTTTTATTTATAGCCACTGGTAGACCAACATAAGATGGTGACTTTGACACGGGGTATGTGCACACGTTATATGGACTTCTAGCTTTGAGAGGATCATTTACTAGAAATGACTCTGCCTAAAAGTTATTTGTTTCTGCTCACCATGAGGTTGGTGTGTGAAACCCTTTTCTAAAAGTTTTCTCCTTAACTTTCCATTTTTGTATGCGTCTCTCCATTCACAGGTGGAAATGGCTACAGGATCATCAGTGATGTAGACATTGTGATGTGAATTCTTAACTCTGAGTACTCGTAGATAGAAAACAAAACCAAGAAACAGATTCTTAATTATACAGAACAGACTGATGGCTACCAGAGGGGAGGTGGGTAGGGGGAAAGGTGATAGAGGTCATGGGGATTAAGAGTCCAGTTCTGGAGGGGAGGGCAGTGCGCCTGGGTGGCTCAGTCGGTTAAGCGTCCGACTTCGGCTCAGGTCATGATCTCATGGTTCATGGGTTCCAACCGCACATCGTGCTCACTCCTGTCACCACAAAGCCCACTGCGGATCTTCTGTCCCCTTCTCTCTCTGCTTCTCCCCCACTTGCTCTCTCTCTCTCTCTCAAAAATAAATAAACATTAAAAATATAATAAAATAAGGGTGCCTGGGTGGCTCAGTCGGTCCGACTTCGGCTCAGGTCATGATCTCACAGTTCATGAATTCAGGCCCCCGCGTTGGGCTCTGAGCAGAGCCTGGAGCCTGCTTCGAATTCTGTATCTCCCTCTCTCTCTCTCTGCCCCACCCCTGCTTGCGCTCAGTCTCTCTCCGTCTCTCAAAAATGAATAAACATTAAAAAAAATAAAACAAACGTCTGACTCTATCATTAGAAAAAAGAGTACACCCCTTATGGGAGCCCCGAGTAAGGGAGAGAAGTGTTGAGTCCTATTGTATACCTGCAGCTAATAGAACACTGTATGTTAACTATACTATAAAGCAATTTAAGTTATATTAAGTTAAAAAAAGAAGAGAACAATTCCCTGCGATTCACATCTCAGTCCTACTATATATAAAACAGTGAGCAGGGCAACATGGCTCACTCAGCATGGATTCAAATGGGAATTGACCACCTTGGCCAATTAGTGGAAAGAAGATGAAGGTACAGACAAAATCAGAACACAGGCCTGTGCTGCCAGCCTAGCCCAGGGTTTTAGGAAGGAAAAATTGAAGGTAAACATCAGACATCTGCTGTAATTAAGCAGCTGAGATAGTTACATCTCTTCTCCTTTAATAAACACATTATGGGGGAAAGTCTCTTTGTCTGTGGTGAGTGTAATCATTGGTGATACAGAAGTGTAGAGAGCCTTACTTCCGAAGGGGTCAATGTCAGCTTGCTGCCAGTTGCCTCACAATCTTGGTTTAGCACTCGGCAGCCTAACAAACACCCGGCAACGTCCTTAAGCCAATGATTATGTTCAGAGAGAAAACACTCTCTCAAGAAAACATTTTATGGGTTATTATTTGCAGCATGAAGGCACCACCTGGCAAAGGGAGAACTCATACCCACGATATTCATCCGCAGTGCGACGATTCTATTCATTCGGCACACATCACTCAACGATGTGCTCCATGACGGGCAGTGGGGTTGAGTCTGGAAAGAATTGTCGTAGAATTTTGCCAGGAATCACTCACAAAAGGCTGACAATTAGAAGCTACTCAAAAGGCAAGATTAAGCTGAGAGTTGTGGGATGGATGATATTACATTCCAACTTTTAATGACCATTTCTGAAGGTTAAAGAAACACACTGCCTCTGGTTTCTTTAAGAGCTTGATTTGGCCAACAAAGGCTAAAATCCGCATTTTACAAAGCTGTTCAGAGGCACCATGGAGTACCAGAGGCAAGCACCCACCATTGGCTTCCTGCAAGCTGGCTATGACTGGCGGAATAATGACCCCCTAAAGGTGTCCACTTTCTAATCCCCAGGCCCTGTGAATGTATTACTTTACATGGCAAAAGGTACTTTGTAGATGCAAATAAATGAAGAATCCTGAGATGGGGAGATGATCCGGGATTATCCAGGTGGGCTCAATGTAATCACAAAGGTTCTTACAAGAGAGAGGGAGGAGGGTCCCAGTTAGGGGCCATGAGCACAGGACAGGAGCCAGGGTCAGGGAGAGGCGGTGGGGAGAGAGTTCTGAAGAGGAAATGCTGCTCATTTTGAAGATGGAGGAAAGGGTCACAAATCCAGCAATACAGGCGATGGCTAAGAACTAACTGGAAGACACAAGGAAATGTATCCCCGCCTCCCGCCAGAGAATTCTTGCCTTCCTTTACAGAAGGAAAGCAGCTCTGGCAATGGATGCCTGGATTTTAGCTCTGCAAGACTCATTTTGCACGTCTGACTTCCGGAAATGTGATAGAAAAAAAATCAGTGTTGTCTTAAACCACTAATCAGACAGTAACACAATGGCTGATCGAGGCACGGCCATGGGAAATGACTGTGAATTCGCCTTTGTAGAAATCTGAGTGGGCTGGAAGGAAGCACTGAGGCACAAGCTGCAGTCATGCACTGTAACACTTGTAAAAAATGATCTCTAATATCTTTGACAGACTTTCCTTAAGAAGTAGAGCCGATGTCCTCTACCCATGAACGTGGGTTCCGGTTGGAACTGCTTTGACCAATACAATGTGGGAATGCTGACATAGGGTGACATTTGAGGCCAGGTCACAGAAAGCCATGAGGCCTCCCACCATGACCACTCTTCTTAT
Organism: Suricata suricatta; assembly: GCF_006229205.1. Lineage (NCBI taxonomy): Eukaryota > Metazoa > Chordata > Mammalia > Carnivora > Herpestidae > Suricata > Suricata suricatta. The sequence goes on from NC_043717.1 coordinate 37,947,346, forward strand.
GTTTGTTTTCATTCTTGCAGAACTATAATTCGATAGACAATCACATCTCTTAAAGAAAATAGCAGAAAGAATAAACACCTTTCATCAGAGAAAGAAATTAAGCTGCACTGAATAAGATTCCAATTCCAATAAATTATGGGTAATTTCCCTCTGCTTCTTTTTCTTTTAAAATACATGTACCTCCTTGGGGCGCCTGGTTGGCTCAGTTGGTTGAGTGTCCGGCTTTGGCTCAAGTCATGATCTCACCGTTCGTGGGTTCGAGCCCCATGTCAGGCTCTGTGGTGACAGCTAGCTCGGAGCCTGGAGCCTGTCTTCAGATTCTGTGTCTCCCTCTCTCCTTGACCCTCCCCTGCTCACGCTATCTCTCTCTGTCTCTCTCTCTCAAAAAGAAATTAACAAAAATAAAAAAATAAAAAATATACATGTACTAGTCTTTGGGGCTCATTTTCTCACCAGGTTTGGACATATTCCTCTTTTCACCTTGTGTTTTGTCACTTCCTTTATCTGCAGCCCCACAGGGGATAAAACAGTTTCTACTGTCCAGTCTAAAATTCAGGGCTGGCACCAGCAACGAAGATTTTTGGAATTCCTATTATTTCCTCATGTTCTCACCTGCCAGTCTTTACTGTGACCTTCTTAGACCTCCCTCTTCTTCTATATCACCTTTCAAATAGTTCTCAAATATTCATCCCTATTTAAGCAAGAATGCTTTAATGGGCGCCTGGGTGGCTCAGTCAGTTGAGCGTCCAACTTTCAGCTCAGGTCATGATCTCACGGTTGCTGGGTTCGAGCCCTGCATCAGGCTCAGTGCTGACAGCTTGGGGCCTGGAACCTGCTCCAGATTCTGTGTCTCCCTCCCTCTCTGTCCCTCCCCTGCTTGCTCTCTGTTTCTGTCTCTCAAAAATAAACATTAAAAAAAAAAAGAAAAGAAGAAAGAAAACCTCATCTGTAGAGTTCTGGTTCAGGTTAGGCACCACGAAAACGTGATTTTGACAGGTAGTGTACGTCAGTGGCTGTGAAAGGTATACAATTTTGGGGTGCCTGGGTGGCTCGGTTGGGCACCCAACTTTGGCTCAGGTCAGGATCCTGCAGTTCATGAGTTCGAGCCCCACATCTGTCAGCACAGAACCCACTTCAGGTCCTCTGTCCTCCTCTCTCTCTGCCCCTCCCCTGCTTGTATTTTCTCTCTCAAAAATAAATATTCTTTTTTTAAAAGGTATACAATTAAGACATTTTTTGGAAATTTTTTATTTTGATACAATTTCAAACTTGAGGATCTCTCATGTACCTTTGGCCCAGATTCACTAATGGTTTACATTTTGCCCCATTTGTTTTATCATCCTCATCTGTGTGTGTGTGTGGGTGTGCGTGTGTGTATTTTTTCAAAACCACTTTAGAGCAGGTTGATGAGATCATGTCCGTTTGCTCCTCAATTTTTGAAAATGTATTTCCAAATAGAAGGACATTCTCTTACATAACCACAATACAGCTGTCAATGATTTAGACAGATTGTTAACATCCATTTCCGCTGAACATTCAGGATGTCTTTCAAAGGACATCTTGGTTAGAACACATTTTTTTAAAGATTTTATTTTTATGTAATCTCTACACCCAACTTGGGGCTCGAACTCGCAACCCGGACATCAAGAGTCGCACACTCTACCTACTGAGCCAGCCAGGTGCTCCAGAATACATTTTTGTAATCAGGTCAAACGTTTGGTTGTTTGTGCTTTTTATCCTGGTACCTCCCGAGAGTGGGAAAGTCTTCCCTTTCCTATTTCATACTTTGTCCAAATTTCCTTTTGTTCTTATAAATCCTGGGTCAGGGAGAATGGAGAGAAGAGGACTTCTGAATTCAAGCTTAAAAGGAAGGTCTGATTACATTTACCAAGTCTTTCTACATTTTTCTGAAAGGATGATCTCAAATGGTCCTAAATGGGACTTGGATCTTTGTTCCGTCTACACAGAAATTATAAGGGGCGCCTAGGTGGCTCAGTCGGTTGAGTGTCTGACTCTTGGTTTCAGCTTAGGTCATGGTCTGATGGTTCGTGAGTTCAAGTCTTGAATCACACTCTGTGCAAACAGCATAGAACCTGCTTGGGATTCTGTCTCCCTCTCTCTCTCTGCCCTTCCCCACTCTCACCCACTCCCACTCCCACAAGCACGCTCTCTCTCTCAAAAAAAAAAAAACTTAAAAAAAATAGGAGATTGTCACTTTAACTTAGTAATGCAATCTTCACTTTAGGCACACATCTATAAAATTTATTTTTTCTGGGGTGCCTGCGTGGCTCAGTCAGTTGAGAGTCAGACTTCGGCTCAGGTCAAGTTTGTGAGTTCAAGCCCCACATTGGGCTCACTGTTGTCAGCACAGAGCCCCCTTCAGATCCTCTGTCCCCCTCTCTCTGCCCCTCCTCCACTTGTGCTCTCTCAAATAAAACATTTTTTTTAAATTAAAAAATATTATTTTTTCTAGACTTTGGAAAAACATGCTTCATGGTACATCATGCTTGTCCAAGCTTTTGAGAGGCAGATCTTACTATCACCTTCCAGGAAAATGGTGTCTTATTTCTATTTTACTATACGATCTCTACTTCCTTTTTTTAAAGATTTTATTTTTAAGTAATCTCTACACCCTGCATGGGGCTCAAATCCACAACCCCAAGATCAGGAGTCACATGTTCCATCGACTGAGCCAGCCAGGCACCCCGAGATTTTCTTAATCACGTTGAAAAAGATGTTTTTCCTATTCTTAGTTTGCTTGGAAAACCTTGCGTCTAATACATGGCTAAATAATTGGCCAAAATTAGAAAAACGTGGAGTATGTGAGGTAGCCATGTGTCTACCTTTTACCTTTGGGTCTCTGCAACCACCTCCTGTCCTCTGAACCTTCTCCTGGTACCCTCAGCCCTTCGAAGCTAAAGACATCTGCTAAGTTGAAGGTAATTGCTAGTCCTAAATGTGCCTGCATGAGGGCACCCACGTGACTCAGTGGGTTGAGTGTCCGACTCTTGGTTTTGGCTCTGGTCATGACCTCCTGGCTTCCTGGGTTCTGTGTTCTGTGCTGGCAGTGCAGAGCCTGCTTGGGGTTCTCTCTCTCCCTCCCTCTCCATCCGTCGCCTACTCATGCTGTCTCTGTCTCTGTCTCTCTCAAAATAATTAACTAAACTTAAAAAAATACTAAATATGCCTCTATGTAAAAGTTCCGTATACTGTTAAAACTCCATAAAAATATGACCCAAGGCCAACAGCTCTTCTGGTTCTTATAATCCATTAGTCTTCCTACCAAAGTCCTACCGTCAATCCAGTGAAGGGAAGGGAGAATGGGAAAAGCAAAAAGAGAGAGGTCTCTTAGTTCCTCCGTTCCCAGGTGCCTCTGTGGGTAGCATTTTTAAAAAGTAAGTCTGAAGGGCACTGCATAGATCTAAGAATGGGTAGCGAGGATGCAGATGGAACAAGTCTGGACCGGCAGTGAGAAGACCTGAGTTCCGTTCTGTACTCCATCCCTCTCTGTCCATTTGAACTTGGAGAAGGCTCCCTGGCCACTTCCCCAGCCTCAGCATCCTCATCTATAAAATGCATAGAGTGAACCAACATATGAACTCCAAGTGCCCTCTGATGTTCTGGACCACTTGGTTCTAGATCCGAACAACCAAACATACAGAAAGACTGATGGTTACAAAATGACGAATCTGCGAGATAGCAAACGCAAATACCCTGCGCAATTGTTTACTAGATAACAGGAGCCACATTCACCGCAAGGTTATCGACCTGGGTTGTGACCTTAGATATCGATTATTCTGCTTCACAGTTATCTCCTCAGCTGGACTGCAGCTTCCAAGCCAGTAAGAATTGTAAAAGGTTAAGGCGTACTCATTTCTCACGCAGGAAACAAGAAATGTTCCCTGGGAAGAGGAAAATCTCAAGTTACGGCCCTACCTAGGACGGGCGAGGAAACCGGGGAGGAGAAGCTGTCAGCTGAAGGGTCCTCTCTAATGGTGGAAAAGGCAAAGGCACCCGTGCACATTAATGGGAGGGCTTAGTTTAAAGACTTCCCTGGAGATCCAAGACATCCCATAAATACAGAATAAAGGTAGTTGGGCACCAGAGTATTACAGTTAACTGTCCCCAATCAACAGCTTCAAGTTCCGTTGTTTTTCTACTGAAGCCAACATGGTCTTGGCTTTCTTGGGGTACATGGCTGCAAATCCTTTACTATTTCCATCCGTAGGTGTGGATCTATGTCCCTTTCTCTCTCTTTGAATCTTGGTAACCTTCTGACTGCTTTAACCAATAGAGTCCTGTGAACGTGGTTCTGCATGACTGTGAGGCTGGATCAAAAAAGGTGATGCAAGCTTCTACCTCGTTTGCTAGAACATTCTTTGTTGGAGCCCTGAGCCACCATGCAAGATGGCGACTATTTAAAAAAATTTTTTTTAATGTGTTTATTTATTTTTGAGAGGGGGTGGTGGGGGAGGAGCAGAGAGAGAAAGAGGGAGACGCAGAATCCGAAGCAGGCTCCAGGCTCCCAGTTGTCAGCACCGAGTCTGACGTGGGGCTGGAACTCACAAGCCGTGAGATCATGACCTGAGCCACAGACATTGTGGAAGAGAAATAAACCACACTTGCTGTCCCCTGCCTGCACAGTTCAAGAGCATAATAGAATAGCTTCTCTTTCTGCTACTAAGTTTGGGAGACCTGTTACACAGCAATAGACGACCAGAGTAACAGCCCAAGACACGGAATTTACCCATCATGCCATATACTTTTTTTATATTCAAAAATTGAAAAACTGAATCTTAGCTCAGAGAATATCTCCTGACTTTTCGGTAGGGAAGTGGGATTCTTGTTAACTGTTATCCATCATGTGCTCTGCTCCCACCAGTGAAAAGCTACTGGAGGATTCAATAAATATATTATAGCTGACAATTACTCAGCCCCCGATAATCCAGATTTCAGAGTAAGTTTAAAAATAGTAATATGGGGGCATCTGGGTGGCTCAGTCGGTTAAGTGTCCGACTTCAGCTCCAGTCATGGTCTCATGGTTCATGAGTTCAAGCCCCGAGTCAGGCTCTGTGCTGACAGCTCAGAGCCTGGAGCCTGCTTCAGATTATGTGTCTCCCTCTCTCTCTGACCTTCTTCCACTCATGCTCTGTCTGTCTCTCTATCTCTCTGTGTGTGTGTCTCTCTCTCTAATATTAAATGACCATTAAAAAATAATGATACTGTGAACAAGAAGACACATTCTGTCCTTTAGGAGTCTGTATGTGAATTACACGGTTGGGTCAAAATACAGAGCAAGAGCAGGGCACCTGGGTGGCTCAGTTGGTTAAGTGTCCTACTTCAGCTCAGGTCATGATCTCACGGTTTGTGAGTTTGAGCCCTGCGTCGGGCTCTGTGCTAACAGCTCGGAGCCTGGAACCTGCTTTGGATTCTGTGCCTCCCTCTCTCTGCCCCTCACCCACTCATGCTCTGTCTGTCTCAAAAAAAACTTTAAAAATACAGGGCAAGCACAAATTTGTTTTCAGAAGGACGCACTGGCAGAGCTCTGGGCAGCATAGCACAGTATTTACAAGAACAGATCAGGGATTCCCAACCACCCGGGATTCGAATGCTCAGATTCCAATGGGATTCAGGTCCCTCCCTTCCAGCTCTGTGACCTCAAGCAGGCTAATCGATCCCTACGTGCTTCAATGTCATCATCTGTGAAACAGGGCTATCGATACTATCTCTTCTTGAGGATTAAATGACATGAAGCCCACAAAGCATTAGAACGGTGCCCATAGTAAGTTCTCAATAAATGTTAGGCATCAACATCGCAAGAGTATTGAGAGGACGCTGAATGGGTCTGTACCCCCACACAGACGAACAGAGTGAGTTCCACTAAAGAAGTTACTGAAATAATCCGGGGCTAACAGCTCTCAGGTGTTCCCCATGAGTATAGGGCTGTGTGACGGTGTCAGTGCCAACAGACCCCACTGGGGTCCTTTTCTTCTCCCCTGTCACTGACTTCCTCTGGTCTCTGCCCTCCTCTTCTGGCTGTGGGTACGATGACAAGGCTTGAAGGCTGATGAGGCCACTTACTCGGGTAAGCTTGGACAAATCAGCCAGCATTCCTCGGCTTCCGCACCTCCCAGCGGGAGAAAACAATACTTACCTTCCTGGAGTGCGCACCTAATAGGAACTTGATGCTCATTCTTTTCATAACGAGGCAGAGGGGAATGAAGGCCGGGAAAATGGCTCGCCCATGTTTTTATGAACGTTTGTTTATGCACAATTCTGATTATTCTGCCTTCTTCTTTTATGTTTTTTATTTATTTGTGAGAGAGAGAGAGAGACAGCGTGAGCAGGGGAAGGTCAGAGAGGGAGATACAGAATCCAAAACAGGCTCCAGGACCCGATGCGGGGCTTGAACCCAGGAGCCGTGAGATCATGACCTGAGCCACCCAGGCGCCCCTGATTAACTTACCTTCAGAACAGCCTTCTGACGCAGTGCCTTACCGTCCGTGGGATTTCTTATGTCCTAAACACGCGGTGCTGCTGGCCTGTCGTGCCCCGGGACTGTAAGCGTGTGTTACTTTTTCAGGGCAGAGAGAATCTCGACATTGACTAGGGCGCTTGGGTGGTTCAGTCAGTTGACTGTTTGGCTTCAGGTCATGATCTCGTGCCGTGGTTCGAGCCCCATGTTGGGCTCTGTGCTGACAGCTCGGAGCCTGGAGCCTACTTCGGATTCTATGCCTCTTTCTCTCTCCCCGACCCTGCTTGTGTGCACTCTCACTCTCTTTCTCTCAAAAAAAAAAAAAGAATCTAGACATTCATGCTTTGAGGCAGAAAACCTTCTTACAGGTCAGAAAAAGACATTTTCCGTTTCTGTCTTTGTAAAACTTGAGCGCATTTGAAAATTACACTGGAGGGGCAAAGCATCTGCCTTTGGCTCAGGTCATGATCTCACAGTCTGTGAGTTCAAGCCCCACATCGGGCTCTGTGTTATTGGTGCAGAGCCCGCTTCGGACCCTCTGACCCCTTCTCTCTCTCTGCCCCTCTCCGGCTCATGCGCACGTGTGCACACACACTCTCTCTCAAAACTAAATAAACATTGGGGAAAAAAAGAGAAAATTACACTGGAGCAACAATGGAAAAGGCCGACACTCTACCACCCATGTGAACTCACAGACGCAGTGTTGAGTGAGGAAAAAAAAAGACACAAAGAGAGTACACACTGTACGATTGCATTTATATGCCATGTAAGAAAAGGTAAGACAACTCTCTGGGATCGAGGGCAGAATTGTAACTACCGTTTGCTGGGAGAAAGCACGGGAAGGCTTTCAGGGGTTCTGGAAATGTTCTAAACCTTGATCTGGGTCATAATGCAAGTGAGTACATATCTAAAAATCCTATCAAGCTGTACGCTTAAGATTCATGCACTTTACTGCTTGTGTGTTAGACCTCATTAAAAAATGTCCCGGGAAGGTGCTGCCATTACTGTGTCCCTTTAATTTACCGGTGGCAGGGACACGGAAGAGGAGGGTGGCGTGAGGGCTCTTACGTATGTATTTGGCTGTAGACCAAAGCCTTCATTTTGATAATTACTTTTAATTTAGCAGAAAAGGCCTGATGCAGCAGCAACAGTGTGATTCAGCTCCCCACTTTCCACACAGCACTCTGCGAAATGAAGGCACGGCAGGGGGGTGGATATATGTATTTCTTTTCTTCATATATCTAAAGGACTTATAAATAGGAATACCAACTTCAGTGCCAGGCATTTCCTGGGGAATTAATAGCCAGCTGGGGTTAACGGTCCTTGGTTTGACTTTGGGCCATCAACCCTCCTTACTTCTCATTAATTCTCAGAAAGTACCCTGTGCCTTGATGGTTATTGCTTAAATACATTAAAATCACGTTAAGGGTCTGACTTAATGTTGAGCTGTGATAATGTAAAACACAAGGAAGTACTCCTAGCAGACACATTCACTGTTGTGTGTTTTTATTTAACTCATTTTCTTTTATATTTTTGAGTAGCACAACAGAACGATGCCCATGGACATTTTTGCAGATGTTGTTGCTAGGATGTGTGTGTGTGTGTGTGTGTGTGTGTGTGTGTACGCGCGCACGTGTGCGCACATGTGCACATGCACAAATGTGGTTCAGGCTCCTAACGAATCAAACAAGACCTGCACAAAAACCTCACTAAAACCCTTTACAATGGGTTCAACATTTCAGTGAAATTTTTCTACTTGGATCCAAGTGTTATATGAGAAAATACTTTAGGAAAATATGAGTGAGTCAATTCTCTGTTCCTCGTCCATCAATTCTCTGTGTGTGGCTGGGGTGGGCCTGAGGGAGGCCTGAGACACAGGGAACAGCGCTTGAAAACAATATTTTCCTCGTGCCTCTTCAGACGGTGGAAAGAACCTGAGGGCAGCTGCCCTGGAGAGGAGAGAATCATCTTAAGACAATTTTGAGCAATTCTTGGAATAAGAAAGCATATGCATTTCTCATTTTAAAAATCCTGTCCATTCAGGTCAATCAAGTGAGCATTTGTTGCAAACCTTTTATGTGCAAGCTCAAGTCTGGGGAGAGAGACTGTTAACAGTGAAGTCCTTGCCTTTGGTAGCTCACTGTCGAGTGGGAGCGACGGACAGACCCACAGCAGAACACAGGCCATGATGCGTTCATCTCTACAACCAAGGTGCTTTGAGAAACCAAAGAGTTGGCTGTGAACAGAGAGGGAGTGTCCAAGATCACCCACCCGCTTATGAGAGCTCCAAGCATTTGGACTAACTCTCAATTTGTTCCATGAATCAGCTTCAAAAGAAAGGGTACGCCTAGATGTGCAAGATGTATTTTGTGGGAAACATTTTAAGGGCTATTTGAGTCTCTCGATCTCATTTATTTGAATTCCTGGGATAGGGGGTGGGGAGGTTGTCAAAAACACAAATTCGCTGGCCCCACTTGAGAAATTCAATGGAGTATCTGGGGGTAGGGCCCAAGCATCTCATTTTCTAAAAGATTTTATTTTTAAGTAATCTCTACACCCAATGTGGGGCTCAAACCCAGAACCCTGAGATCAAGAGTCACATGCTCCAGTGGCCAAGCCAGCCAAGCAATGCCCCTCCAAGCATCTCCTTTGAAACAAGTGCCCCTGGTGAATTTTTAGTGCCTTGAAGTTTGAAATGACTGAATTTGAGTCTTCAAATCTACAAAAATTGTTTTGCCCTGTACCAGTTAAGAAGGTTGAAACATCAGGAACAAACAACCATCACCCAAACCAGAGCAACTTATCTTGGCAGGGGTGGGGGTGGGGGGCAAATGCTTAGCATCCAGGGGCTCGTGAGTGGTGCGGTCAGCTGAGTGTCTGACTCTTGATCTCGTTTAGGTCATGATCTCACGGTCTGTGGGTTCGATTCCCGTGTCAGGTCCGTGCTGATGGTGTGGAGCCTGCTTGGGATTCTGTCTCTCTTCCCTGTCCCTCGTCCCTCACCATCTTGTTCTCTCTCTCTCTCTCTCTCTCTCTCTCTCGTTCTCTCTCTCTCTCAAAATAATAAATGAAAAAAAATTTTTTAAAGTCTTAGCATCCACACTTACTTGAGTAACTGTCCAACTGGTTTTAGGGTTTGAGATTCATGTTTAGCTTCTCACAGGTCAGGACCACTTCTGAGTCACTCTTAGCCTCTTATGGCGCAGGGAGTGCCTGGTACACCCGTGCTCAGCTCAGTAATGTCAAGAGGAGAACTGGATGAGTTGGTACAGATAACCTCATATTTGAATGGCTAGCAGACTTCTTCCAGAATGTTGCCATGATTGAAACACTCATCTGGAATAGATATTAAACTGGAAGTAGTCTGAATTCTCGAAGATTGACGGTTACTGGGTGATGTGCCCATGTGATGTGCAAAGTTCCTGGTTTGGACGCCACATCTGGTAGAAGTAAATCCTGGAAGCTTCATACACAGGGTGCAAGAGAATAACGTAACACCTAGACCAGCAAAATGAAGAAAGCTTGTCCGTGGCAGTGAAGGATACAACGGGGTTTATGTTAAACTGAAATTTAAGAGTCTATATGGGAAATAAAAATAAAATCCTGGAGTGCCTGGGTAGCTTAGTCAGTTAACTGCCAGCTCTTGGTTTCTCCTTAGGTCATGATCTCATGCATTTGGATTCGAGAGTTCGAGCCCCGACTCTGGCTCCTTGCTGACAGTGTGACACCTGTTTGGGATTCTTTCTCTCCCTACCCCTCCTCCCCCACTGGCACAGGTGCTCTCTCTCAAAATAAATAAATAAACTTAAAAAAAAGAATAGAGGCGCCTAGGGGACTCAGTCAGTTAAGTGTTTGACTTCGGCTCTGGTCATGACCTCACAGCTCGTGAGTTCGAATCCGACATTGGGCTCTGTGCTGACAGCTCAGAGCCTGGAGCCTGCTTCAGATTCTGTGTATCCCTCTCTTTCTGCCCCTCCCCCACTTGCTCTCTCTCTCTCTCTCTCTCTCTCTCTCTCTCAAAAATAAACATTTAAAAATAGTAAATAAATAAAAGAATAAAATCCTATTATTGATTCATTCTCTGTCTCCCTTTCTCTGGTTCCATCCATCCATCCATCCAACCATCCATCAGTAACTTGGGGGTAATAACTATGTATATTTTTCCTTTCTGCCAAAGTTGGGGAACATATATGCAAAATTTGTTTAAATTGTATAGTCTTATATAAACACCAATTAATTCTTTTCACTTCTATTTTCTGTGGGTAAATATTTCTGTGGTAAATATTTCATTTGATGTGGGTCTTCCCCATCACAGCACACTTCAAGGAGCCCATATCTCTCATCACCAGATGAGACGTGCCCCTTGGGCAACGTGAAATGACTTAAACAGCTGTTTAAGAAAAATGTGGCAGGAAGATATATGTTAAGTGAAACAGAAGCCCTAAAATATTATCCCCTTTTGGATTATTTATGCCCTTCTTTTTCTTACATAATCAGGAATTAACTGCCAACAGACACCACGTTCAATTTATCATAATAATTTGGAGAGATCTTTACCAAAAAAAAAAAAAGGGTCATTTAACTGGTACACTTGACTCTTCCCCATTGCCCAAGTGGGTTTTTTTCCCTTGGTTAGCCAAGTTATTTTCATCATATTCCTTTTTATCTTAAGTTCACATAACCCCTAGAACCTGAATCTAGGGCAAAAGAAAAGAGCAGACCCAACACTATCGATTCATTGATGTGGCACCGTCGGTTTTGATTTTAGAAGGTCATTGCCCTATGGGCCAAATTTGTTCAAAGGACAAACACACGATAATGATATAGTGCTTCCTCTCTTTAAAAATCCAACCACCACTGTTTAAAATACAGCTAAGTATCAGTGGGAAAATGTAATGTATACTTTTAAAAGTATGTCTCTGTGTGGTTTAGAGTCATTCTATAATTATGTTTCAAATAAATGATGACCTTTTAAAATATATAATAATAATATTGTTGATGCTGCAGATAAATGGTTCCTGTTTTATTTTTTAATATGTCATTAACTTACCATTACCAAACACTTAACCACGCTTTAAAGAATTCCCAGATGGAAATGAGATTATATTAGTTATTTACAATAAAGCAATACATTTGTATTATGCTTATTTAAGAGTGCATTAATGTCATGCAAATTCCTTTGAGTATAAAATTGTCATCTGGGTCTCCTGGGCAGTAGGTAGGAAATGAAAAAAAAAATCCAAATAGGAGGTTTGGGGAAAGATAAGAAATATGCAAAGCAGAGGTGGGTTCTTTTTTTCCCCATAGACAGGACGGTACCATGAGGAAGAAATTTTAAAACACATTTTGGAAAGAACAGGGGCTAAATGAAGTGTGTGTGTCTGTGTGTTAAAAAAAAAATAACTCCTGGGGCGCCTGGGTGGCTCAGATGGTTGAGCATTCCACTTGGGTTCAGGTCATGATCTCACAGCTTATGAGTTCGAGCCCCACACCAGGCTCTGTGCTGACAGCTCGGAGCCTGGAGCCTGCTTCCGATTCTGTGTCTCCCTCTCTCTCTGCCCCTCCCCTGCTCACACTCTGTCTCTTTCTCTCAAAAATAAAGAAACATTAACAAAATAAAAATAAAAATAACTCTTAATAGCCTAAAATGATTCCTCGAGGTACAGAGTATTCGTTTATAAAAAGGACCACTTGGGGCTATTACATTATTGAACAGTGAAATTCACTTGAAGGCTACTCCTTACGAGTATATAATACCTTAGGGTTTGGAAGTATACAGAAGACGCCATCTATGGCTACCACCAATGATGGTGGATGAAGCAGATAGATGTCATCGGGCAGGTGATGTGGTGTCTCTGTTTTCTGCATTGGCTAACAACCAACTTTATGAGTGTGCAGACACCTGAAACTGTCCTGGGTCTCATATGCTCTCCAAAGCTCTCTGCCTGCTCTATGATTTAGTGTAATCTTTCAACATCCATGCCGATTACTTCCTTGCCAACTTACTTCATGAAAGTTGTTTCTGTCTCCTTAAGGTCATTCCTTGAAGCCATTTTATCACTTGATTTAGGACAAGAAGTGGACCCAAAGCACACTTATTCCAAAGGCTGTTAACCTGGAAAGCCTCAGGCATCTTCAACTTCCGGAAGCTGTATGTTCAATTTGCACAGCTGTGCTCTATCTCGGGCAGAGGATGACTAGTTTTTGTCGGAGTCTAAGAAATCAGAGAAATGATCTCTCATCTTCCATCCATTGCAGGATGGAGCCAATGATAGGGCCAAAGGCAGAGTGAGGAAAAGGGACAAAGTGTGAGGTGCAAAACAGTAGGAGGGACAAGAGACAGAAGAGAAAGGAATGGTGGAAGGAAGGAGAAGAAAGGGAAGGTTGGGAGCAAAAGAAAATAAATTCAAGTCGGAGAACAGGAAGGGAAGATGGAGGAAGGGTGGAAGGGAAGAAAAGGAGGACAAGAAGGCTCATCCTACAGCCCTTCTTGAGACTCAGGGCACCAGGAAATTTCCCCTGAGTCAGCCAAGTGTCCTCAGCAGGTTCAGCCCTTTTTCTTCCCTATTTCACCCCACAAGTGTTGACTTAAGCACAGGTTTAGCCTCACGTAGAGGTCCCATAACAGTGAACTGGACGATTCCAAAAGTGCATCAGAAGGATGAGCATTGCTCTACTTCATATTTGGGTGCAAATAGGCTAAACTAAATGAACCATCCTGAGCAGAAACTTGGGCTCTAATGGACACCGGATACTCCTACTGACGTGATGTACGGAGGAAGTCTGCTGTCTAGAGTGAAAAACTCATATTTAAACACAGGCTGCTCGCACTGCTCAAAGCCTTCAAATTCTCAAGGAAACATGAACTTTTATTTTAAAACTTATGTTTGAAGGAAAGGATAGATAGATGTCTTGAGTTGACATTAAAATAATGCGAACAAAACCTTTGGGTTCCAGGAATAGACTTCTGGGGCAGAATTGGAAGTCCCAGAGATTGGAATATCTAAGATCAAATATATAGAAATTTCCAGCAGTCCTGGAAGTGGTATGGGGGAGACTAGTCCAAAAAGGACCTCCTTTTCAGCTGTTGACCCTGGCATCCAGAAACATCTATACTGGAGTTCAAATCTGGTCTCAGAAACGCACAGAGGGACACGGTGGAACTGCTTACCGTTTACCTACAAGATAACATTAGTCTGTTCCAAATGATCTCTATTTGTAAGGTGAACATATGATTGGTCATCCATATTGGGATGCTTTTGAGAATGAAAAAAAAAAGGGGACATTAACAAATTACGTCGAGGCAATTGTCATAAACTAATAACTGCCCCCAGGCAAATTGGGATGTATGAACACCCTATCTCTACAGAACTTCTCACAGCTTGGCAGTGAGATGCGATGAAACAGACAAACAAGCAAACAAAACCAAAGTAACAACCAGGAATGATTATTCAAACTGTAATAAAATCTGTTTCCAAATGGAACCCAAAGGGAGTCAGGAATTTTAATGACCCAAACCCATCATGTCTGGAGCTATTGTAAGCCTTGTGTTTGTGTAAAAGAGGTGTAACGTTAGGCATCAGGCATCTGGATACTGTTTCGGCATAAATGGAAGACCCCAACCAACATGTCATGTAAGCATTGACAGGAGGGAACTTCCTGATGAATGACCGTGGTCACTTTCCAGTAGCATCTGTAGGTTGAAGGAGAAGAGTTGGAAGCTAGGGGGAAAGAGGATGGGCTGGTGACATATCAGGAAATCAGTCCCAATTTGGGGGAAAGATTTTTATTGAAAACATGTGATATTTACTACACAGGAGTTAGGTGTATTGTAGTAGATGGCTCTCATCTCTTTCTAAGCTTGTTATTTTCTCACTCTTCTGAGGAGTCTAAAAAGTCATGGGTTCAGTCCTAAATTTACAAGACTTTCCAGAGATCAGAGGACACAGGAGCAGAAACTAAGGCTTTTAGTCTTCTGGACCATGACAACATTACTTTCAATACACACATGCCTACAAAATAATATCTCATTACTCTGACTTATTTATTTCTTAAGTTTATTTACTTATTTTGAGTGAGAGAGACACAGAGTGCACAAGTACAAGTGGAGGAGGAGCAGAGAGAGTGGGAGAGAGAATCCCAAGCAGGCTCATGCTCAGCATAGAGCCTTACGCAGGGCTAGAACTCACCAACCGTGAGATCATGACCTGAGCCTATATCAAGAGTCGGATGATTAACTGACTGAGCCCCCCAGGAGCCCCTCTGATTTATTTCTGAACTGACATAAGAGTGGGATAGACATTTTGCTTGGTAGTGGGAGTGGAGAGCGCTCCCAGAATATTTCCTAGAAAGTGGGTACCACTCCTTCTGGGGATAATCTTACTGATATGGTTAACCTAATGGCAGCCTGACTGGGCCATGGGGTGCCCAGACATTTGATCTGATATTATTCTGGATGTGTGAGGGTGTCTCTGGAAGAGGTTAACATTTGAATCTGTGGACTGAGCAAAGAAGACTGTCCTCCCTAACGTGGGTGGGCCTCACCCAATCAATTGAAGACCTGAATAGAACAAAAATGCCCAGTGAGTAGATGTTCTCCTGCCTGGCCCCCTGAGCTGGGACATTAGTCTTCTCTTGCCCTCAGAGTGGAACTTACACCAGCAGCTCTCCTGGGTCTCTAGCTTACCAACTGCCTATCTTAGGACTTCTCAGTTCCTATAGCGATGTGAGCCAATTCTTTATAATAAATAGCTCTCTTTAGATATCCTTATCTCTATGTTTCTATCTTTCTCTATAGAAAGATATATATAAGATACATATATATATATCATATATATATAGACAAAGATATTATCTCTTTCTATAGAGATAGAGGTATCTATATAGAGAAATATAGGTCTACAGATATATCTAGAAATACAGATATATAGACAGATATAGATAATGATCTTCTATTGATTCTGTTTCTCTGGGGAATGCTGACTAATACACTTACTATAGATTTTTTATTTTATTCTATTTTTAGTAGGCTCCACGCCCAACGTGGGGCTCCAACTCATGACCCCGAGCCCAAGAGTCACATGCTCTACTGACTGAACCAGCCAGGCACCCCCTTATACATTTATTTTAGAGCAATTTAGGTTCAACAGTGCCTTAAGATAGGGCAAAGAATAGGTGTGCGACCCACTGGAAGTTAAGAAAATGTCTCATAGTGCACAGCCCCTAAAGGATAATCACAGGGCACATTGATCTGCTCTGGTCCCAATCACAGCTATAACCACAGGGCAAACTGTTTGGTACCCTTCATGCTTGGAGTGCAACCCTCAGGAAAAAATCCAGAATTGAGGATGGACTCCAAATTCTAAGGCTGTCTGCTTGGTAGAAGCCACAGAAATGGCCAAGGGGCCGAGTGGAAAAGTTCACCAGCTATACCGTCTAACTAAGCACTTCAGAGAAAAAGCCACAAGCCATGAAACAAAGAAGGAATATATGTGGTTTGGAGCTAACCTAGTCAAAAGGTGGGGGTGGAGACAAAATCCTCCAATACTGCTATTCCTACCTATATAATCCTTGGGCCCAGTTATTTTCGTTTCTGTTGAGACTGGGCAGTTTGGTCCTCAAAGTACCTAGGCCTTGCTGAATACCTCAGGAGGCATTGGACATTAACTCACTATTGTACTTTATGGGTATTCTATCCCTGTGATTTTGTCTCATACTCATCTTTAGATGCATCAACAAGATTTTATATTTGTTGGACCAATCCCCCCCAGTTCCTGACAATCGAGGCCCATAATCCTTAGCCATTTATTTTAAGGATGAAAGCATTTTTCCCCATCTGCATTCCCTGTTCATTTTGGAGGTTAAAAAGGCATCTGCAAATTTTGTCTGATAAATTTTCCATTCATTCTCCTCCTCTCCTTCAATATGCCAATCAAGCTGTCAGCTTGCTTTCTCTCCAGACTCATAACACTTCACCTTCAGTCTCATTAACTGATTTGCCTTTTGTTTCACATGAAGAAAACTCATCTCAACACTTAAAACCCTGGGAGTTACAAATCAGAACTTCTTCAGCTGTCTTTCGGATTTTTAGCTCCCACTGCTCGTTCTTTATTTTCCGCCTTTCAGATGGAAAAATTTCCTTTACCTTGCAACCACCTTTGGTTGACCCCATCTTCAAATATGGGGTAAGAGCTCCACTCTTAGTTTAGCTTTTATATGTGTCAACTTTTATACATTTCAAAACGGCAGTCAACCCTTACTCGTTTGGATTCTATTTGGATTTCTGTGAAGATTAGGAGGAACCCTGAGCTACATAATTTGTTTAGGCATACCCTTCCCCATTAAGGTACTAAATATACCCTAATAATGTTTTATGCACAAGCAATTGTGGATGTAATCTGTACCCTGGAGTTCTGCTGAGCCTAGATTGCCCGAAAGACTGGCCTTGGAAATAAGCAGAAGGCGTACAAATCATTCTGACAGCATTCATGCATGCAGGCGATGCTCGCTGGTGGGACTTGGTGAGTTCAGTTTAAGTTAATGTAGCCCCCTGATGTCGGGGGGGAAACCCCCACATTTCTGCAGTCAAATGCTCTACCACTGAGCTATATCCCCTAAAAAACCCATGTTTCTAAAAGATGAAACTTTAGGTTGTGGTTAAGGACTAGAGTCCTTAGTTTTAGAGTTTTAGAGTCCGACTGTCCAGTTTGGAATTGTGGCTTCACCATGAACTTACTATATGATCTAGGTCCAGTTATTTGTCAGGGCCTTGATTTCTTGTCTGTAAGACATGGGAAAATCCAATAAATGCCTCTTAAAGTTGCATGAAGATTAATTGAGAAACAGCATGTCAAATACTCAGTATGTTTCCAGGAAGATGCGAGTAGGTTATCTGGGAGATGGTCCCAGGAAACACTGGCCAAAGAGTGTGGAAGTGAGACAGGGAAGGGAGGGTAGCTAAGAAAGAGTATAAGTATCAAATAGGTCATCACCATGGACAACTGGGGCTCAACCCTGCTGGGGAAATCTGGAAGACTGTTGAACACATATCTCAGAGCTCTGTCCATGGCCCCTGCCAAGGGGATAGGGAGCTGGGGTCTTTATAGATGAATTCCTGATGGCTGCGCCAGGAGTAATGCTTCAATCGAGGGAGATACTGGCTTTGCCTCTGTAGACCTTACATTTTGGCAAAGGGCAGGGGGACTAGGGGTAAAGTATCGTGGAGTTCTTACTGAATGCATTTAACAAAGTTGCCTGGGACTTATGAGTGAGGCTGTGGTCAGTCAAGGGGCAGCCATGCCAATGGATGCAATGTCAAGGTAGGAGGGCAGAACACTTGCATAGAGAATTAGAACTACTCAGACCAGCCCCGCTTCTGACCAGGTTGTCAACAGTATATGTCAAATCTATGGAGCAAGGCAACGTCAGAGTTGGGAAAAATGGGGGGAACAGCTTGAGAGTGAGAGAGCTCTACCAAGATCTACCAAGGCAAGTAGATCAGGGCAGGTCTTGGCACAGAGAGAAGGGCTGGGTAGCACCCTAAGTGAAAGCCAGAGCAGACCAAGGCTTAAAAACTTGTGTTTTGTAAAAGTAATAAAAACCCAGGGGCGCCTGGTTAGCTCAGCTGGTTGAGTTTCTGACTTCTGCTCAGGTCATTGTCTTAAGGTTCGTGAGTTTGCACTCCACGTCAAGCTTTGGGCTGATAACGTGGGGGCCTGCTTAGGATTGTTTGTCTTCCTCTCTCTGTCCCTCCCCTGCTAGTGCTAGTGCTTTCTCCCTCTCTCTCTCTCTCTTTCAAAATTAAATAAACATTAAAAAAATTAATTATGAAAATCCATAGAATTTAAAGACATTTCTTCCTAGTCTGGAAAAGGAAGAGGGGAAATAATCATTTTCTTTTTTTTTTAAATTTTTTAAAAAATGTTTTTATTTATTTTTGAGAGAGAGACAGAGACAGCGTGAGCAGGGGAGGGTCAGAGAGAGAAGGAGTCACAGGATCCGAAGACAGGCTCCAGGCTCTGAGCTAGCAGTCAGCACAGAGCCCTACGCGGGGCTCAAACCCACGAAACGTGAGATCATGACCTGAGCCGAAGTCGGATGCTTAACCGACTGAGCCACCCAGGCGCCCCGGAAATAATCATTTTCTATGTCCCCCCAGATATGGGGGACATGCCAGGGCTTTGAGATACTCAACTGGCATTTCATCCAAAGTTCAGCTCAAGCGTCACTCCTTCAAGATAGCCATTCCCAAATACCCCTTCCCCCTTAGTGGTCACACCACTCTGTGAATCTCTTTTGCGGCCCTTGTTTCGATACCTTGATTATAGCCAAATGATCAGCCACGCCATTAGCCGTTTGATTGACCACCTTCCTGAGCAGGCTGTCTCTTCCCCCACCTTACCTCAGGGCCTTGCATAGTGTAGGCCATAGCTAACAGGCACTAATTATTCTTTGAATGAAAGTAAGGTTTTCCGTGTGAGGTTTATAAAATACGTTAGTAAACAGCAGCCAAAGAAACCCAAAACAGGCCATCCTGTGTGATTTTTCCACTGTTTTTCGTCAGCAGCCTAGCTCTTTTGTTCGCAAATCACTACGTACTAACAGATGTCCACCCCAATCAGTGACCAATCACAGCACGTCTTTCAAAGCCTGCCTCTGATTGGTCGCTGCCAATCGGTGACTCAGCTCAAACCAAGGCAGCAGGTCTGTTGTGCTGCGGGGTGGGTACTCGGCGATGACTCCGTATGACATTTTACAAAAATGGGTAATCAAAAGACGAAGTTGGCCCACAAGGATGAAAATGCCACAAAGAAACAAATACGTAGTAATCCTGGAAGTTAAACTTGAACCGGACATAAATGGAGTTGTAGAAGAAATAGCGGGTTGTGAGGATGTTGAGCATGCCTCTGCTCTCAAGAGTCTCTGGGCAGAAGAACTTCGTGACGGGGAACCAAGCACACTTGTAAAGGAGACAAGGAAAGTGGTTGTGACGAAAAGGATGATGTCCCAGAGGAAGTGACACTGGCCAAACGTTCACATTTTAAAGGAACTCTCGGAGGTATTTTACAACGTTAAACGTGCAAAGGACCGGGGCACCTGGGTGGCTCAGTCGGTTAAGTGTCCAACTTGGGCTCAGGTCATGATCTCACGGTTGGTGAGATCGAGCCCCACTTTAGGCTCTGTTTCCCTACCCCGCTCACAGTTACTCTCTCTCTCAAAATAGATAAATAAATAAAGTTTTAAAAATGCAAAGGACAAAATGTTGGATACATATTCATACTTAGAAAGGAGGATGACAGTTAATTTACCAACGCATAGAACAAGTTTGCTCCTTGTTAAAGGTTACATGATGAGTAGGAGGCAGCAAGCACTGCTCAGACTACTCTTGATACGGTTTTTTATTTTTGCAAAGAAAAACACCCGTTTTCAATGTGACCCATGTTTTCAACTGCAGTGTACTAAATAAATATTAATTTTATTATTTTTCATTTTCTTATACTTTTATAGCCAATAGGAAGAGAAATTTTAATGGGCTTTGGCAATTTTTAAAGGTTACAGAACACTTGTCATTTTTCCCATTGGCTAGAATTGCTTTGCCTGGTTTGGAAAACAAGGGCTACCTATAATCTGTTAGAATCTGTTGCAGTGGAATCCGTCCAGCTGTTTTGACAAGACCATTGGTATTAGGACAGTACACTAGCCAACTAAAAATTACGTGAAGTCAAGTATCCACATTCTGATGATGGGACAGAATATTAAAATTTGGAGCTTTGTTAGAAAAATAAAATCACTGAAAAATGGCAGCAGAATATCAAGTATCTGGAACAAGAGACTATTAAAGCTGCCAGATGATCTCAATTTTATGCCACCAAATCTGGCTAACCCCAGAACCCCTGTTTTTCTTCCTAGTGCATTCTTTTTTTTCTAATGTTTATTTTTTTGAGAGAGAGACACAGGGCATGAGGAGAGGAGCAGAGAGAGAGGGGGGGACACAGAATTCGAAGCAGGCTCCAGGCTCTGAGCTGTCAGCACAGAGCCCGATGAGGGGCTCAAACTCATAGACCGCAAGATCATGAGCTGAGCCTAAGTCGGATGCTTAACCAAGGGCCACCCAGGTGCCCCTCTATCTAGTGCTTTCTAAGTGGTAGTAAGTAAGCTTAAATCCCATCCCTTGACCCCACTACTGAATAAAAGGAAAATTTGAACATGTTTCCGTATCTTCAAATATATCAAGTCCTCTAACTGTGTGATTAAACATACTCTTTGATATGTTGCAAGGATTAACAATAAAATATTTTTAAGGTTTTTTTTTAGTAATTTCTACACCTAACATGGGGCTCAAACTCATGACCTCATGATCAAGAGTGCCATGCTCTTCTGACTGAGCCAGCCAGGCACCTCTCCATTTGTTCTAATGCAAAGGTGGCCCATAGCAGTGGGCTTTTTTTTTTTTTTTTTAGCTTAATGTAAAACATGTTATTCTAAAGGTCAACTGGTTCTCAACATTTATTAATGAGAACATGTCTTTTTTAAAATTTTATTTATTTTGTGGGAGACAGAGACAGTGCAAGTGAGGAAGGGGCAGAGAGAGACGGAGAGAGAGAATCCCAAGCAGGCTATGCACCACCAGCGCAGAGCCCGAAGCGGGGCTTGAGCCCTCCAAGCAGTGAGATCATGATCTGAGCCAAAGCCAAGGGTTGGATGCTGAACTGACTGAGTCACCCAGGTGCCCCGAATGAGAATATTTCTGATGAAAATCCATCTCTAAGGCTTCATTCGCTTGGCAGAAATGCTGAAAAGTACTCCTCATTCTGTTGCGGCAAAGATTCACAGGAGCTGTTGTAGATGGCTCAAACTCAGCCTATGTCACTCAGTTGTGTTACCTGCTTTACTCCTGACGAAGGTAGTTAACCTCTGCAAGGTTAATCAGGAAGCCCATCTGTCTCATATCGTCAGACAAAAACATGCCCCCAATATAGGATCACGACCACTCCCATGACACATAATGTTGATCCTACCTTTGCTAGGAAATTTGATATCCCTGGCTATCAATATTTCTGTAGAAGGGTGCCTGAGTGGGTCAGTCAGTTAAGCATCTGGCTTCAGCTCAGGTCATGATCTCACGATTCATGAGTTCGAGCCCCACGTCAAGCCTGGAGCCTGCTTCGGATTCTGTGTCTCCCTCTCTCTCTCCCCCTCCTCTGCTTGTGCTCTGTCTCTCTCTCGAAAATAAACATTAAAAAAAAAAACTTAAGTGTGTCTGTAGATTGTGTTTTCCCAAGTGAGCTCTAGGGACTGGGAAAGGTTTGAGAGTTTGCTCGTAATCTAACAAGTTAGGTTAGCACAGTTTCATGATGCTGACCCAGGACAGAAGATTCCTAGGTCAGAAACAAGGGACGGTTCCTTCCTCATGGCCATAGCCAGAATAGCACCAGCATTTGCACTGGTTTCCTTGATTCTCACAGGGAAGCACTTAGAAGACCGAATGACACCTACACACATGTAGGAGAGGGACCCTGAGTTTAGGGAACTTGAATCTTTTATCACAGTAAGTATGATTGACCTTTGTTCTCCATCTAACTCGAAGACCGTTTGCTCTGCAAACATTTGAAAACAATTAGTCTGGAAGAAAAGCAGTCAGTCTCTGCTGTAAGATGTGCAGAAACACAAAAGACTTTTGGACAATGGTCTCCCAACAAGCACCCAGCGTCGTTTGCCATCGTTTGCCCTATTAGCCTCGCCTTCATTTCTGAAACGGGGAGCATTACATACGGGGTATACTGAATTTCATTCGTTCATTAGGCAAATATTTACTGCACACTTGTAATGAAAGGAGGTGTTGGGCCCTGGAAATACCAACTTGAACAAGACCCATTCTTTCCCCTCAAGGCACTGTGAATCAGGCAAGTAAATCACCAATTACAGGGCAGCTTAACAAGTGCCATCTGTGGACAAAGGAGGGGGTACGCCAGCCTGCGGTCTCGGGGGAGAGAGGGATGACTTCCAGGAAGGCTCACTTCACCAGGACCTTGAAAGGGGAAGTGGGAGAAAGGGGAATGGGAAGGGGTAGGACTGGCCCGGGATGTCGGACAGAGACTGGGAGTGAGAAAAATGATTGAAGAGGAGGAGGGGTTGAGGTCATGGATTAGTGGACCACGATGAGACATTTGGACATCCTCAGGGACAATGCAGGAACAACCTCAGAGACACAGAGACCAGTTCGAATCTTCTACAAGAGGCTGGGCATGACACGGGGCTGGCTTGAAATAAGAAAGCGGCAATGGATGCAGAGGAAAGAGGACACAGCTGAGTGATGTTAAGGAGGTGGACCTGATGAGACTTGGTGACGAACTGGACGAGGCGGGTAGGGGGCAGAAAGGAATCTCAGACTGCATCCAGTCCGGGACTCAGGCACCTAGGGGATTGGCGGTGGCATTGAGTGAGATAGAGAACAGAGGAGGAGAAACGAGTTCAGGGTGAATAGAAAGAGTTCAGATTTGGACGCTCTGGGTTCAAAGTACTCAGAATCCAAGTGTCGAAATCCAGTAGACAGACGGATACACCTTATAAATCTAAAATATTATGTTTTAATTGCTGGTGTTCTATTAGTGCTCTTTATAATTTATTTGTTTATTTGTTTTTAATGTTTTATTTATTTTTGAGAGCGAAAGAGACTGCATGAGCAGGGGAGTGTCAGAGAGAGAGGGAGACACAGAATCTAAAGACAGGCTGCAGGCTCTGAGCTAGCTGTCAGCACAGAGCCTGACGTGGGACTCGAACCCACAAACCACGAGATCATGATCTGAGCCAAAGCCGGACACTCAACTGACTGAGCTGCCCAGGCGTCCCTAGCACTCTTTATAATTTAAAAATTAATGATTCCATGATATTATTTGCAAGTCAATAATTAGTAGACAAATATATAATGGGGGGCATACAGTGATTCATAGGTAATGGAGAAGCGCACAGCAAGAAATACCGTGTAGGCATACATAAAGCAGGCAACTCACGGGTTTGAATACATACCCAGGGTACTTAACCATGTGTTCTCTTCATACTCAAATAAATCTCTGAAGGGAAGGAAATAACACTTCACTTCAAGTCAAGGTTTTTATTTTGCAGCGTGATTGCAATTGATATATTGCTAATGTACCATTTGATAATTTGAGATAAAAAAAAACCCAACCACCTAGTACTTCACTATATCACAGTTCATGATGGCTAGAGCCTGCTGTGTGCACTGAGCACACTTTTTAAAAGCTTACATTCACCATCCAGAAGCAATGATGGAATAGCTAATTTTTCCTGTGCTGTTGTCATCCCATTGTTGCCCAAACAGAAGAAACTTCCAAAGTGTTAACGAGCTGAGTGCATTTTAATTTTTATGGAGACTTTGGAAGAATAGAACACTCCCCATCAAATGTTGAGTATTTCATGATCTAAACAAATGAAATGCTTTCTACCAAATCCTACCGTATATATTTGTCACAATCAGTGAAAACAGAAATGAAGAGGACCAGATGTAATTGGGTACCTATTATCCCTTCATCCATCACTAATTCTTCCAATCTGTTAAAGTCATATTTGCCTTTATCTGGGCCATGCTATGGTTCATAGTTCCCACATGCTTATCCTGGAAACATTAGCCAATAGTGAGCTTCTGTGCACCACCATTCTGTCTCACCTTAGCAACAGCACCTCCATTATGGGGGGGGGGGATCCCCACCATATTATCTAGCTGAAATAGCAAGGCAAATAATTCAAATTTGTCAAATGCAAGTTGTCGTTCAGTCAGACAACCACTGCTCAGACTTTTGCTTTATATTTCTATGGCTTTCTGGCCTCTACATTTCAGCTACAATAGGGACATGTGTGTCTGCATCATTTCCCACCACGTGCTTCTTTAAGGCCACCACTATAGGAATATGTTGCAATTCTAAATATTTGTTTTCAGGGGCGCCTGCGTGGCTCAGTCCGTTAAGCTTCCGGCTTCAGCTCAGGTCATGATCTCATGATTGTGAGTTCGAGCCCCACATCGGGCTCTGTGCTGACAGCTAGCTCAGAGCCTGGAGCCTGCTTCGGATTATGTATCTCCCTCTCTCTCTGACCCTCCCCTGCTCATGCTGTCTCTCTCTGTCTCTCAAAAATAAATAAAAAACATAAAAAATTTAAATATTTGTTTCCAGGTTGATATTAGAGATGGCACATTTCCCCCTCCTGACGATTGTTTGTACCTATCAGCTCTATTTCTTTAAATTCTTTCCCATTGTCCATTTTCCCTGAAAGCTTTAAAACAAGGCTCAGTGGCCCGTAGGACATCAGCATGGCCCTTGCAATGCAGTAGGATTGATGATAAAGGGAAGGGAATGGCCGATTTTCTCATGCACATTACTGAATAATTAAGGATCATTGGCTGAAACTGGTTTTCATCTGAGAACCAAGCAACCACTGCATTCTTTGACCATGAAAATGAGCATTGGGGATACCTGATCTGTTGTTTCCATCGAAGCCAGCAATAATTCTGGGAACCTTTCCAGAGCGTGTTAGGGTCAGGGTAAAACTTCCAAATCGAAACCATTGTATCCTTTCATGCTTGGAGAGATTGGCTGCTGACAGACCCCTGGATTCCAGAGACATAGCTGTGATTATTTTTCTGGTTTTCTTTGAGAGCAGCTTCCATCTAGGATGCCCCCGGATCTTCATGGCTTGAGTTTTATAGGTATGGGTGATTGGAAGAGATTCCAAGAGCACTGTATAAAAACAGTGGGAAAATGAAGAACCGCAGAGCAGAATTGAAAGGAGACATCGTCATGTCGTCTTGATATCCAGTGCAGGATCCTAAAATGTACTCCCAAGAGAGAGGAAGTCAGGTATAGTTTCAGATGTTCCTCCTTTCTCTAATCATCCGTTGCTGGGGATTCCGTATCTGTGTGATACCTTCATCTCACCTCTGCTGCCTGCTGGGTGACCTGTACAGAAGATAAGTGCTGTAGGAATTCCGAGAGTGATGATTTGTTTCAAGTAATCTCTACCCCTGATGTGGAGCATGAACTCATGACCCCAAGACCGAAAGTCAAGTGCTCCACCACCTGAACCAGCCAGGGGGTGTCCCCGGAGGGTGACGCGTTTTTTTTTTCTTTAATTTATTTTTGAGAGATGAAGAGAGACAGTGCAAGCAGGGGAGGGTCAGAGAGAAAGGGAGATACAGAATCTGAAGCAGGCTCCAGGCTCTGAGCTAGCTGTCAGCACAGAGCCCGATACGGGGCTCGAACACACAAACCGTGAGATCATGACCTGAGCCAAAGCCGGATGCTCAACTGACTGAGCCACCCAGGCTCCCCGGGTGACGCATTTTGAAGAGAACCAAGTTGATCTAGAAAAGCTGGAAACTTGGAAGCTAATGCTAGATGGGCTTTGAAGCCAGGCTCCCTGGGTTTGAATCTTGACTTTGCCGCTTCCTAACCGTGAGATGGAGGGAAAGGTATTGACCTCTTTTTTTTTTTTTAATTTTTTTAATGTTCTTTATTTATTTTTGAGAGACAGAGAGAGACAGTGGGAATAGGGGAGGGTCAGAAAGAGAGGGAGACACAGAATCCGAAGCAGGCTCCAGGCTCTGAGCTGTCAGCACAGAGCCCGACATGGGGTTCGAACCCATGAAACATGAGATCATGACCTGAGTTGAAGTCGGACGCTCAACCGACTGAGTCACCCAGGCGCCCCATAGGATTCTTATGAATATTAAATGGGTTCGTATTGATAAAGCCTTTAGTGCCTGGCACATGGAAAGTACTATCCTAGTGTTAAATAATAAATCTCCTTAAATACAACTTTGTTGAATTCCCAGGATGCAACTCTTGACTGGTGATATAGTTGTACACAGAATGATTACATTTTTTATGCTAGGCTCTGGTCTCATAGCAGCAGTTTTAATCATTTTACAGTGTTAGGGAAATGTAAAGAAGGCCATAGAAAAGATAGCACAAAGATGTCATCAGAAAAAAAAGCCATAATAAAAGGAAATAAGTGAGGCTACTATATGTTCTTGAATCTACGATGACATGTGGTTATATAAATTTAAGTTAAGGGGTGCCTGGGTGGCTCAGTCAGTTAAGAGTCCAACTCTTGACTTCAGCTCAGGTCATGATCTCAAGGTTTGTTGGGTTGAGCCCTGAGTCAGGCTGTGTACTGACAATGCGGAGCCTGCTTGGGATTCTCTCTCCACCTCTCTCTGTGACTCCCCTAGTCATTCTCTCTGTACCTCTCAAAATCAATCCATAAATTTAAAAAATCGTGTTAATAAAATAAAATAAAATAAAATAAAATGAAAATTTGGTTCCTTAGTCATACTGGCCGCATGTCAAGCACGTGATAAGCACACATGACTAGTGGCTACCACATTGGACATCACAGACCCAGCACGTTTCAGTCATTACTGAAACTTCTGTGGCAAGCAGAAGAGGGGCAGAGAGAGGATCCCAAGTAGGGTCTTATGCCGTGACCACAGAACCCTACTCGGGCTCAATTTCAGGAACTGTGAGATCATGACTTGAACGAAAATCAAGGGAGGACACTTAACTGACTGTGCCACCCGGGAGCCCCTAGTGTCCACTTTAAAAAATACAAGTACCCTTAGGAGAGCTAATATATCAAACTTTTCACAAGTCATTCACACCTTAGTATAAATTGGAGAATCACCTTGATTTTTCTCAGTGACAAGAAGTTTAGAAACAAGAAAATCTCAGGATAGAATTTTAAAGGCTACTTCTGCCAAGGTGGGGCCCTCTAGGAATGGGTTTGGGGTTACTTTAATCTCTAGACCCAACGTTGGGCTCAAACTCACAACCCCGAGATCAAGAGTTGCATACTCTACTGACTGAGCCAGCCAGGTGCCCTGAGGAATTGGAGTGTTACTGGTGGGCCAAGAGAGAGTCATTTGAAGCTTGAGAGAGGGTTCCAAGTGTAATGCTGCCTCTGAGGCTTCAGGGAGACAGGACAGAAAGAGATGGTTGGGACACCCACAGAGGGGAAGGAGGAAGACAAGAGGAAAAGGAAAGAAGAGTGTATCGAATATGTTTGCCCACTTGGCAGTTCCTCTCTGCTTCAGCTCATAGCTGCTGGAATATTCTGTGGTGGGTCATGGTTTTAAATATTGAGTGACC
This sequence comes from Suricata suricatta, assembly GCF_006229205.1. Classification (NCBI taxonomy): domain Eukaryota; kingdom Metazoa; phylum Chordata; class Mammalia; order Carnivora; family Herpestidae; genus Suricata; species Suricata suricatta. The sequence continues at coordinate 37,974,979 of NC_043717.1, forward strand.
AGTGCCGTGGGCAGTGGGCAGAGCTTTACCAGGCAGGCAATGGGGCTAATTTATTTTTCTCTCATCATGTCTGACATTTCTGCATGTTTCATTTCCTCCAGTTGCCCCAAGGTTACTCTGGGCTGTGTACTTGAGCTTTCTGCCACTGACGAAGACCACTTGACGGAGCCACTTAACTATGTACCACGCAGAGGTGGAGTGAATTTTCAGACACACATAAATGCTAAGTACTCAAATGGACTTGGTGAAATTATAAGGAACAGTCTCCGGAATTTCCTTAGACATTACCAGATCCACTCTAGTCTAGAACATTAAGCAACCCATTTCAGCCGTGCATTCCTCCTGAGACAGCGTGTGCCTCCGAAAGGCCTGTGCCGCTGAGTAGGGGGGAGGGCCACCTCACAGGGTGCAGAAACCTATTAATATGGCCCTCTGAGCATCGCAAAACCGCACCCATCCTGGTTCCACAGATGTTAGTTTTAGTAAAAACATATTAAGATGCATTTTCCTAGGAAACAGCAATGGACAGTCACTATTGCCTTTGTTTATTTTTATTTATTTTTAACTTTTTTAAATGTTTTATTTATTATTGAGACAGAGAGAAACAGAGCATGATCGGGGGAGGGGCAGAGAGAGAGGGAGACACAGAATCCGAAGACAGGCTCCAGGCTCTGAGCTGTTAGCACAGAGCCCGATGCAGGGCTCGAACCCACGAACTGCAAGATGGTGACCTGAGCTGAAGTCGGCCACTTAACCGAGTGAGCCACCCAGGGGCCCCTGCTTTGTTTATTTTTTATGTGTGTTGGTCGCTGAGCTCTCATCTCCCTCCAGCCCGCCCTTCTTCCCCCCACCCTTCCTCTGTCCCTGTGTCCTCATCTCCCAGCTGGATTCAGCTCGCCCTCCCACCCCTCCATTGCCCTCCCTTTGCTTCTTCTACTTGAAGGGCTATTAGTCTAATAAGAGCTAATAAGAGCTTTTAGGGAAGAGGCAATGAATATTGCTTTTGCAGAGGCCAAACAAGTCTTCTCTGTGAGCAGCGTGGCGGTGTAGGAGGGGACAGAGGAGAGCTGAAGCAGCCCCTGCACTGTCTGCCAGCTGGCAGACACATTTGCCAGAAACTGCTTCCCTTAGGGACTCAGGGTTCCTTGTCTGTAAAACCAGGAAGCTCTCTATTCATGGAAAGTGGGGAACACTGTTTATAATGGAGAATTGAGGCTGGGGGCTGGAGGTATACTTGTCCTGAACATCACCTTTTTTCCTTTTTTTTTTCTTTTTCAATTTTTGAGAGACAGAGACAGCACAAGCAGGGTAGGGAGGGTTAGAGAGAGAGGGAGACACAGAATCCAAAACAGGCTCCAGGCTCTAGGCTCCAGGCTCTGAGCTAGCTGTCAGCACAGAGCCCGATGCAGGGCTCAAGCCCACGAACCATGAGATCATGACCTGAGCTGAAGCTGGACGCTTAACCGACTGAGCCACCCAGGCGCCCCAACATCACCTTTTTCTAAAGCCTAAAAATAGAAGAGCACACTTTTTACAATTATAAGACTATTTTCTCATTGAAAAACAATGAGAGGGGTACCTGGGTCAGGGAGTTAAGCATCCAACTCTTGATTTTGGCTCAGGTCAGAATCTCGCAGTTCGTGGGATTGAGCCCTGCATTGGGCTCTGCACTGACAGTATGGAGCCTGCTGGGGATTCTTTCTCTCCCTTGCTCTCTGCCTCTCCTGTGTGCTCTCTCTCTGTCTCTCTCTCTGTCTCTCTCTCTTTCTCTGTGTCTCAAAATAAATAAACAAAAAAAGAAGAAAAACAATGACAGCAACACACACACACACACACACACACACGCACACCCTAGAATGAGAAAAATAAAAATTACCTAAAATCTCTTTGATCAGAATGACCTTATTCTTAGGAGATCTGTCAAATAAATATTCATTCTGAAGGCACCATGCCCAGAAAGGGCTATAGCATCCCATAGTAATAGGTAAAAGCTTGAGTTACCTAAATATTGAATGGATTCTAAGCAATAAAAATAATCAGAAACAAAAGTACGATTTATATGTCATATTTGTCTTGGGTCTAATTGACCCTAGATCAAAGCCGGGGCCTGAAATTAGAGCATCACAGTGCTAGTCAGAGTCAAACTGATTGCTATCCATTTGCTTCCTCCTTTCCCAACACACACACACACACACACACACACACACACACACACACCTTTCCCTCTCTCCTGTGCCCTGGCTGTGACCCTGGGAACTGACCAGTATAGACCACATCACCCTTTTCCCCTGGCTTTTAGTTGGGTTTGCTTAGTGGGAGACACCAGCAGGAGACAAGAGGGTGTGGGGAGAGAGAGAGAGAGAGAGAGAGGTGTATTTATTTCCCTCTCTCCCTCCCTCCCATTAGGATGTGATTTTGGCCGTTATCATGTTGCTACACCAACAGCCACGGCTCATGTCAAGAAGCTTCTTTTCCAAGGCTGCAGCTCTTCCCTGATTCCAGCCCGGGAAGGGGCTCCCTAGCAGGACCCCACCATGTGTAAACAGCCTCTCGTTCAGCTCTGCTCACTTCCCTGTCGAGTGCACCATCTGTTTCCCGCTGGGGCCTGCCTGATACAGAGTCTAGCCAGTAAACAGAACCCTCTTGAGTGTTTAACACAGAGCACTTAAATGCAGCGGGCTGGTTCCTCAGGTAAAGGAATTGCTGAGGAGCCAAATAGGCCACTTGACAACCCAGAGATTAGCAACAGCAGGAAAACACAAAACACACAGAGAGAAAGGGAGCAGGGGGCAAGGTGGGGGGCACGAAGCAGGCACTGAGGAGGCCAAGTCACCCAACCAAAGCTGTCCCCCGAGAGATCTGTCCACCAAGAGGAGAGACAGAGCCCCTGCAGGAGAAGGACCTGAGGCAGACCGATAGCTTCTTCCTCCTCCCGCCCCCTTCTCCTGCCCATTTCTTCCCTCCCCTACCGCCCCCCCCCCCCACCAAACAAAGCACAACAGAGAAAGGACAAGGAGAAGAAACCAAGAAGATCAGGGGTGCCTGGGTGGCTCAGTTGGTTAAGCATCCGACTCTTAGTTTCTGCTCAGGTCATGATCTCACAGTTCATGGGTTCAAGCCTCATGGCAGGCACTGTGCTGACAGTTCGGATCCCACTTGGGCCTCTCTCTCTCTCTCCCTCTCTCTGCCCCTCCCCTGCACACTCTCTCTCAAAATAAATAAATAAACATTTAAAGAAAGTGAAAAGAAGAACACAGTGGTCCAGAACCAGCACAAGGCTGTGACACCTTGGACCAGTTACCAAGCCACTCTGAGCTTTTGTGTTCTTTTTTTTGTTGTTTTTTTGAGCTTTTGTGTTCTTCTGTGCAAAAGGAGATGGTTAATGCTTTACCTGCCCCATGGGGATGCTCTGAACCAATCCTAGATGACAGAGTAGGCCGCGGTGTTTGGTAAACTCTAAGGTGCTATATAAAATAAGGTGTCCGTCTGCATGCCCTGGAGTTTATGAGCCTGCCAGTTTCTAATATTATCACTTTTGTTCTCAGGCGACTGCTTTTAGTGTAATACCTCAACCAAAGAAATGCCTTCACCGGATCGATTCTCTTAAACTGCCCGGGAGCCTGTTCGCAGGGAAAGGCAATTAAAGCGCAGGCTTGGGAAATGCAATCGCTTGTATGTGATGCCCGGTCCACTGGCTACCGAATCAGGGGGGCCTGTGGGGGGCGGGGGCCCCGGCTCCCGTCTTCAGTAGCCGGACCTCATCCTGGGGCACATGTGCCAAGCTCCGTGTGGCACAAGAAAAAGTATGCCTTCTTAGCGGCCCCCACACCAGGCAGTGTTTAGGGGAGGATAGCAGAGAGCCAGATGGAAAACAGACACATCTCTGCACAAGATTAGCTTTCACGTCCCCTGGGCTCTCGTGGAGCCAGAAGCCAAGCTGTGGAGTCAGCTGCCTGCACAGTCTCTGCCCCACCAGCAGGATGAGTTTGTTCAGAACCTTCGCTCTCCTTCCGTCATTCGTTTCTCCTTTGGTCTTCTCCCCGGGCGATTCCTTTCTTCCTTTCTCCTTTGTTTTAATGTCCATCTTTAAGAGGGATCTGAGGCCAGCCTTTTGAATCGCTGCCGCCACATCCACAAGGCACTGGCTCTGGAATCTGGCCACATTTGGAACAACGTAGGGTGGGGGTGGGCGGCTTTTGAAAGTCCCCGGCGCCTTGGCCATACCGCATGCCAATATCAGAATCTCTGGGGGCAGCACATAGGTATTGGTATTTTTACAAGTTCCCTGGGGTGATGCCGATGTGAAGCCAAGGTCAAGAACCACTGTTTTAACTCCATTGCATCGCGAGATTAAAACTGTGTTCTTCCTGCTGAAGGAAAATCAGAAGTCTGTGGTCTGACAGAGAATCTTTCTGAATGGCCAGTGGGTTGCCTGAGAAGAAGCTTGTAAGGTGATGAATGGTCAGGTCCTTCCAGGGCTGTTCTTCTGGAATAGTTTCACACCTCCGCGACTACTACCCATTGCAGTGCCAAAGCTGTGCCCTCTTCACAGCTGACCAAGTCTTGGATTGGGGTAAGGGGAAGGGATCCAACTCTTTCTATGCCACAGACGCTCTGAGCCACAGGGCTTCATCGGCCTGTAGACATTCTCTAAAAGGAGATGAGGGCGGGGTGCCTGGCTGGCTTAGTCCATCGAACATGTGACTCTTGATCTAGGGGTTGAGAGTTTGAGCCCCACGTTGGGTGTAGAGATTACTTAAAAATAAAATCTTTTCAAAAAATAAAATGAGCAAGGGAGGAGGGTAACGAGAGCCTGAGTGGGTAAGAGACTTTTATGAGGTGTTACTGTGGACTTCTGGCAGAGCCAGAAGGACACCGGATCTCTTTTCTTGCAATCCTACCATAGGTCCATTCCCTTCTCCCCCACCATGCTGGAGCTTCTGCTGAAATCAGAGATTCTTTCCAGACAGTTCTTTCTTTCTTTTTTTTTTTTTTAAGATTTTGTTTTTAAGCAATTTCCACCCCCAACGTGGGGCTTGAACTCACAACTCCGAGATCAAGAGTCCCTTCCGATTGAGCCAATTGGGCACCCCACCAGAGATTGCTGAAAGCTTTTGAAATGATGGTTTTTGTACTGGGAGCCAGATAAAGAACGCGGGTCGGTGATAATGATTAGGAAATGTTTATGTCTTTTGTGCATGAGGCCTTCACGTGGCCATTTGTTTACTTGGCAAAGAGAGAGGAGCCCGTGATGTCACCGCATGTGGATGAAAAGCTCAAACAGTCATCTATGCAAACATAGATGAATGAAAGAAAACATCTCTATTTGTGAGAAACAAGTAGGATTGCGTTAATTTGAAGAAGGCTCCCTATTAAATGGTAGCGTGTCGTGCCTTGCATCATGTCTCAGCTCTTAGGGAAGGGAGGTAACTTGCCCTCACTTGGTGGAAAACGATTTTGGAAACGTTCTCATCAAGATCACATTCAAATCTATCTGTCTGTCTATCTATCTATCTATCTATCTATCTATCTATCTATCTATCTATCTATAGGTGATGGGCACCAAGATAACTGTCTTTGAAGGAAGAGTTTACTACTCATAGTTCCCAACCAGAAGGGACATATCACACAAGGCAGAGCCACGGGGCAGTGCAAGGGTTGATCAGGAAGCAGAAGGATTGAGGGGAGCCGGAACAAAAGAATGCACAAGGCAAGGTAAGCTTTAGGATTCGCTAGTTTGAATAATTTGGGCGGGCTTTGGGCTACAGGGTGGTCCCCAGCTGTCTGCTCTGTAGCCCTGGGGTGATTCAGGTCAGGGGGAGATTTGATAAAGGGAGAGGTTGACTGCAGAGCCTAGGGATTGGTTAATTTGCATGTGAAAGGTGCGTTTTGAGTGAATTGGTGACTCTCCATTCATGGTGACCCCTGGGAGCACTGATCTTTCCAGGATTAGCAAAGCCTCAAGATGTCAAAATAGCAGAAAATACCAAAAATTAAAAACATGATTGCTACAAAGAAGAATTCTCTGTTCTGTCTTTCCTGTAATAGTGATCTTCATTTTGCGAGGTACTGGTTGCAAAACCAAATCCTTCCCTGGTGATAATCCCCAGCTAAAGGATAGTTTCATAAAATGAGACTTTAATTGATCAAGTCATTGTCTCAACAACTAAGCACAAAGGACCCTTGAAAGTCCAAAAAGGTATTCTTATGGGGGCAAGAGAGCTTTCTTTGTAGCCATTAAAAAGGCCCCATACTTAATTCAACTTTGAGAGACATACTGTATTGGCATTCACATTAATCTGCCCCAACATCTTCCTTCCGTTGATGAACAGCAAGTATTACCTTTTTTCCTATTGATTTTAGAAAGCTAACCTCTCACAAACAATATGAAGTTGACCCTTGAACAATGCGGGGGTTAGGGGCGCCAACCCCCCCTGTGCTGTCAGAAATCCACACATAACCTTTGACTCTCCGAAAACTTAACTACTAATAGCTTACTGTTGACAGGAAGCCTTACCAGTAATATAAACAGTCGATTAACACATATTTTGTATGTTATATGTAGCACACACTGTATTCTTACAATAAATTAAGCTAGAGTAAAGAAACTGTTATTGAGAAAATCATAAGGGGGCACCTGGCTGGCTCAGTTGGTAGAGCATACGACTCTTTTATATATATATACATATATATATATACATGAAAATCTGTACATAAGTGGACCCACACAGTTCAAATCCTTTTTTTTGTTGTTGTTCAGGGTTAGCAGCAATATAAAAAAGTCATTCTTTTCTCATTTTATCTACTCACAAAACTTTCTATAAACCCACAAGATGGTGGATCTGTGCACGGGCGCGTGTCTACACAAAAGGTTTTACTGAAATACCCTGAAATATTACTTTCAGGAATGCTTATGTAGGTCACTCAACTGACTGAAGACTCAAGTAAGTGTGTGTGTGTGTGTGTGTGTGTGTGTGTGTGTGTGGTGGGGGCTGAGGGTGGAGATATCTTCCCCTGTGTCTCTGTGGCAAGACACGCGGAGGCGGGCGGGCGGGAGTATCTGGCCTAGTACGGGGTTTAAAGCAGCATCTTTCCCATCAGCCCGGCGCAGACTGTCACCACTCAACAAGCAGGTGCCTATTTATAAAGTAGCATTCTGCAACAGCCTCTTGGCATTTGAAGAGTTTTCTGAAAAATCACGGCTCCTCCTCCAAACTTTATTCAGGTCATTGGAGGTAAGGTTTTCGTGATACTTGAAATCTTTTCTGGGGTGAAAATATATAGAATTCCCCAACAGAACATAATAAAGTGTGGAAATTACTTCTGGCTGGGATAGAGTCTCCATGAGGGCCTGAAAAAGCCTTAAGTGTGTGCGGAGCTGCTTTAAAGGGAAGCCATGCACGCCCCAGCAAAATAGAGTGGAACACAATAAGACATTTCATGGGCCACAAACTGTCCATTACCAATGTGGATAACTGGGACAGGACTTTATTTTTTCCTTTATTTTATTTATTTTTGTTTTGCTGAGAAGCTATGGCCTACTGAGGCACGCCCACCAGTCTCCCCTAACCCTGGCATTCTTTTTCCAGATGTTTCTGCCCTCTCAAACCCTTTATTTCCCTTGCCTGCGGTCCTGCCATTTCCTTCTTCTTTTATCAGTCCATAAATAATTAGATAACTCTTGAATTATATTGACTCGGTGTTTACTAATATTAATAACTTACAGGAATATGGAGCAAAGAGGCATGACATCACGTCTCTGACCGGAAGGAATATGTAAATTAGACCCTTCTATATGACTAGGCACAGACTCTCCATTTTTAATACCCACGAACCATGCCTTTCAGGAGACTGTGATTATTAGTAAAAGGATCAGCCGGTAGCTTGCCTGGGGCATTCTTTCGAGGTGGAGAAGCATTGAGGCCTGTCTCTGGTGACAGAAAGTGGAGAAGGACATGGGAGGGGGTCACAGGAGCCATGCATGGCGTTGCATTCCCAGAAGGAGGTTCGGGGATCAGGAGCCAAACCACATAGAGTCCTTCAAAAAGAAAGGAAATATTTTCCTTTGCTCCTGGCTGAAAGAGGAATAGAAGAACAGAGAATTTGCAGGGATGGAGTTAGACGTTCTAGAAGTAGCACAGGCAGAAAACAAAAGAAAGGAACTGAAAACTGGGACGCCTGCGTGTCTCAGTCAGTTAAGCATCAGATGTCAGTTCAGGTCATGATCTCGCAGTTCGTGGGTTCGAGCCCCGCATTGGGCTCTGTGCTGACAGCTCAGAGCCTGGATCCTGCTTCGATCCTGTGTCCCCCCGCCCCCTCTGCCCCTTCCCTGTGCACACTCTGTCTGTCTCTCTCTCAGAAACAAACATTAAAAAAGATTTTTTTTTAAAAAGAAAGGAACTTAAATGTATTTAAAGCATCCAATGTAGTAGGCATTGATGGGTTCTTCACCTACGTTACCTCATTGAAACCTTTTAACAATCCCCTGGGCTCCCAATTGCAATGGCCATTTACTATTTGAAGAAATAGTCCAAGGTCATCTAGTTAGAACATGGTAGAGTCAGGATGAACGTCAAGGTATTTCTGAGTTCAGAGACCGTGTGCTTTTTCATTGTGTCTTCTTCATGACCCAGTATAAGATTAGATTGATGGGAATGTGCTGTAGGTATCCGTGTCTGCCTGCACATTGACATCAACTTGCATATAATCTTTCAGAAAAGTTTTGTGTGCACATGAATGTTTTATTGGCATTATTATTCTTATGATTCCAAAGGAAAATACCCATAGAATTTCAAGTCATGCATGACTCTTCTTGACATCCACTGTCACAATGATTTCTTCTATGAAGATGCTGAATGCACGCTGTGGAAATAAGGTTTTTCTACACAGGCGTTGTAGGATAACGCTTAAGCCAAAAAAAGAAAAACGGTGACCTTATGAACCCGGTTCCTGCCACATAAAATTCCCACAAACTGTCAGCTTCCCACAGGATTCCACCCACGTGCAAATCCTAGTGCGATACTTTGAACAAAGACATTTGTCTCACTCCGAGGGGCTGTTGAAAGCACTGTCAGGATCGAGAGATCTGTAATTAGATGTAAAGCTTTAAGTCCTCCAGAGCCTATGAGGAGAAACGGGAATTTCGTGTTGGAGGACCACACACGGGTTATGTGTGTGTTTCACTCAGTGGGCATCTTTTGTAAGTCAGATGTAATCATTGACCAGAAATGGTGACTCCTGGGTGGCTCAGTTGGTCAAGCATCCGACTTTGGCTCAGGTCATAATCTTGGGGTTCGTGAGTTCGAGCCCCTCATGGGGCTCTGTGCTGACAGCTCAGATCCTGATTCTGTGTCTCCCTGTCTTCTGCCCCTCCCCTGCTCGCACTCTGTCTCTCTCTCTCTTTCAAAAATAAATAAACATTAAAAAAAATTTAAGGGGGCGCCTGGGTGGCTCAGTCAGGTAAACATCCAACTTTGGCTCAGGTCATGATCTCATGGTTTGTGGATTCGAGGCCCGTGTCGGGCTCTGTGCTGACAACTCAGAGCGTGGCGCCTGCTTCAGAGTCTGTGTCTCCTTCTTTCTCTGCCCTTCCCCTGCTCACACTCTGTCTCTCAAAAATAAATAAACATTTTAAACAATTAAGAAAAAAGAGAAAGGCTATGTGTCACTTTACGTGTCAGTACAGCACTGCTTTGATTACTATAGATTTGCGGAGTGTATCTTAAATCTGGTGTTGTGGGGGCACCTGGGTGGCACACTGGGTTAAGCGTCAGACTTCAGTTCCGGTCATGGTCTCACAGTTGGTGAGTTCAAATCCCACACCTGGTTCTCTGCTATCAGCTCAGAGCCCACTTCCAATACCTTTGTCTTCCTCTCTCTCTGCCCTTCTCCGCTTGCACGCTCTCTCTCAAAAATAACTGAACATTTTAAAAAATTGACAGAAAACAGCACACATACATATGCTGCCACCTACTTAAGCCACACCGATGGCAGATACCTGAGAAGGGTCCCGATGGAAAGGCTAAAATGGTGCCGAAGGCCCAGCAACGACTCAGCCCATCATTACTGGAGAGGTCTTCCGTGTCTGCCCCTACTGCTCACGGGCCAGCAGCAGTGCTTTGCACAGGGAAGGAAACGTGCTTTTATAGGATGTGGACTTTTCATATTACGCTAACCACAGAAGAAGAGGGACAGGGACAGGCCCAGGACCTCCCTATTGGTTGCCTTGTGTTAGAGAATAAGGTCACCCGTGTGTGACGGCACCTCCCTGAGATAGCGAGGCTCATGGGAGTTGGATCCTTCATGGAGGCCTGAGGTGGAAAGAGACTTGTGAAGCTGTTCCTTTTCGGTGACCTGCTCCAAGGTTTCCTCTGCTCTATCAGGTGCGGCCCGAAACCTGAATTAGAGATCTTAAGCTGTTGGACCTTCTGCCCAGAGTGAGGTGACCTGTTCTCTCCATCTCTCCATGGGGCCTCCTAACTGTTCTCTGCTGTCTTGGCTCCCTGCCCTGACGTCGAGGGTTCACATGGTAGTATCAAAGTTTTCCTTTGGGTACTTCCTCAGTTCTTAGCAATGTTATTTTATTTTTTTAATTTTTAAACATTTATTTATTTTGAGAGACAGAGCATGAGCAGGGGAGGGGGAGAGAGAGAGGGAGACACAGAATCCAAAGCAGGCGCCAGGCTCCAAGCTGTCAGCACAGAGCCCACTTTGGGGCTCAAACCCACAAACCGCAAGATCATGACCTGAGCTGAAGTTGGAAGCTTAGCCGACTGAGCCACCCCGGCGCCCCCCCTGTCCTTAGTAATTTTAGGTAAGAGTTTCTTCTGCCAGTATCTCGGGCAATAAAGTGAGGTGTGTTTGTCATATATACATCACATATATCAGATATCATACATATGTATCTACAGGCATTTGTATTCAAACAACATTCTGTTGTGTGGACATTATACACAGCACTTCGTACCCACGCAATATCCCCACAGCAGATGGAGGGTCATTTCAATGTTCCGTGAGGGAGAAGAAGGACCTTCAATGAGAAAGTACAAATAAGCAGTTCTGGAAGTTCTTGTCCACCTTCTTTAACATGTTTATCTTATTTTTGGAACAAAATTTTAAGTACAGGGGAAGTACAGAGAATACAACAAACAATCGAGTATGCAGAACACATAAGTGAATTTTGTCATTTTCAGATTTCTTTTTGTACACACGAGAAACAATTACAGAGCTGAAGATTTCTCTGTGTTCTCTCTCCACCGCCACGTACCTTTCTCCTTTCATCATTCTGCACTTTGTACCTTGGTACCTTTCCAACCTGTATTCTTCTAACATCATCACATACATATTCATATTACGTTTCACACATATTCATACATGTGTTGCCATAAATGGCGGCATGCATTCACACAACTGTACAATGTGCTCTTTTGTTTCAACATATCTCCGTATAGTTTTGGAGGAGCGTCCGTGCCTTTATACCAATTCGATACGTCATCATATGAATATATCCCGATTTGACAAATGTTAAGTTGTTACTCGTTTTTGCCATCACAGTGATCCCGCAACACGCAGCACGTGTCTCCTTGGACCCAAGAGAAGGATTCTCTGAGATCGATAACCTGAAGGTGGAATTGCTAGGGATGATTTTCAACTTCACTAACAGTGGCAAATGGCATTCACAGCATTTGCGAGTTCCTAGCTTGCCAGAGGACCAGCAAACCTTGATATGCCCTGACTTTAATTTTACTGATCCAGGGGTATCAAATAGAATCTAATTTTCGGTGCGATTTGCATTTTCCTGATTACTTGAGAGGTGGAAACTTTTTGATATGCTTATTGGCCAGTTGTGTGCCCTCTTCCATAAATTGCCTGTTCATATCATTTATCCACCTTTTTTTTCTTTGATTTGTCTAGTTATAATGGATGTATAGACGTATTGCAAATATCTTCTCCAAAGAAGTTGTTCACCTTTTAATGCTATTTATGGTGTGATTTTTATACAGAAGTGTTCAACTTTCATGTAGTCTGATTTATCAGTATTTCCCTTTGTGACTTATGCTTTTTATAACCTATCCTGAAGACATAAAGATATTCTTCTAAATTTTTCCCTAGTAGTTTGAGAGTTTTGATTTCCACATTTGGGTACATTTATTTGAAGTTTACTTCTTGTCAATGATATGGGGTAAAAATCTATTTTCCACATATGGACAATTGAATATTTTGATAGTACTCATTGAATAGTTTAGAATTTCCCCAGCGATTTGTAAGACTATACTAATTCTCATATATCTGGTCTGTTTGAAGGCTCTCTATTCTATTCTGATGATCTATTTATCTATTCTCATACTAACATGACTTTGTTTTAATCACTATAGCTTTATTTTATTTTTTAAAAATTTTTAATGCTTTATTTGTTTTTGAGAGAGTCAGAGACAGAGCATGAGTGGAGGAGGGGCAGAGAGAGAGGGAGATGTAGAATCCCAAGCAGGCTCCAGGCTCTGAGCTGCCAACACAGAGCCCAATGCGAGGCTCAAACTCACAAACCGTGAGATCATGACCTGAGCTGAAGTTGGATGCTTAACCGACTGAGCCACCCAGTTTGCCCCTTCACTGTAGCTTTATATAAGTCTTTATATCTGCCAGAGCAAATGTCCTCTCCCATACTTTTTTCAGAAATGTCTTGAATTTTCATTAGCGTTTTACTCGTTCATATAAAACTTAGAATCAGTTTGTTAAATTACATAAAACATTCTGGTAGGATTTTATTTAAAATTGTGTTAATTTAAACACTAACTTGGTAAAAAAAAAAACTAACAACTTTAAAATATTGATCCTTCCTGGGGTGACTGGGTGGCTCAGTCGGTTGAGAGTCCGACTCTTGACTTCAGCTTAGGTCATGATCTCACGATTCGTGAGTCTGAGCCCTGCACCCAGCTCTGCTGACAGCATGGAGCCTGCTTGGGATTCTCTCTCCCTCTCTCTCTGGTCCTCCCTTCCTGAATCTCTCTCTTTCCCAAGATAAATAAATAAACTTTAAGTTTGAATCTTCCCATACTTGAACAGGTAAACCTCTCCATTAATCTAGGTCTTTGTTTTTTGACACCTTGCAATAACATTTGATATATTTCCACACAAAAGTCTGCACAACAATTGTTACACTTATTCCTAGTGTATAGTTTTTGTTATTGTAAATGAGATTTTTTTCTATTGTCTTATCCAATTTGTTGTTGCTGACATAGGAATGTCCTTATTATTTTTATGTTGCTCTTGTGACCAGCAATTTTTTCCTCTTGTGTAGATAAACATGTCTGCAAATAACAGTAAAATTCTTTCTCCATTTCCAATTCTCTCTTGTTTTATTGTATTCTCTAGACACATCAATATAATATGAATATTACAAGTAGTGGCTGACATTCCACTCCTGATCCTCACTTAAATTTCTGCATTTTTTTTCCAGAAGTGTCTTGAATCTTCATTAAAGCTCTACTCTTTTACATGAACTTTAGAATCTGTTTCTTAAGTTACATAAAGTCCAAAGTTTAGCCATGAAGTAAAATGGTTGGTATAGATGTTTGGTAGATTCCCATATCCTCTATCAGATTAAGGCACTTTCCTTCTTTGCCTACTTGTCTTGGAGGTTGTTGTGTTTTTTTTTTTTTTAATAAAGCATAGGTTTTAAACTTAATTGAATCATTTCTGCACCTATTTAGTTGAGTACATATTGTAATTCTCTGTGCTGTATTCTGGGGAATGGATCTTTCTATTTATTATGATTTCATCTTCTACATTTGGTTTATTAGCCCACTACTTGAGGATTTTATTTTAATTGCTATATTTCTAATTTCTATCCTTTCTGTTGGTTTCTGTTTTTCATATGTCTTTTATTAATTCTATTATTACCTTCATTCTTCACGTTATTTGTTTATTTGTTTATTTGTTTCAGTAATCTCTACACCCAACACGGGCCTCATACTCATAACCCCAAGATCAAGAACTGTATGCTTTTCCCACTGAACCAGTCGGGTACCTCATATCTCCATTCTTTAAACTATTTTTTAATGTTTGTTTATTTTTGAGAGGCGGTGCAGGGGGCAGGCAGAGAGAGAGAGAGAGAGAGGGAGACACAGAATCTGAAGAGGCTCTGTGTTGTCGGCACAGAGTCTGGCACAGAGCCCGACACAGGGCTCGAACTCGCTAACAGTGAGATGATGACCTGAGACAAAGTCAGACGCTTAACTGACTGAGCCACCCAGGTGCCCCTACATGTACGTATTTACTTTTTCAGAGTACTGGGTTGTGTCTAATTCCTCAAAGGTTAGTTCTCCATTTCTTATATTTCCTGATTATCTCAGAGTAATAGTTTTCCAGATCTGCTCTGTAATTTTTGAAAACAAGATCATCTTCAGTGAAAATTGTCTTCGGTAGGAACCCTATGGGTTTCACTACTTCCATGCCAGTTCTTACAATAATTTCTTCATTTAGAGTTTCTACAACACCTGGGTAGCACCAATTGGAGCTTCACTTTGTTCCAAGATGACTGTCCATGATTTCAGTTCCTATGGGACACTGCCATGGTTTTAAGTTCTCTTTTTTTTTTCTGTTTCTGACACCTTGAGTTATCCTTTTCTGAGTTTGGCTACATATTTATCTCTTTTTCTTGATATTATATCCAGTATTTATGTGTGTTCATTGGGACTGAAAATATTCTCCTGTAGTTTCTTGGTCCATCTCCCTAACTGGAAGTCTTACCCTTTCCTACTAACTATACGACTTAAAAAAATTTTTTTAATGTTTAATTATTTTTGAAGGAGAGAGAAAGAGACAAAGCATGAGCCAGTAAGGGGCAGAGAGAGAGAGGGAGACACAGAATCCGAAGCAGGCTCCAGGCTCTGAGCTGTCAGCACAGAGCCTGACATGGGGTTCGAACTCACAAACCATGAGATCATGACCCGAGCCGAAGTTGGACGCTTAACTGACTGAGCCACCCAGGTTCCTCTAACTATATGACTTTAGATATGCTTCTTATGATCCCTAAAAGTCACGTTAATATTGAAGGAAAGAAATAACAATACCTATAAAATATGGAGTCAACCCATGGAAGAAGCTGGAGGTTTTCAACTCTGAATACATACTGGGTTGCATGTGACTGAGTGCCCTGGCCCGTTCTTGACAATGAGAGACGAACTCCTTGTCCATTTCACACTATCCTCAAGCGAAACTTATGGTTTCCCCTGTTCCTCACTCTTTTAATTGTGCAGATTTTACATAGACTCGTGTCTTACTGGTTGTCCTATTGTGCTGAAGTTTCTTTAACAGCTTTATCGATGTATTGATCTCCATACATACAACACAGCCAATGCATTTTATACTCAATGTTTTCAGTGGTACAAACATCCTTATAATCCAACCTTACAACAATTCCATCATCCTCAAAAGTTCTCTAGTCCACATTTTCAGTCCATCACCAAACAGGAAACATGCAACTTCTTGTTGTCGCCATAGCGATATATATAGATATGCTAGATTGTTTCTAGACAATCATAGGAGAAGTTTTCTTCTGTGCCTGCCCTCTATTATTTATCATAATGCTTTTGAGGTTCATCCACATTCTTGCATTTATCAATAGTTCTTTTAGTCTATTCCCTTTTACTGCTGAGTAGCATATTGCTGTGTAGATATATCACATTTTGTTCATCCATTCTCCAACAGCTGGACATTTGAGCTGCTTCCGGTTTTGAGCTTGTGAATAATGCACTCTGAAAATCCACATACATGTCTTCATGTGGACGTGTGTTCTCATTTCTCTGGAGTACATACCTGGGAATGGAACTGCAAGATTATTCGGTAATTGTATGTGTAACTATTTAAGAAGATGTCAAACTGGTTTCCAAAGCGGTTGTATCATTTTATGTTCTCCTCAATAACGTATGAGAGAATGAGTTTCTCCACACCCTCTCAACACTTTGTATTGTCAATTTCTTTTATAATAGCCATGCTAGTGGGCGTGAAGTGCTATCTTATTATGATTTTAATTTACACTGTCTCAGTGACTAATGATGTTGACCAAGTTTTCATGTGCTTATTAGAAATCTGTATATAATCTTTGGTGAAAATGTCAAATCTTTCCTCTATTTCTATTAGGTTGTTTCTCTCTTACTATTGAGATGTAAAAATTTCTCAAACTCAAAATTGTTTAATGACCTAAGTTTGATACTTGAAACCACAAAGCTTCTAAAGGAAAATGTAGGCAGTAATCTCTTGGACATCACCTTTAGCAACATATTTATGGATATGTCTCCTCAGGCAAAGGTAAAGAAAGCAAAAATAAATTATAGGCACTACATCAAAACAAAAAGATTTTTACATCAGGGTGCCTGGGTGGCTCAGTCGATTAAGCGACCAACTTCGGCTCAGGTCATGATGTCACGGTTCATGAGTTTGAGCCCCACATCAGGCTCTGTGCTGACAGCTCAGAGCCTGGAGCCTGCTTCGGATTCTATGTCTCCCTCTCTCTCTCTGCTCCTCCTCCACTCATGCTCTGTCTCTGACTCTCTCTCTCTCTCTGTCTCTCTGAAATAAATAAACATTAAAAAAAGATTTTCACATCAAAGGAAACCATTAACAAAACAAAAAAGGCAACTTATTGAATGGGAGAAGATATTTGCAAATGATATATCCCAAAATAGCTAATATCCAAAATACATAAAGAACTTGTACAAGTCAACACCAAACAAACACACAATCTAATTAAAAAGTGGGCAGAAGACCTGAACAGGCATTTTTCCAAAGAAGACATCTGGATGGCCAATAGGCACAGGAAAAGATGGTATATACATCACTCAATGTCAGGAAGATGCAAAACAGAGCCATTATGAGATATCACCTCATACCAGTCAGAATGGCTGGTACCAAAAAGATGAGAACTAAGAGGAACCCTTGTACACTGTTGGTGGGAATGTAAATTGGTGCAACTACTGTGGAAAACAGTACAGAAATTCCCTAAAAAATTAGAAGTACCGTATGATACAGTATTTCCACTACTAGGTAATTACCCAAAGAAAATGAAAACACTATTTTGAAAAGATGTATAGGGTGCCTGGGTGGCTCAGTCAGTTAGGTGCCTGATTCTTGATTTTGGCTTAGGTCTTGATCTCACTGGTGAGATTGAGCCCCATATCAGGCTCTGCACTGGGCATGGAGCCTGATGGGATTCTCTCTCCCTCTCCTTCTGCCCTCCCCCTCCCACTTGCACATGTGACCCACTCTCTCAAACAAATTAAAAATAAAAATAAAATAAATAGAAAAAGAAAAAAAAGATGTATGCACTCCTATGTTTGTTGGAACATTATTTACAGTGGACAAAATATGGAAGCAACCCAAGTGTCCACTGACCAATGAATGGACAAAGAAAATGTAACATGCTGGAGTCCAGCTCCAGCAAGGATCCCTGAAAGGATGGACGGTGTCAGCACGAGAGAGTGATGAGAGAGCCACAAGTTTCTTTCTTGGTCACCAGGCAGGCATCTCTGCTCTGTCTGCTTTGGTGTCTTTTTTAACGGTCAAAGCAATAACATGACATCAGAAAATAGAAATTGTTTACAGTGACTAATTCTTAGTGATAAGGTGCCTTGATCATCCAAAGTGTACAGAAATAAGTTTTACAGAAGTGTTTTTGTAGAACCATCTCAATTTATTCTTGGCATCAGTCTCCAAGGTTTAAGAAAGCAACAAACCTATCTTACTTTGTATGGGTTGGTCTTTGGCCAATAATTATGACTTTGTTTTTAATTAACAAGTTATAAATGAGTCATGTAATGCACTTACAGTAAGGTTAAGTAAATTTTATAACCAAGAGAATAACAGGATGTTTTTAGTAAAAAACAAGATAATATACATATTATTTAAGTTAGTAATGCTGAAATTAAAACATAGGTTAAATTGTATATAGATAGGCTGGGAGTTATTTTATCTAGCTCATTAACCACAAGAGAAAGAATGTTTGTCAACAAGTTGCTAGAGAAAGCCCTTTCTTTGATGTAAGCACAATGGGGGCCCTATGTGTGTTGACCTTGCACCTGGGTTTCTAGTTTCTTATCCATCCTCATAGCTGAAGTCACTACAAGGGAGGGTATTTGTGACTCCAGTTAGCAAAGGTGTATGCAACAACTTATGTCCGGTCCTTGTCTGTGTCTTATCTCTAAGTTAGGCTCTTCTCCGGGCCAGATTTAATCATAACTCTTGTGTTCTTAGCCCCCCCTTATTATTTGTCTCGGGTCTGCAAGGCTCATTAGAAGAGCCTTTTGGCAAACATCTGCAGCACTCTGATCTAAAATCTCTTATGCAGGGGCAGGAATATGCTTTTCCTTATAGGGTAACTGTGTGGGGAATGTCGGTCTGATTTGGAACATTGTGAGGCCTTATCAATAACAGCGGTCCCATTCCCAATATGAGCCAATAATAGAAGGAGAGACCAGCTTCGCTTCATGGCAGGAGCTGTGCAAACGTCTGCCATTTCCTCGCGGTGACGGTGTCATCCAGCAAGGCCGGTGCAGCTCCCAGCAATAACGTGTGTGTGTGTGTGTGTGTGTGTGTGTGTGTGTGTACATATATGTATATATAGATGGAGTATTACTCAGCCCTAGAAAAGAATGAAATCTTGCCATTTGCAATGGCATGGATGGAACCACAGAGTATGATGCTAAATGAAATAAGCCAATCAGAGAAAGACAAATACCATGTGCTTTCACTCACATGTGGGATTTAAGAAGCAAAACAAACGATCAAAACAGAAAAAAAGAGAAGGAGAGGCAAACCAAGAAACAGACTCTTAACTATAGAGAACAAACTGATGGTTCCAGAGGGGAGGTGGGTGAGGAGATGGGTTAAATAGGAGTGCACTTGTGATGAGCACCGAGTGTTGTACGGAAATGTTGAATCCCTCAATTGTAGACTTCAAAATAATATTACACTGTATGCTAACTAACTGGGACTTAAAGAAAAACTTGAAGAAAGATGGCATTTTAACATTAATTGATTTTCAGATGTTTTATCAACCTTGCATTCCATAATCCCTACTTGGTCATGATATATAATGCATTTAATATATTGCTGGATTCAGTTTCCTAACATTTTGTTACCGACTTTTATATCTATATCTATGAGGGATATTGGTCTATAGTTTTCTTTTTTGCATGCTGTATACTACTGAGCTCATAAAAAGAGTTGAAAAATATTTCCCACTCATCAGTTCCTGAAAAAGTTTGTGTAGGGCTCGTATTATTTGTTTTCTTTAAATATTTGATAAAATTGACCAGCGAAGGCCTCTGTGCTTGGTATTTTCTTTGTGAGGACATTTTAATTATTAACTAAATTTATTCATTTTTCTTCCTAGCAATTTGCCCATTCTAACAAGGGGCCTAATTTGTTGGCATAAAGTTGGTCATTGTATTAGCTTTTAATCCTGTTAATTTTTGGAGCTCCAGTGGCGCAATCGGTTAGCGCGCGGTACTTATAATCCTATTAATTTTTCTAAGTGTAGTGAATTCTTCTCTTTCACTTCTGATTTTGATAATTTTTGTCTTTTCTTTTCTTTTTGGCTAGTATAGTTAAAGTTTTATCTATTTTTATCTTTTCAAAGCATGAGCTTTTGATCTCATTGATTTTCTGTATTTTCTTTGGTTTCTATTTCATTGATTTCTGTTCTCATCGTTATTATTACTTTCTAGATACTTATTTTGGGCTTGATTTTCTCTTCTGTTTCTAAAATCTAGAGATTGAATCTTAGATTTAAATTATTTTTTCTTCTTTCCTGGTACAAAGTTTAAAAATCCATGGGGAACCTGGGTGGCTCAGTCAGTTATGTGTCTGACTCCTGATTTTGGTTCAGGTCATGATCTCACAAACACTCTCACTCTCTCTCTGTCAAAAGAAATAAGCTCTTTTACAAAACTATGCACCCTTACCTAAATAATTTATTTCAGACTAATACCAACTTAAATCTAATAAAATAGAGAACTTTTCTCCAGTGTATTTATCTTCTACCACTTTTGTCCTTTTTATTCTCACATATGTTATATATATGTGCATAATATACATGCTATATAGCCAATAATATGTGTCATAATTATTTCCGTAAATAATCATGTTTTTTAAATAATAAAAAATTAAATAATAAAGAAAAAAGTGAGATACACACACACACAGAAATACATACAGTCTTTCATATATGCACTTGTATCTATTTTTTGTGCTCTTCATTCCTTTTTGTAAATTTGAATTAACATCTTGTGTCATTTCCTTTCAGCCTCAACAGAAACTTTATTTAATATTTCTGAGACTTTGTTAATTTGTCTCAAGCATTTTTCTCTTTGTTATTCGCATTGAAGAATTTCCTTTTCCTGGAATAAATTATTTTAATGTTTATTTATTTTTGAGAAAGAGAGAGAGAGACAGAGCATGAGAGGGGGAGGGGCAGAGAGAGATGGAGACACAGAATCTGAAGCAGGTTCCAGGCTCTGAGCCGTCAGCACAGAGCCGGATGCGGGGCTCAAACCCATGCACAAGATCATGACCTGAGCCAAAGTCAGACGCTTAACCGAGTGAGCCACCAAGGTGCCCCAAGTCTCCCTTGGCTTTAACCATCTGCTGAGACTTTCCTGGGTTTCTTCCACGCATGTGTGTAGTTTCTCAGATATCAAAATATGCGGAGATCTTATCTAAGCCCTTTTATAGCTCTGTCATTTCCAGATCTTCTTGTTAAAATTTTGGGTTTTTTTTTGTTTGTTTACTTTGTTTACCCCAGTGAGGTCAGCAACCTCAGAATGCTGTGATTGTTCACTTGGTTCCTATTAAATGTGTTCCTTGTGGCTGACCCAGCCATAATTAAACCACATCCGCCCGAAATTGTGTCTTTGCCCTCTAGTAGCAGACCTACTGGTTTGCAGGGGCAGCTCATGCTGGTAAAAGTTTGTTCTTGCTGATGAAGCAGGGAGCAGGGTAGGTACGAAGACCTGGCAACGAAAGCCACAGATCCCTGGTGTTCCTACATGCAGCTCGAGCAGCTTCTCAAGCATAGGTGCTTCTCTGGGGCGCCTGGGTGGCTCCGTCGGTTAGGTGCCCAGCTTCGGCTCAGGTCATGATCTTGCGGTCCGTGAGTTCGAGCCTCGCATCCGGATCTGTGCTGACAGCTCAGAGCCTGGAAACTGCTTCAGATTCTGTGTCTCCCTCTCTCTCTTCCCCTCCCCCACTCATGCTCTGTCTCTCAAAAATAAATAAACGTTAAAAAAGTAAATTAAAAAAATAAAAAATAGAATAGATGCTTCTCAAATGGTTGTCTACCTGTGGCCAATCCATCTGAAGCTCTGAAATGGTGGGTTTGGGTTCTTCCGTCGTATGCCTGCTCTTTGGAGAAAGGATTCACCTATGTCTTTACACCGTCACTCCAAAACCCGACATGTTTCCCTATTTTCCTTTACCTTCTTTCTTTCTCTATAACATTCTTTGCTCAGAGTCTCTCTTTTGCCTCCTGGGCCAAATATCAAAAAGACCTGCATTTCATCTCTTGGCTGGACAAGTCATTCCCATGAGCAGGCTTCCTTTGGACCCTCCTCTTTCTCAACATGAAGCCCAGAAGCCAACTTGCAGCCCAGATACGTCTTCCCTACATCAGGGTGCCTGGGTAGTTCAGTTGGTTAAGTGTCTGACTCTTGCTTTCGGCTCAGGTCATGATCTCGCAGTTCGTGAGTTCAAGCCCCACGTTGGACTCTGTGCTGATAATGCAGAGCCTGCTTGGGATTCTCTCTCTCCCTCTCTCTCTGCCCCTCCCTCCTGCTCATGCATATGTGTGCTCTCTCTCACTTTTTCTCAAAACAAAAAAGAGACTTTAAAAAAATATCCCTACATAGAGTGAGTTTTTCACAGGCCAAATATTCTGTGTGATGATGGGATTCTTTACGTATTTAATGAGTAGAAATGATTTTATTTTGCTGGAAGCAATCTAAAATTTGGAACACTTGCATCCAAGACTAGAAATCTGGCCAATCTAGGTATGAACAAGAGGCAGGGAGTCTCCTTGGATTACACGGAGAACAGAAAATTTGAGGTTGAGTAATTCGCAAGGATCTTTAAATAATGAGTGCTAATTAATGTAGAGCTGTAAATCCCATAATTCCAAACGTCAATTCATAAGGCACAAAGGGGATGGCATTAGTCCCAAGCAGTCCAGGAATGTATTATATGCTTTTGCCCTGAAACATATTAGAAAAAAACTGAGGTGAGAAATTTTATCCTAAAAAATAGGAGGAAGCTTTGAAGCCAATTGTAGGGGCACCTGGGCGGCTCAGTCGGTTAAGCATCTGACTTCGGCTCGGGTCATGATCTCATGGTTCATGGGTTCGAGTCTTGCATTGGGCTCTGTGCTGACAGCTCAGAGCCTGGAGCCTGTCTTTGGATTCTGTGTCTCCCTTTCTCTCTGACTCTCCCCTGTTCACACTGTCTCCCTCTTTCTCTCTCTCTCTCTCAAAAATAAATAAAACATGAAAAAATTTTTAAAGTCAATTGTAAACTGTTGTGCTGTGGTGGGTTCTAGGAGAGAATGGTTCTCCTTATTTAGGGTTGGCAGTTTACCCTTCATTCTATGCAGCCCAAGTGCATTTAAATACAGCAAGGAAGCAGAACAATTCCCGGCCTGACTTTTCCTGCTCACCCCGTGCTGAGAGACCTGATGTTTTTGTGCAAGGGTATCCGGTGACCCCATTCACACAGATATGTTTTGACCTTCCATTCACAGCTGAGGGGAACTTTCGGTCTGACAAATTTCAAAACTTCCGAGGACCCCAAGGGATAAGGATTTCTTTTTTTTTAAAAAAAAAGTTTGTTTGTTTATTTAAAAATGTTTATTTTTGAGAGAGAAAGTGTGAGCAGGGAGGGGCAGTGGGTGGGGGGGTACAAAGGATCCCAAGCAAGCCCCGTGCTGACAGCAGGCAGCCCGATCTGGGGCTCAATCTCACAAACAGTGAGATCATGACCTGAGATGAAGTTGGATGCTCAACCAGTTGAGCCTCCTGAGTGCTCCCCAATGTTTATTTATTTTTGAGAGAGAGAAAGAGAGCAGGGGAGGGGCAGAGAAAGGAGAGAGAGAATGCCAAACAGGTTCCTCAATCAGCACAGAGACTGATGCAGGGCTTGAACCTGTGAACCTGTGATCATGACCTGAGCCAAATGCCCAATGGACTGAGCCACATAAGTGCCCCTGGATGTCTGTCTTTCATTCTTTCTTCCTTTCTTTCTCTTCTTTCTTTCTTTATTTCTTTCTTTCTTTCTGGGAATGTGGATAGTATCCTGAAAAAAACAACAAGAGTGTGCCGAATCCCTACTCCATTTCCACAGCCTTCTGGATCCCATCAAGATTCTGAACCAAAGTCAAAGGCGGGGTTTCTCTGGGCTGGCCTGGGGTTGTAGGCCAGGGTGGAGGTCATTAGGGTCCATTCTAGGATGAGCGATAAGGGAGTGGAGACTGTGGGAAAGCGTCTGTAGAAGGAAAATAAAGCCCCTCTATGTTGGAGCTATAACACCTCATTAAAAACCATCTTGACAAATTTTCAGAACAGTTGGAACCCTTCGAGACAGGAGCACAAGAAACCTGCTATTTAAAAGAGGATGCACTGAATGCCTAGAATCTTTCAATCTTCACTTTGCTAAATGCCATTAATACTACACTCCAGAAGTTCTCTTGGTCTTCTTGGACATCAGCATTTCAAAGGAAACGCTAAACCATATTGCAAATAATAAGGTACCTCATTTCCTTGCTGCTTAAGACACCCATTTTCCCATTCTGAAATTGCGATACATTCTTCACTCAACCTATGCATTTAAGGTGATAGTCCTCTCTTTGTCCTTGAAAAACCCTTATTACACCAAGGGTGTGTCTTAAAATCTGTGGGTCTTCGAACAGAAGAGACGGTGAAAGAGTTATGGCCAGGAACTCTGACTCGGACAGAACATTTAAATAATTGCTTCATCAAGGACTGGTTCTGTAACCTTGAGCCAGATACTTAATTTTGCTAAGCTTGAACTTTCTTATTAGCAAAATGTCGATGATCATAAATATTTTGTAGGGTTTTGAGAATTAAGTGAGATAATATATACCAAAAAGGAGTGAAGGGTCAATTTAATATAAGCTGTATCATCACGCTATACTCCTTTTTCTTTCCTCTTTCACCGGGGGATACCAATTACCCAGCTCATACTTTTAAGGGTTGAGGGGAAATTGGCCAAACCACTAGTACATAGAGAGGAGCTTTTAGGTATTCAGCACCATGGCAGGCATTTTGAGGAAAGTTACCGAATTATGGTATGGTCCCTGCCATTTGGGAGCATATAACCTAGTTGAGGACAAATGTTAAATTCATAAATGACCAGACAGGCACCTGAATGGCTCCGCCTGTTAAGTTTCAGACTCTTGATGTCGGCTCAGGTCATGATCTCACATTTCGTGTGGTCCAGCCCCGCGTTGGGCGACATGCTGATGGTATGGCATCTGCTTGGGATTCTCTCTCTCCCTCTCTGTTTCTGTCCCTCTCCACCTTGCTCGCTCTTTCTCTCCCTCTCCCTCAAAATAAGTAAACATTTAATGGGGCGCCTGGGTGGCTCAGTCGGTTAAGCGTCCGACATCGGGTTAGGTCATGATCTCACGGTTCTTGAGTTCAAGCCCCAGATCAGGCTCTGTGCTGACAGCTCAGAGCCTGGAGCCTGCTTCCGATTGGGTGTCTCCCTCTCTCTCTCTCTCTCTGCTCCTCCCCCACTTGCACTTTGTCTCTCTCTCAAAAATAAAGAAACATTAAAAAAAACTCATAAATGACAAGAGAATATATTCTTTTATAATAGATATTACATAATTGAGCATCTAATTATGTAAATCAGAATAAAAGTGACTCAACAGTCTTTTTTTAAAAAAAAGGACTTTGCTTCATGGGAATAACATGGATTTTGGAGTCAGATCAGGATTGAAAGCCTGATTCTCTCACTTGCTAACTACGGAACCCTGGTAAAGTTACCTACTTTCCCTGAGCCTTCATTGCTCTGTTGATAAAATGGGGGCAACAGTATATATGTTACAGGGTTGCTATAGGAAGTAAATAAGAAGCCCATGGCCTCTACCTGGTACTGAATACATAGTAGTGATTGTTTGATACATATCTGTTTCTTCTGTAGCAAAGCACCTAACTCCATGATCTGTATGGAAAGATGTAATCAGCAAATGTTCACCGAACTGAAAAATGAGCATTTGTTCTAAGCTTTCTCTTACCGGCTGCTTTAGTCACTGCTGTAA
Organism: Suricata suricatta; assembly: GCF_006229205.1. NCBI lineage: Eukaryota > Metazoa > Chordata > Mammalia > Carnivora > Herpestidae > Suricata > Suricata suricatta. The sequence continues at coordinate 38,000,306 of NC_043717.1, forward strand.
TACATAGCCTCGAGCTAATCAGGTGAAGTCAATTGGTGATCAATTTGTGACCTGTTGTATTTTTAGAACCCATCAAAGATCCAGAAAAGATTCATGAATTCAGATTAACTGAAAGGTCGTTGTCTGCCCTATCTCACTGGTGAATACTGCAGCACGCGTTGCCTGCAGGAGATTTTCCCCTCCATCTTCACGGTGGTGTATCTGTGTAAGTTAATCAGCGAGTTCTCCTATGGAGGAGATCATTTTCTGGTTATTTTGTCAGGGGGACATTTGATTTAAAAAAAAAAGGCCTCTCTGTGAACTAAAAAAATAACCTAGGCTTAATCTTGTGCTAATTAGAGCTGGGCTTTCTTAATTCATTTCATAAATGTGTGTAAGCTCCCACACCGTACAAGGAATTGTGCTAGGGGCTATGCGGTAAAAAAGATATGTAAGAAGTATTCTCTATTTTCAAAGGATTTTGTGCCAGAGAGAGGTACAAAAATAACTATAACATAAGATAGAATATTATTAAGGGCTTTAAGAGAGGCACAATGTGCTTTAGGAACACGAAAGATGAAGAGAATGATTTCTGTTGGAGAAACCGAAAAATCTGGGAGTAAATGGAACCTAACTTCAATTTCTGCTATAAACTGAGATCTCTGTACGCTGCGTTGGCTACTGAAAGTGTGCAGTTTTATCTAAGTCTAATGTCTGCCTTCGGTGGAATTATCCTTAGTTTTGTGACTCTGCAAACAAGGCTGATCTCCAGCTTTGTTGTAACAACTTCAGTAAACACTTTCTTTTTTAAAGGTTTATTTTCCAGAGAGAGACAGAGAGACAGAGTACACGTAAGGGAGGAACAGAGAGAGAGGGAGACACAGAATCTGAAGCAGCTTCAAGTTCTGAGCTGTCAGCACAGAGCCTGATTCGAGGCTCAAACCCATGAACCGTGAGATCATGATCTGAGTTGAAGTCATATGCTTAACCGACTGAGCCTCCCAGGCGTCCCATTTCTTCCTTCTTTCCTTCCTTCCTTTTATTCTTTTACTTCTTATTTTTGAGAGAGAGAGAAAGTGAGCAGGGGAGGGGCAGAGAGAGAGGGAGACACAGAATCTGAAGTAGACCTCAGGCTCCAAGCTGAGCTGTCAACACAGAACCCGACATGGGGCTCGAATTCACGAACCGTGACACCATGACCCAAGCGTAAATCAGACGCTTAACCGACTGAGCCACCCAGGCGCCCCTAATACATGTTACCCTAAAATGTAAATATTTATGAAATATGTAAAACCAAGCACTTATAAAAGCTGTATTTCCAGGGCTCCTTCAGAGGATTTTTTTTCTGGGAGGCAGGTAAGTTAAGGCTTCTTAAAATGTTTAATGAAGTTTGGATTTAAGACCCCTTCCTTCTTCTTTCTTCTTTCTTGGTACAGCTCTGTCTAGTACGCATAGGCATTCATAATTAGGATCATCTGTCTCAAATTTTCTTCTCTGCTGATTTGTTGTGGATAAATGCTTCTAAAAATCTCTGAAAGGCAAATGCTGGTGGGAGGCAGTTTCCATGGTGACTTCAGAGTTTGTATTGTTGTTTTTAGACACCATAAATATGAGGACTGCGTTTGCTGGTTACTGTGCAGATCTTACTCATATGAAAGGTCGTAGGGTAGATGGTGAGGAGGGTATGGGCCCAGTGGTCTCGGTCTCCTGTCGTATATGTTTAGAATCTTTGCATCTCTTGTGTCTGTGTGTCCAACTGTATTATTTGAGGCTGAATCTGAGCTGCGGCGGACACATAACGCAGATACCAAATGTGAATGAAAGTTGATGAATGTATCTTAATAAAGCAGAAATACACTACTTGCTTTCCTGAAAACTCATTCCCTCTCTAAGCAAAACTTGTTTAATATTTAGCGCAAGAGAAGGAAGCGGAAACCTTTGCTTCTTTCAAAGTCCAATTCAAATTCAGTGACCTTGATCATCAGAATGGACCGATTTATAAGATATTAATCATCAAAGAATGGGAGCCTTCCCATTATACAATATCTGTGATAACTTCCTTCACATTAGGACACGTATTTCTAGGTGAATCGCTATGTATAATATCTATCTCTCTATCTATCTCTCTATCATCTATCTCTCCTTATGGAATTTAAAACTCTACTTTCTGTCAAGTATTGCTTTACAACTTGTCTAGAAAAGAATTTAATCTCTCCAAGGGAGTTTGGCCATTGTCCTGTGCTCATGGGAAGTTATTTCTTTTTTTTAATTTTTAACATGTTTTATTTATTTTTGAGAGAGAGAGAGAGAGAGAGAGAGAGAGAGAGAGAGAGAGAGAGAGTAGGGGAAGGGCAGAGAAGGAGGGAATCTGAAGCAGGCTCCAGGCTCTGAGCTGTCAGCACAGAGCTCGATGCAGGGTTCGAATTCGTGAACTGTGAGACCATGACCCGAGTGTAAATCAGATGCTTAACCAAATGAGCCACCTAGGCGCCCCCTGAGAAGTTATTTCTAAGCCCCTGGAATGTACTGCCTTATATAAGTGTCTTTGTTTATCTGGGGAGTTGGGGTCCTATAGATGATAGTCTAACAATGTGATTTAGGGCGGGGGACTTTGGCCGTGCAGCATTACTTGGCCTGTAGAGGAAGGAGCCGGAGACTGAGATTAGCTACGTGGGTGGAAAACCAGATCTACATGACTGAGCTCCAATAAAACTCTGAACACAAAGGCTCAGATGAGCTTCCCTGGTTGGCAAGATTCTTTGAGTATTGTCACCCACGGTTGTCAGGAGAGCCGGTAATACCAAGATGCTATGGCTCCACTGGGAGAGGACAGCCAGAAGCTCCACATGTAGAACTTTCCAGACTCTGTCCCTCGTGTCTCCTCCTTTGCCTTATTTTCATTTTCCTCCTCTCACTGCAATAAACTGTGAGCGTTAACAGCCTTCAGTGAGTTCTTTGAGTCTTATTAGCCACTCATCAAAACTGAGGGTAGTCTTGGAGACCCTTGACCTTGAAGTTGGTGTCAGAAGTGAGGACAGTCTCAGTAAGCCTTGACCTTATAATTCAGAAGTGAGGGTGCTCAGGATGCCTGGATGGCTCACTCCATTAAGCATTGGGCTTCGGCTCAGATCATGATCTCACAGTTCATGAGTTCGAGCCCTGCATAAAAAGCTCTGACATCTCAGAGCCTGGAGCCTGCTTCGGATTGTGTGTGTGTGTGTGTGTGTGTGTGTGTGTGTGTGCCCCTCCCCTGCTTGTACTCTTTCCTGTGCTCTCTCTCTAAAGTAAATAAACAATAAAAAATTAAAAAAAAAGAAGTGAGGGTACTTTGGGAGATTGTCTTCTAACTTTGCACAATTTTAGTTAAATCAGCACACTGAAACATGGAGAAATTGGAGTCCCCTCCAGTCATGGACTGGGTTCCCCAGGAAACATTTGGAGACTCAGATCTGTGCAGTAGGCTGAGTGGGGAATGTTCTAGAAACAAGCCCTGTGAGGCAGCAAGGCAAGCAGTACTAGACAGCAGGAGACGTTGCACAGCAGCTGTAGTCATGACAGCAGTTCTCAGCTGTGGGACGCTCTGGACCTGGGACGGACTTGCTGAGTGTGGTCATGAACGAAGCCCTTTAGTTACTTATTTATTTTTATTTTTGAGGGAGAAAGAGAGACAGTGTGAGCAGGGGAGGATCAGAGAGAGAGAAGAAGACACAGAACTTAAGACAGACCCCAGGCTCTGAGCTGTCAGCACAGAGCCCGATGCAGGGCTGGATCATGACCTGAGCCAAAATTGGACGTTCAACTGACTGAGCCACCCAGGTGCCCCATGAAGGCCTTTATATGAACCCTCTTCACCTCCCCCCTCCTCCGACCAATAACTAGATGTGGGTTACCCCTTGGGAGGGTGTGCGTCTTTGGGGAGGCAGCCGCCATCAGCTGAGGGAAGTTCCCAGGGAGAGACTCAGCTGTGAGTGAGCAGAGAGGCCAATACTCTGAGCATCCTGGGAACGTGGTGCCTTGGGCATAAAGAGAACATGTATATGTTCTGCCAGATTATCCACTCTATCTCCTGTTTTAAATTTTTCTCTGGGTTCTACCGAGTGGCTGGCTCTTGGAGCCAGAGACAACCTAATTGGCTCTCCCTTTTTGAGACGGAGATCGCAAACCATGGTGTGTGTGTTTTATTTGGAAAAGCCTCATGCAAGATTATGTTTCTCTACCAAACAACATGCTCGAGGAGAGACTTTCAATTTACCTCTCTGCCCTTGCCAAGTAGGGAGGAAAGAGATAACGGAAATCTGTGGGATCAAGGCCAGAGGAGCATAAAGCGCTAAACAGGAATTCCAAATGGATAGAAGACAGCACTGAACTTTTGTTTTAAACATTTATTTTTGTTTTGAGACAGCGAGCGAGCAGGGCAGAGAGAGAGAGAGAGGGAAAGAGAGAATCCCAAGAGATCCCAATATAGAATCACTATATTGTACACCATTTATAACACTGTACATAAACTATACTGAAGTTAAAATTTAAAAATGGTAGATATATGGAGCAAAAAATAATTTAAAAAACAAAAGGAAATCCTTTCTATTACAAAAAAGATGTTAAATATTTACTATGATGCTGAGAGCACAGGGCCTGACACAGGGCTCGATCTCATGAACTGTGAGATCGTGACCTGAGTCAAAGTCCAATGCTTAACCCGCTGAGCCACCCAGGCGCATAGTATATGTACCCGAGCTTTCTTGATCCTTGGAGGGATATTTCTGAGTATGTCCTAACCTGAACTGCCCAATAAGTAGCCACTAGCCACATGGGACTTTGAGCATTTAAACTCTACCTAGTCTGGGGTTCCTGGGTGGCTCAGTCGATTGAGCATTTGACTTTAGCTCAGGTCATGATCTCGTGGTCTGTGGGTTCAAGCCCCGCGTCAGGCTCTGTGCTGCCAGCTCGGGGCCTGGAGCCTGCTTCCGATTCTGTGTCTCCCTTTCTCTCTGCTCCACCCCCATTCATGCTCTGTCTATGTCTCTCTAAAATAAATAAAAGTTAAAAAAATTTAAAAAAATAAAATAAACTCTACCTAGTCTGCCATGAGATGTGCTATAAGTATCAAAGATATCATCAAAGGCTTATTTCTAATGACATGGATGGAGCTAGAGAGTGTAATGTTAAGTAAAAGAAGTCAGTCAGAGAAAGACAAATATCATATGATTTCACTCTTATGTGGGATTTAAGAAAGAAAACGGGGTGTCTCGCTGGTTCGTTGGTAGAGCACGTAACTCTGGATCTTGGGATTGTGAGTTTGAGCCCCACGTTGAGTGTAGAGATTGCTTAAAAACAAAATATATTTTAAAAATAAGAAACAAATGAGCGAAGGGAAAAAACAGAGGGAGAGAAAGAAACCAAGAAACTATAACTATAACTATAGAGAACAAGCTGGTGGTTACCGGAGGGAGGTGAGTGGGGGGATGGGTGAAATAGGTGATGGGGATTAAGGGGCGCACTTGTGTGAGCACTGGGTGGTGTATGGAAGTGTTGAATCACTGTATTGTACACCATTTATAACACCGTGCATTAAGTATACTGAAATTAAAATTAAAAATGGTAGATAAATGGAGCAAAAAATAATTTAAAAAATAAAATCCTTTCTATCACAAGAAAGACATCAAAGATTTAATTTGATAAAAGAATGTAAAATATCTCATTGATATTTTTGTAGTGACTACATGTTGAAATGGTAATATTTTGGATATATTGCAGTAAAGAAACTACATCATCTTTATTAATTTTACCTGTTCCTTTTTAGTGTTTTATGTGTGGTTCTTAGAAAATTTTAAAATACATACGTAACTTGCATTTTTTATAATGTTTATTTATTTTTGTGAGAGAGAGAGAGAGACCATGAGCAGTGCAGGGGCACAGAGAAGGAGAGAGAGGATCCAAAGCAGGCTCTGCACTGACAACAGCGAGCCTGATGTGGGGCTTGAACTCAGGAACTGTGAGATCTTGACCCAAGTTGAAGTCGGATGTTTGACTGAGGAGCCCAGGAGCCCCACATTCTATTTCTACTGGACATCACTTTCTTTTTATAAGTAAATTCTATCCATGACTTGGGGCTAGAACTCACTTACCCAAGATCAAGAGTCTTGATCATGCTTAACTGACTGATCCAGCCAGGTGCCCTTGTTGGACAGCGCTTTTCTGAACAGTCTCTGAAAATCGCCAGGACTGAAGCCCAATGGCCCAGAGGTGAAATCAGCTTGTTAGCAAATCCTTTATTGTCTTCTCCCTTCCCTGTCTCCCTTCCTTATTCTCTCCTCCTGCTTCCTGGGATCACCTCCCAAATAAACTACCTGTGTTCATACCCTTGTTTCAGGGTCTTCCTTGGGTGGGAACACGAGTAAGGGAAGAGAGTGAAGGGCAAACTAAAGATATTAAGTGAGCTGCAGTTTTACAACCTCAACCAAGAAAATACTTGGTGCTGCTAAAGATATGATCCCCTCCCCTTTCCTCCCATCAAACAATTTTTTGACTCCCTAATGCACATACAATTGGCATGAGATCTTTCACCATGTGCCCAAGATACCCTTCGCCTTGAAACCCATGGTCTTGCTACACCGTTTATCTTTCATATCTCCTTGCTTTTATGTATCCTTTCCTCCAAGCCTGAAATTTACTTTCCCTTTCTCTCTCTCTCTCTCTCTCTCTCTCTCTCTCTCTCTCTCTCTGGCAAGCCCTTATCTGTATTTCAAACCCCAACTCAAATGTAAACTATTATGTTGGGTATTCCCTAGTCGATCTAATATCTTGGTGTCTTATTTCCTAGTAATCCCATTCCTCATCCGTGTATTGAAGTGTATCAAGGGGCTCCTGGGTGGTTCAGTCAGTTCTGGGTCTGACTCTTGATTTTGGCTCAGGTTAGTCATGATCTCAGGGTTCATGAGCTCAAGTCCCACGTTGGGCTCTGTGTTGACAGTTTGGAGCCTGCTTGAGATTCTCTCTCTCCCTCTCTCTCTCTGCCTCCACTGCTCATGCTTTCCGTCTCTCTCAAAATAAATAAATAAATAAGCATTTTTAAAAAAGTGTATCAAGCCGTATTATAATTACCAGTTTTTGTCTGTCTTCTATGTTCTACTTATTACACACTCCTTTTTAATTTTTTCATGTTTATTTATTTTTGAGAGAGAGAGGCAAGCAGGAGAACGGCAGAGACAGAGAGGGAGAGAGGGAGGCAGAGGATTCAAATTGGGCTCCCTGCTGTCAGCACAGAGCCCGATGCGGGGCTGAAACCCATGAATCATGAGTCAAAGTCGGTCGCTGAACCAACTGAGCCACCCAGGTGCCCCAATTTCCTATGCATTCCTAAGACCATTCTGTTTCTCCAGTAGCAAGCGGATCTCTGGCACATAAACGCTGCTTCACGCCATGTGGACTGAAAAGTCTATAGGGTCTTAAACCAGGCTTTCTCAAAGGTTTCCATTTAAGAAGCCCCAGCTGGAAGAGGTGTTTGGATGTGGGGGAAGGAATGCATAGCAAATGAGTTTTTGCTACAAGATAAACTTACAGCAGTAAATAAAATTTCATCGCTACTCTACAAAATCTAAATGAGTTTTGTATTTCACTCTGTATAGTCTATCTCCGTATTTTGATATAAGACATGGTTTAAATCGGCACTAGGGAAATGAAATGCACAAACTCTTGTCTCATTAGTGAATGGGCAAGAAAGATGCTCTGAGCTGAGCTTATTAATTCTAAAATATTGCACACAACTGAAGCAAGTAGAAATTACCTGGAAGGTCTGGTATTAGGTGAATCCCTGGAATATCTAGAAAGCCACAGTATACTGAAAGCCCGAGATGTGTGTACATACAAGGACATATGAGGCAACAGCTTTTTTTTTCTTTTTTTCTTTTCTCTTCATGGCCCTTCTTTTCAAGCTACTATTCTTCTCCTGTTGTGTGTTCTTGGGGCCTTTGTCAAAAATTAGTTCATCAAAGGGGCACCTGGGTGGCTCATTCAGTTGAGCGTCCAACTCTTGATCTGGGGCTCAGGTTATGATCTCACAGTTTGTGGTTTTGAGCCCCTGCATTGGGCTCGGCACTGACAGCGTGGAGCCTGCTTGGGATTCTCTCGCTCCCTCTCTCCTCCTTCCCCACTTGCTCTCTCTCCTTCAAAATAAATAAACTTAAAAATTAGTTTGTCATATATGCATGGGCTTATTTGGGGACGCTTGATTCTATTCCATTGGTCTATGTGTCTGTCTTTATGCCAGTACCATACTGTTTTGATTACTGTCGCTTTGAAATATAGCTTGTAATCAGGAACTGTGATGCCTCCAACTTTGCTCTTTCTCAGGCCTGCTTTGCCTTTTGGGGGTATTTGTGGATCCATGCGAATCTGTGGTTGGTGGCATGCATTTACGAGATGCGGGGGCTGGTTGCAGGCACACAGACAGGGATAGCTCAATGGCAGTGGTCAGCACTGGATCGAAGCCCACAAACAGCCATGCACGGTGGTGGATGCTGGTGACAGGAGCTGGGTGGCACACGGGTGCACAACTGTGTGTCCATGCTGTATGCACACAGTGATGCGAGCCCGTGACAGGAGTCACAGCCAGATGCAGACCCACAGCATCCGTGGAGGCCTTGGCTGTCAGCATGCACACACAGCTACAGTGAATGGGGCCAACTTGCAGTGTCGATTTCAGGCATTGGTGGCCGGGTGGGCAGAGGGACTAGGGAGGGACTCAGGCAGCTGGTGTCGGCAATCTGGAAAACCTTGTGGGGTAAAAAACGTCAGCAGTGGAATCTGCAAAGGGTCTGAGGTTACTTCACTTTGTTTTTCATCTCTGCCTTAATACTCAGTACGTTCTGTTCTTATCATTGCTTTTTACAGTACGCTGGTCAGTGCCTTTCACCTGGTGTGAGCACGATAAACATTTGCTGAATATGGTCACTTTGTGAGAATGTGCTTTTTAAGATTACTGTGCTAATCTGGTAACGAAAGGAAGTGTTTGTTCTTTTATTATAACAGAGTTCTAGTATTTTTTTCAATATGCAAAATAACAAACACAAAAGGTCAAGACCCTTTTATAGAGTGAAGTGCTGGCCTTCTTCCCACCTTTAAAAAATATTTTTTAATGTTTATTTCTTTTTGAGAGGAGAGAGACAGAGCATAAGCAGTGGAAGGGTAGAGAAAGAGGGAGACACAGAATCCGAAGAAGGCTCCAGGCTCTGAGCTGTCAGCACAGAGCCCGATGAGGGGCTCGAACTCACAAACCATGAGATCATGACCTGAGCTGAAGTCGGACGCTTAACCCACTTAGCCACCCAGGTGCTGCCCCCCCTACCCCCGCACCTTTTTTTCCCCTACCATTGCCTGACCAAATTTGTTTCCAGATTAAGCCAGCAATAGATTCTTCAGCATTATCAACAAGTGATAATTTTCTAAGACTTTAGTTTTCCAAAGCCATGTTATAAATCGTGTTCTAAATCTTGCACTTCTTCTGAATCCAAGATACCATTTAACTCCAGTTGCCTTGAAAGCCATCACCACAGTACCTCCTAAGTTAGCTCAGTGTATTTAAGTGTGTGTAACATTACTAGGAAGAAAGGATCTCTTATGCCTTACACTCCAGGCAGATCTGAAAATATCTATGGGGAAACAGATGAATATAGCATAGGCATGAAGGAAGGAAGTCTTCAATTTTTTTAAAAAGTTGTTTTTATCGTTTATTCATTTTTGAGAGATGGAGAGAGACAGAGCTTGAGGCAGAGAAGGGCCAAGAGACAGGGAGACCCAGAATCAGAAGCAGGCTCCAGGCTCCGAGCTGTCAGTGCAGAGCCAGATGCGGGGCTTGAACTCACGTGAGATTGTGACCTGGGTGGAAGCAGGACGCTTAACCAACTCAGCCACCCAGGGGCCCCTGTTTTTTATTTCTTGAACTCATCATACACACTGCTATCTCAGAGACTTTGCATTTTGCAGTTCCCTCTGCCAGGAAAACTTTTCCCTCAAAAAGCTACTTGTTTCATTCTTCATTGCGTTTTGATGTCTGCTCAAAAGTTACCTGCTCAAAGAGGCCTCTCCTTTTTCACAACAAAAGAAATTCTCTCTTCTTTTTTTACATGTGTATTTATTTTTGAGAGAGAAAGAGAGAGAGCGAGAGAGCGTGGGCATGCACTTGAGCAGGGGAGGGGCAGAGAGAGACAGAGGGATAGAATCCTAAGCAGGCTCCACGCTGTCAGTGTAGACCTCAACATGGAGCTCAAACTCACAAACCCTGAGATCGTGACCTGATCCAAAATCAAGAGTCCGGCACTTAACTGACTGAGCTCCTCAGGTGCCCCAGAAGAATATTCTCTATCTTAATCTCAGTATTTGTCACCCCTTGGCTACATACTTAATCCTTATGTATTTGCATGTTGTCTTTCTCCCTACCTAGAATGTCCGCTCTATGAAGGCAGGGACTTTGTCCGACTTGCTCTCCACTGCTTCTGTTAGGACCATACCTGGTGCATAGTAAGGCCTTGGCAAACACTTATTCAACGATTTACTCCAGATTTAACTACTCCTACCTGACAGAAGTAGCCTGAGGCCCACATAAGCATATACTGTGCTCTATTTTCCTTGTATTAACACCTAGCAATATCGACCATGATCCTTCCATTCATCTCGAGGAGTCTGTAAGCTTCCCAAAGACAGGAGCTAAGTCCTGATCTTCTCCGCTACTGACTGATAGAAACAAAACAGAGTAGCCATGGGCCTTCCATCCCCCATAATCCAGGCTTCTGCCCAACCTGATGGCAACTAAGAGGAATGTCTGTCAGTAACATGTCTTGTTAAAAACACTGCAGGGGTGCCTGGGTGGCTCAGTCAGGTGAGTGGCCGACTTCGGCTCAGGTCGTGATCTCAAGGTTTGTGAGTTCAAGCCCTGCTTCAGATACTCTGTTCCCCTCTCTCTGTGCCCCTCCCCTATTCGCACTTTCTCTCTCTCTCTCTCATTCTCTCAAAAGTAAAAAAGAAACATTAAAAAATAAAAAATAAAATAAATAAAGTACATTGCTGGATTTCTAAGGCTGGAAAATTCCAGTGGCAAATTCTTGGTCATGTTCTATGTTCCTTATTGTGTGGTTTACTAGTAAATCAATTTTGACAGCTATTTTTCCACAAAGAAGAGTAGGTAAAAGAGAGTAGGGGGAAATTCAGATACATTTCTTTTTTCAAAGTCTCAATCAGAACACTTGGAACGATGTGAAAGGCGGCCAAGCATTCTTTAATCTGCTAGCAAGTGTCAGGACCTTTTGGATTTTAAGGCTGATCTGACCAAATCTTCAGGTGAAGAAGTATTGTACTGAGGAATGTCTAGGAAATTTTTAAATATCATATGTTGCTTCCACAAGATGTTTTAGTGGCTACAGATCTGTATATCTGCATACATAAAAAGGGCTTTCCTCCATTTCTTACCAGATTAGGTCAATGTGAAGAATGATAGAAAGCTTGGGAAGTCCAGGAGGCTTATCCAGTTTAAGGTTTGGTGTATCATTATTGACCGACACAGCTGTAATGCTGTCTCTATTTAGAGAAAACCCTAGGGGCGCCTGGGTGGCTCACTCGGTACTCGGTTAAGGCATCCAACTTTGGCAAAGGTCATGATCTCAAGGTTTGTGAGTTCGGGCCCTGCGATGGGCTCTGGGCTGACAGCTCGGAGCCTGGAGCCTGCTTTGACTTCTGTGTCTCTCTCTCTCTGCCCCTCCCTTGCCCATGCTCTGGCTCTCCTTGCCTCTCAAAAATAAATTTAAGGTGTTAAAAAAATTTTCAAAGTAAACACTGAAAACCACAGTGACCTATACAATAAAAAATAATTTTGTGAGCTTACTCCCAGAATGCCCTGTTGGCACCAACGTTGTTAAGAACAGAGAAGCATTGAGTAAGGACTGCAGGTGTTGGCTCATGGTTGGTAATTAACACATGCAATAAAGTGTTAACTTACCTTTTCATGGGCGATTACGATACTGAACCACCAATGCAACCTAGTAACATTTTAAATCTTTTAAGTTAATACCAGATGTACAAGCTTTGGAGTAATTCTTCTCAGTTTCTTTTTTTAAATATATGTATAATTCTTCTGAGTTTCTTACCAACAAATGCATGCTGTGTGTTTTCTTAATTTTGATCCAATGTTTTTTAGTTTAAAAGGAAAAGAAGTTGAGTAGCAATAAAACAGTCCCATAAAAGTAAAACCACTGATCATTTTACATTTCTAAGTTAGAGTTTGGTGATCAGAAAGCCTGGGTTACCAACTTCTTAGATGTGCAGACTTTCTGTCACACGGAACTTTGGAAATTTAGCACTGAAAAGATGCTAGGAAGCAAATACAGCGTTTTCCCATGGGAAAATTGCCAAATAGGAAAACTGGTTTTTCCCATATTGATTTCCCTTTGAGTTGAAGAAGCCATATCCCCAAGTCTGACCTCTTTTTCAATGAACATTTATGGAACACTTGACCACCCAGGAAAGATCACTGACTTCTCCCCTCCTCCCATCCATCGAATTTTCTTGGTCTCCATCCTGTTAGGATGGAGTCATTTGACATCACAGACATAGACTTGAATATTTTGGATAAATCTCCCACAGTTGTTTCTGAGGCATTCATTTGAACTGTGTGCTGCATCACAAAACTAACATTAGTGGGGAAACCATCAATTAAAAAGTGAAATAGGGAACTTCCAGGTTTTAGTTCTGCACAGAAGGGGCTCAGAAGTCACTGCTCTCTCCTTCCCATAAGTAAAGAGGTGAGCAGACTGAAAAATGAGTGGTTCTTCTTGGATGTGAGGAGAGGAGAGCACACAACGCAAACTACTGCCCTCCAGATTGAAGAGACAGACAAGTGGATACAGGGAGTCCCACTTTGCCCAGTAGGAGCCACCACAGGAACCAGCACCATGGTAGGACAATTGCAACTGTAATTAACAAATTGCTGTCGGCTCAGGCCAGCCAACTCAGATTTGTAATCTCCAGGGGGACACAATTATTGTGCGGGGCACACTCTTGTGAGATTTACCACCAGGAGCTCTACCAGAGTGCCACAGCAAATATTGAAGAAATATCCCCTTGGGCTTTCTGCAGGGAGGGGGGAAAGGAAGCCTTCTGAAACACTACAGAACACTCTGTTCTTCGTAAGGTCTGCCCTGAGGAGAAATCAGTGCACCAGGGCCTCACCTGCCAGGGTACCATCAGAGCCTAACAAACTTGGGGAAAGGAAATGCCAAGCTCCAGTCCATTCTCACCATCATGTCCCATGTAAGGGAAGAGAAAAAAACTGGAAAACACCTGTGAAGTTTATAGTCTAGAGGCAAGGTTCCCTAAAAGTCCGAAGCCTAATCATAAGACTACTGAATGTTTCCCCTTCACCCACACCTCATCACCATAGTACGAAAGGCCTATTCACAGTAGTTCTTTTCTCCAGCGTATTGTGTCCAGCGTTCAAGAAAAAATTACAAGGCATACTGAAAAGCAAAATGCATATTTTGAAGAGACAGAGCAAGAATCAGAACCAGACTCAGATATGGCTGCAATGTTAGAATTATCCCACCAGTAATTTATTTTATTTTTTTAACATTTATTTATTTTTAAGAGAGAAAAAGACAGAGCATGAGTGGGGAGGGGGCAGAGAGAGAGGGAGACACAGAATTTGAAGCAGGCTCTAGGCTCTGAGCTGTCAACACAGAGCCTGACGTGGGGTTCAAACCCGTGAACTGTGAGATCATGACTTGAGCCATTGCTTACAGGACTGAGCCACTCAGGCACCCCATCACACCAATAATTTAAAACAATTGCGATTTGGGACGCCTAGGTGGCTCACTCGGTTAAGCGTCTGACTTGGGTTCAGGTCATGATCTCACAGTTTGTGAATTTGAGCCCTGCCTGGGCTGTGTGCTGAGAGCTCAGAGCCTGGAGCCTGTTTCAAATTCTGTGTCTCCCTCTCTCTGTCCCTCCCCTGCCCACACACTCTCTTTCTCTGTCTCTCAAAAAAAATGAATAAAGGTTAAAACAACTGTAATGAATATGTTAAGGGTTCTAACGCATAAAGCAGACAGATAAAGAACAGATAAACAAAGTAAGCACAGAGATGAAAATCCTAAGAAACAGCCAAAAAGAAATGCTAGAGGGGCACCTGGGTGGCTCAGTCGGTTGAGCGACTGGCTTTGGCTCAGGTCATGATCTTGCAGTTCGTGGGTTCAAGCCCTGCATCAGGCTCAGAGCCTAGAGCCTGTCTTTGGATTCTGTGTCTCCCTTTCTGACCGTCCCCTGCTCATTCTCTCTCTCTCTCTCTCTCTCTCTCTCTCTCTCTCTCTCTCTTGCTCTCTCTCTCTCAAAAGAAAATAAAACATTCAAAACATTTAAACATAAAACATTTAAAAAATGCTAGAGATTGAAAACACTGTAACAGAAATGGGAAATGTCCTTTAAAGAAGTTATTAATGGGCTGGACATAACTAAGGAAAGAATCTCTGAGCTAGAGGATATAACAATGGAAAACCCAAAACCCGAAAATCAAGGAAAACAAAGACTGAAAAATGGAAGAAACTGTCCAAAGACTGTGGGACAACTATGAAAGGTGTGACCTACATGAAATTGGAATATTGGAAGAAGAAAAGGAGAAAGGAATAGAAGAAATATTTAAATCAATAATGACTCAGAATTTCCCCCAAATTGATGTCGGACATCAAACTACAAATCTGGGAGGCTTAGAGAACACCAAGCAAGATAAACAGAAAAAAAAAATACACCTACGCATATCATTTTCAAACTACAGGAAATCAAAGCTAAAGAATAAATTATGATAAGGGACAGGGGAAAAAATCTTACCTGTAGAGCAACAAAGGTAAGAATCACATCTGATGCCTTCTCATGAACCGTGCAAGCAGGATGAGAGTAGAGGAAGATATTTGAGAGACAAACGTCACCCCTAGAATTCTGTACCCCTCAAAATTCTCCTTCAACAATGAAGAAGTGGAGACTTTCTCAAACAAACAAAACATGGGGAGAAAGACAAATATATGATGTCACTTATATGTGGGATCTAGAAAAACGAAACTGACAGAAACAGTAGAATAGTGGGGTGGCTTTCGGCGGGTGGGGAGTGGGAGCATTGGAGAGATGTTCTTTGAGAGAAACATTGCAACTAGAAGAGGAATAAGTTCTGGACATCCAATGTGCATCATGGTGACTATAGTCAGTAATCTTGCATCATAAATTTCAAAGTTTCTGAGAGACTAGCTCTTAGTTGTTCTCACCACAAAGATGAAATGATAATAATCCAGTGTGATAGATGTGTTAGCTGACACCATGGTGATAATTATATTACACTATATAAATGTTTCAAGTTAACCTTAAACATACACAGTGTTATATGTCAATGACCTCTTAATTTTTAAAAATTAAGAGAATTTTTTTCCAGTAGACTTGCCTTGTGAAACGTTCAAAGAAGTTTTTTAGAGAGGGTGAGAGAAAACACTATTGGTAAGAACCTCAAATCTACATTAAAAAAAAAAGGAGGAGCTTCAAAGAAGGAAGAAGTGGAGCTAAAATAAAAACTTCTTTCTTATTCATCATTGATTCAACAGATTACCATTTGTTCACGAACATAATAGCAACAATGTATTCAATTACGTATGCTTAGGTATTATTATATATATACCTGAAATGAATAACAACAATGATATAAAGAATGAGTGGAAGGAATTAAGATAATTTTGTTACTATAAAGTACAGACATTACCTGTGAAGTGATGTAGTGTTCTTTGAAAGTGGATTTTTTAAAACATTTATTCATTTTTGAGAGAGAGAGTGTGAGTGGGGGAGGGGCAGAGAGAGAGGGAGACACAGAATCCAAAAGAGGCTCCAGGCTCCGAGCTGTCAGCACGGGCACCATGTCAGGTTGTATGCTAACGGCTTAGAGCCTGGAGCCTGCTTTGGATTCTGTGTCTCCTTCTCTCTCTGCCCCTCCACCTCTCTCTCTCTCAAAAATAAATAAACATAAAAAAAATAAAAATGGTAAAATGCCTTTACAAATTCCTCACCAAAGAAGGAACCTAGATGACAAACAAGCATATGAAAAAATGCTTCACCTTGTATGTCATCTGAGAAATACAAGTTAAAACAACAATGAGATATCACTACACACCTATTAGAACAGCCAAAATCCGGAATACTACAACACCAAATGCTGGTGAGGATGTGGGTTAACAGGAACTCTCATTCATTGCAGCTGGCAATACAAAATGATGCAGCCGCTTCGGAAGACAATTTAGCAGTGTATTACCAAACTAAGCCTCCTCTTGCCTAACAATCCAGCAATCACACTCCTTGGTATTTACACAAAGGAGTTGAGAACCTGTCCACACAAAAACCTGCACACAGATGTTTATAGCAGTTCTACCCATCATTGCCAAAACTTGGAAGCAGCCAAGTGTCTGTCAGTAGGTAAACGGATAAATAAACTATGAGACATCCAGACAATGTGATATTATTTAGCACTAAAATTAAATGCGCTATCAAGACATGAAAATGTAGAGACCAAGCTTACATGCATTTTACTGAGCGAGAGAAGCCAATCTGGTAAAGCAAGATTTCACCCAGATGACTTTCTGGAAGAGGCAATACTACAGAGCCACTAAAAAGATCGGTGGTCTCTAGGGTTGACAGTGGTAGGGAGTGATAACCAGGGGGAACTCAGAAGATATTTAAGGTGGGGAAACTATTCTGTGTGATATTATAATGATGGATGTCATTACATGTTTTTCCACACCCATCGGATGTACAATAACAAGAGTAAATCCTCAGGCAAACTAAAGATTTGGGGTGATTATGGTGTGCCCATGTAGGTTCATCCTTGGTAAAAAAATGGACCATTCTGATAAGTGAGGTTCATAATGAGGAAGGCTATGCATGTGTGGATCAGGGGACATAGGGGAAATCCCTGTACCTTCCTCTCAATTTTGTTGTAAATCTAAACTTGCTCTAAAAAAAAATAAAGTCTAGAGGCACCTGAGTGGCTCAGTCAGTTAAGTGTCTGATTTCAGCTCAGGTCATGATCTCACGGTTTGTGGGTTCAAGCCCTGTTGTCGGGCTCCACACTGAGGGGGCAGAGCCTGCCTGGGATTCTCTCTCTCCTCCTCTGCTGGGAGCTGCATCGGTCTTACTTGATGACACAGTCACAGTGAGGAAATGGCAGATGTTTGCACGGCTCCTGCCATGAGAGTTGAAACCGATATCTCCTTCTGCTACTACTGCTCATGTGAAATTAAGCCTGTTGCCATTAATTAGGCCTTACAGCATTCTAAATCAGACTGATATTCCCCACACAGCTACCCCATAAGAAAAAAAAATTCCTGTCCCTGCATAAGAGATTTTGGATCAAAACATTATAAATAAAACACAGACCTAAAACATGAACTTGAAGGTGTTAAAAACACAAAAATTGCATTTGAGTGTGGCCCGGAGAAAAGGAGCCTAATTTGGAGATAAAAATTAAAAACAAGGTCAAAAACAGTCCATTTGAGGCTGGTCTGAAGAAAATTGGAGCCTAAATTGGAGATTAGAAGTAAAAGACAAGGTCAGAACATGATCCCCTCCCAAAGTATATGTTTGACAAATATCTTCCCTTATACTGACTTCAGTTATGAGGATGGATAAGAATGTGGGAAACCCAGGTGCAAGACCAACACACACAGGGCCCCCATTGCGCCTACAGAAAGAAAAGGGCCTTCTCAAGCAACTTGGTTTTTTAAATTTGTTTATTTATTTATTTATTTTAATGTTTTATTTATTTTTGAGACGGAGACAGAACATGAGCAGGGAGGGGCAGAGAGAGAGGGAGACACAGAATCCCAGGCAGGCTCCAGGCTCTGAGCTGTCAGCACAGAGCCCAACGTGGGGCTCAAACCCACAAATTGTGAGATCATGACCTGAGCCCAAGTCGGAGTCTTAACCCACTGAGCCACCCAGGGGCCCCAGCAACTTGTTAATAAACATTTTTTCTCTTTTCTTTTTTCTCTTGTAGTTTATAAGCCAATCACAATAACTCTTAGCCTATCTATATACAACCTAACCTATGTTTTAATCTTAGCTTTACTAACCTTAATAGTATGTATGTTAATCCTGTTTTCTACTAAAAACATCCTGTTATATTCTTAGTTATAAAATTTACTCAACTTCACTTTAAGAACATTACATGATTTGGTTGTAACTTGTTAATTAAAAAACAAAGTCATAAATATTGGCCAATAACTAACCTGTACAAAACTAGATAGGTTTGTTAGGTTTTGAATCTGGGAGACTGGCACCAAGAATAAATGGGATGGTTCTAAAAACACTTCTGTAAAATTTGTTTCTGTACACTTTCGATGATTAAAGCACCTTATCACCAAGAATTAGTTACTGTAAAAAATTCTATTTTCTGATGTCATGTTACTGCTTGATCAATAAAAAGAGACACCAAAGCAGACAGAGCAGAGATGGCTGCCTGGTGATCAAGAAAGAAACTTGTGGCTCTCTCATCACTCTCTTGTGCCGACACTGTCCATCCTTCGGGGAACCCTGGACCTGCTGGAGCTGGACTCTGGCACTCCTCTCTCTGCTCCTCCCCTGCTCTCTCTCTTTCAAAACTAAATAAACTTAAAAAAATTAATAAATAAATAAAAATTAAAACAATAAAAATAAAGTAAAAAAATAAGGTCTACCACCATCAATGAAAACCCAATATATGATTAAATGAAGACTTCCACAGTTCCTTTCTCCTACACAGCCATACACCGGAGTTGGAATGGGTATCAACTTAGTGGGAAAGCTTCCAGATATTTACAATATAGAGCATTTCTAAAAATATAAATTGCCTCAACAATGCAAAAAAAAATCTAAATATAAAACACTAGAGTACATAGCATGTAGTAAGGATAAATACCATTCAAGAAGGTTATATTCATGTCAAGATGTTTAGGGGCGCCTGGGTGACTCAGGTGGTTAAGCATCCAACTTCAGCTCAGGTCATGATCTCACTATTTGTGGGTTTGAGCCCTGTATCAGGCTCTGCGCTGACCACTCAGAGCCTGGAGCCTGCTTCCGATTCTGTGTCTCTTCTTCTCTCTGCCCTTCCCCCACTTGTGCTCTGTCTCTCAGAAATAAACATTTAAAAATTAAAAAAAGATGTTTATATATATACATGCAAAACTTTCTATGTACATATGTACATAAACATACATACATACAAGAATGTGTCTGCTGTGTTACCATACACTTAATACATTTCTCCCTATGAGTCATGGTCAAAAAGCCTGAAAAATCTTTGATCTAGAATCATTTTTGTGAAAGTATGGTCTGGAATGCTTGTATAAAACAGATACCTGAGCTCTCTCTCAAAACTTTTAAAGAGTTCAATTGAACAATGATTCCAGTGTCCTCACCTAATCTGAAAAGCGAAGCCTTGTTATGGTGTTAATGAGGAAGGGCTATGCTGCAGAACAATTAAAATCAGAGTCCCTGAGGGTTCTTACATGATTCTGATGTACAGCCAGGACTGAATTGAGAACCCCTGGATTCTACAGTGGTCTTTGGATCGCTTCTATGCCTTTTGGCTAAGATCAAGTGTAGTATCTACAGTGGAAACGGGTACTGAGAGTTACGTGCCAAGTAGGAAAGAGAGAGTAACATTTACATGGGCCAATCACCTCACCCAGGTCACTCCATCCCATCCAGTCCAATGGCTATCTTTATTATCTATCAAATCACCTGGAGGGCCTGTTACAACAGATTTGTGAACCCTTACCTCCAGAGTTTCTGACTCAGTAGGTTTAGAGTGGGGCCCAAGAATTTGCGTGCCTAACAAAATCCCACATAATGCTGCTTCTGCTGGTCTGACGATTACATTTTGAGAACCGGTGATTTATGCAAGAGATCAGCGATATTCTGTTGAAAGGGATATTTTAAGACATGCTGCTCAAACACAACCAAATGGGATTTATTCCAGGTATTGTAAGGCTGATTCAACATTGAATCATTAGTGGAATCTATCGCATCAATTGGCAAAAGAAGAAAAATGATCTGATGATATCAACAGATGCAGAAAAAGTATTTGACAAAAACGAACATCCATTTGCTCTCAGCAAATGTCTTAATTATCCAGTTCTGTCCTCCTAGGCCATTTTAACCCATCAATGAACTTCTTAAGGCAGAAGTGTAGGTTATTGGCTTGAAATCTTTTTTTTTCAATGCAGGGATTTACAGCTATAAAGTTCCCTGTAAACACGAATTTGCCACCCATGAGTTTTGCAAATGGTTTTGTATTTTCATTTTTACTTCTCTCACTGTATTTTCTAATTTTCCTTGTGATTTCTTTGACTCATTGGTAATTAAGGAATGTTTTCATTTCCAGATATTTGTGAATTTCCCCCAATTTTTTTGTTATTGACTTCTAATTTCATTTCCTTATTGTCAGAGAACATATTTTGTGTGATTTTAATCCTTTTAAACTTATGAATCTTGTTTGCTTTTGGTTTTTTTTAGAGAGAGAGAGAGAGAGAGAGAGAGAGAGGGTGCAAGTGAGTGAGGGGTAGAGAGAGAGAAAATCCCTTGAGGGGCAGAGAGAGAAAGGGAGAGGAAGAGGAAGTGGAAGAGGGAGAGGGGGAGACAGAGAGGGAGAAGAGAGAGAAGTGGGGCTCACCTGAAGCAGAGCTCGAGCTCACCTGAAGTGGGGCTTGCACTCACCTGAGGTGGGGCTAGAATTCACTCGATGCAGGACCTGAACTCACAAACCGTGAGATCATGACCTGAGCCAAGTCAGATACTTAACCCACTGAGCCACCCAGGTGCCCCTGTAAACTTATTAACCCTTGTTTGATGGCCTAACATATGGCCTAACTTGGAGAATGCTCCATGTGCACTTGAGAATATGTATTCTACTGTTGTTGGGTAGCATGTTCTGTATCTTTAGGATCTAGTTTGTTTCTAGTGTTGTTAATCTATTTTTTTGCTGGTCTTCTATGTAGTTATTTCTATCCATCATCAGAAGTGGGTATTGGAGTTTCCAACTCTCATTGTTGGCTTGCCTATTTCTTCCATCAATTCTATCAGTTTTTACTCCATGTATTTGGGGGGCTCTGTTGTTAAGTGCATGTATATTTATGGTTATGATATCTTCCTGATAGATTGACCCTTTTGCCATTACATTATGTCCTTCTTTTACTCTGGTAACAATTTTATCTTAAAGTCTACTTTTTTAAAACCTTTTATGTGAGTATACTTGATTTAAAAATGTTTTTGACCTTAAAATCTATTTTGTCTGTTATTAATATAGCCACTCCAACTCTCTCTTGTTTACCATTTGCATGGAATATCTGGTTCCATCCTTTTATTTTCAACCTATCGGTGTCTCTGAATCTAAAGTGTGTCTCTTGGCGGCACCTGGGTGGCTCAGTTGGTTAAGTGTCCGACTTCAGCTCAGGTCATGATCTCACAGTTCGTGGGTTCGAGCCCCGCGTAGGGCTCTGTGCTGACAGCTCAGAGTCTGGAGCCTGCTTCAGATTCTGTGTCTCCCTCTGTCTCTGCTTCTCCCCCCCTCATGCTCTGTCTCTCTCTCACACACACAAAAAACAAACATTAAAAATAAATAAATAAATAAATAAATAATGTATATCTCTTGTATGCAGAATATATTTTGACTATGTTTTTTTGAAGTCAGTTCCGCCAGGGCACCTGGGTGGCTCAGTTGGTTAAGTGACCCACTCTTGATCTGAGCTCAGGTCTCTATCTGAGGGTTGTGCGTTCAAGCCCCACATTGGTTTCTACACTAGGCGGGAAGCTTACTTTTAAAAAAAGTCAATTCTGCCAATTTCTACCTTTTAATTGGATAATTTAATCTGCTTATACTTAGTATAATTATTGACAAATTATTATGTTTGTCATCTTGCTGTTTTCTATATGTCTTATGCTTTTTTGTTATTCCTCAGTTCCTCCATTATTGTTTACATTATGTTAACATTTTGTGTTAAATGTATATATTATATATTTTTAAGTTTATTTATTTATTTTGAGAGAGAGCACAGTGGGGAAGGGGCAGAAAGAGAAGGAGAGAGAGAATCGCAAACAGGTCCCACACCATCAGCACAGAGCCCAATGCAGGGCTCGAACCCACGAACCATGAGATCATGACCTGAGCCAAAGTAGGACACTTAACCAACTGAGCCACCCAGGCACTCTTTATATCTATTATATTATAGCATTTTAATTCACTTGTCATTTTTGTTCCTATATACTTTTGAGTAATGTTTCAGTTGTTATCCTGGGCATTATCAATAAAGTCCTAATTTATTATAATCTAGTTTAAATTAAAATCAACTTAATTTCAATAGTACATAAAAAGTTTGCACCTACATAGCGGCATCACCCCCCTGCTTTATTTTGTCATTGTCATAAAGTCTGTTTTTATAGATTGTATGTCCACTGACTTAGATTTATATGTATTGCATTATGAATTGCCTTTTAAATCATGTGGGGAAACAAAAGGGAATTACAACAAATAGCACACTTATGCTGTCTTTTATATTTACCTATCTAGTTACCTTTACAAGTGTTCTTTATTTCTTCATGTGAATTCTAAGTACAAGCATACCTTGGAGATATTTGTGGCTTTGGTTCCAGACCACTGCAATAAAGGAAGTGTCACAACAGCATCAAATGAATGTTTTGGTTTCCCAGTGCATATAAAGTTATGTCTATGCTCTAATGTAGTCTGTTAAATGTGCAATAGCGTTATGTCTAAAAAACACTACCAATGAACATATCTTAACTTAAAAATACTTTATTGCTAAAAATTGTTACCCAACCTCTGAGCTTTCAGTGAGTTATAATCACTGATCACAGAACACCATAACAAATATAGTAATAATGAAAACTTTTAACCATTGTGAGAATTAGCAAACTGTGGCATAGAGACATGAAGCAAGCAAAGGTTATTGGGGAAAATGGCGCGCTGAGGGTGATAAAGCAAGGTCTGCCTATATTGCCTGGTGTCCTTTCTTTTCATCCTGAAGAACTACCTGTAACATTTCTCATAGTGCCCGTTTGCTCGTGACCGAATCTCTCAGCTTTTGTTTATCTGGGAATGTCATAATTTCTCCTGCCTTTTTGAATAACAGCTTTTATACAAATAGAAATCTTGGTGTACAATTTCCTTCAGCATTTTGAATATGTAGTTATACTGCTTTCTGGCACCCATGGTTTTTGATGAGTAACCAGCTGTCAGTCTAATTGATGACGGCTTTTATATGCAAAATTGGTTTTCCTGGTTGCTCCTTTCAAGCTTCTCTTTTTGTTTTTCTAGGTTTCAACAGTTTGATTATTATGCTTCTTGGTTTGGGTCTTATTGAGTTTATCTTACTTGGAATACAATGTTTTCTTGGATGTGCATATTAATATTTTAAATCAAATTTTTAAAGGTTTTGGCCATTTATTATTAATTCAGATATGTGGTTTTTATGTTTATTTTTGAGAGAACGCAAAGAGAGGGGAACAGAGGATCCCAAATGAGCTCTTTGCTGACAGCAATGAGCCCGATGTGGGGCTTGAACTCATGAACTGCAATATCATGACCTGAGCTGAAGTTGGACGCTCAACCGACTGAGCCACCCACACGCCCTATGCAGATATGTTTCTACTCCTTCCTCTTTTTGCTCCCCTCCTAGAGCTCCCATTATATATGCTTCATAATGCCCCATAGTTCTCTGAGACTTGGCTCATTTTTCTTCATTCTCTTTCCTTTCAGTTCCTCAGACTTGATCATCTCAATTGACCTATGTTTGAGTTCTTTGATTCTTTCTTCTGCCTTCTCAAATCTACTGTTGAACCCTTAGTCAATTTTTAATTTCAGATGTACTTTTAAGTTCCGGAAGTTTTATTGGGTTTCTTTTTATTATTTCTATTTCCTTACTGATATTATCTACTTGTTGAGACTTGCTCTTAAACTTTCTTTTAGTTCTTTAGGCATGGTTTACTGTAGCTCTTTAAGGATATTTAAAATAGTTGCTTTAAAGTCTGCCTAATAAGTCCACTATCTGGATTTCCTCAGTGACAGCTTTGTATCAATTGCTTATTTTCTTGTGCATGGGTCATACTTTCTTGTTTCTTTGCAAATCTCCTAATTACATATTTTTTGAAAGCAACTCACTTCAAATAGTATAATGTAGCAACTTGGGAAATTTCCTGACCAGGGTTTGTTGTTTCTGCTGCTTTTAGCAGTTGCTTGCTTAGTGACTTTAGTGACTTTTCTTAGCTAATTTTGTAGGCTGTATCTTTATCATGTGGAGCCACTGGAGTCTCCTTGGTTAGCTTAGTGGTCAGTTAATAATTAGGTACCATTTTCTTTAGATGGTTAGAACCAATGAGGCTCGCTATCTTTGCCTGGGGCGGGGGGAGTTTTCTGTGCGGAGGGAGAGAAAAAGAGTTGAGGGATGTCTTCAACACTCTACTAGGTAGTTTATAATTCCATATTAGCTTTCAATTCCTGTTTTTGTAGTCTTCACGTTCAGTCCGAGCCTCTATAGCCTTCTTTGTCTTTAATGAGCATGTTCAAAGCCCCCATGCATGTTTTGTTACCTTCTAAATTCTCAAAAATATATTGGAGCTTTTCAACATCTCCGTGGATATTTCATTCCTCAGCTTTTCATTTTCAGTTCCCTGGCTAGTTTATTGTTGGCCTCAATTACGATCTCTCACTTCAGGTAGATGTGATGTTCAAACATTTGAGAAATTCCCCTCCATCACCCAGGGAGAAAGGTTTATCACTAGGAGGGTTTACGTGAGCTCAAAAAAGGACCAGCCTTTCAAGTGGTGCCTTCCAGGGAATGACTTGGTAATGATTCCTCTGGGGGGTGGAGGGGAAGTTCTGAAAGATCTTCAGCTCTCCTCTGGCTGTCTCTGGTACTGAGAATGCAGGTTATTATTTTCAATACCGCCGCGGAGCTGGGGAGAAGTGGATGAAACTAGGATTAGTTAAAATGCCACAAATCTTGATGTTTCTGATCAAGACGCAGTCATAACACTTCCCCGTATTAGTGTCTGGTTAGTCTCACTGCTTTTGTGAAGGGGCAAAATTGCAGTGTTCCTCACTTGACATTTTCACTGATGCCTCCCCCTCTTAATTTTTTTTTTTGACAACTCGTCTTGTAATGGAAAATCATCCACTTTTGAAAAACCAGCGACAACATTACCCTTCTGAACTTTTTTGTTTGTTTTGTTAATCCAGCCCCGGCTGAAATGGCATTGGTAATGCAAATCTACTTTTGAAGCCAGATTTGATACACTGTATTATTACTGTTCTAGACATTCTCAGTGAGAATGAAACAAAACTAAAAAAAAATCAAAGTTAAAAGTCTGAATCAACATTTCCAGAATCATAGGTACAAAAGATCATAAATGTACACAATGTTTTCAAGATGATAAATTATATAGAAGCAAGCAAAAAGAAAAAAGCAATTTCTGCTTCGAAGAGTTTAGATTCTATATAATGCTGAGATTGCAACACATAAGCTATTTCAAGTCAAAATTAAGACTGACACAGCAATGAACTAAATTCTATTTCATGTTTCTTTGAAGATGCTATAAGTTGAGAATAAAGTGTCAACTTGTCTTAACTTGGACTTCTTTATTACTTTAAGGAGTTAGCCTGAAACATACTAGTTCTATTAATTGGAACCGAGTTTTGGGCTGCTTCCAAATTGTATACATTCCTCCTAAAGGAAATGATATAAACTTCAGTGAAAATATGACCTCCAAGAGATCAATAATGAAACTAATTGAAATGTAATTAAAATTTAGGGAATTTTAAATACAAACTCTCTGTGAATTCCTCACAGAATGCTTATATAAGGACATAATCATTAACAGATCTGAAGCGGGATGTGGATTCGACTTCAAAATCTTTCATAAATTTTCTGTCAGAATATGGAAGGGTGTGCGTGTGCGTGTGTGTTAAAAAAATCAGTTGCCCTTATTTAATATTTGAGCACGTATTGGATTTTCAATTAACGGTAAAGGAAGAGTTGGCCTAAAATTGATCGGATTAGTGGCATGTGGGTGGGATTCTGGCAACATTCAAATGTTCACGTGAAAAATAAATGCCGACCCTGGAGCAAAAAAACAAAAATGCCTCCTTGAACGGATGACTTAGCCACATGTCCTAGCTGGAGCCTGTGCAGGGACAGAACATACAGGATGTGCTACGTTTCCCCCAAAACATAACTCTCTCTGTGCTAAATGGTGATACAAATTTCATTGCCAATATCTAGATTTCAGATAAAAATAGAAGCCCTCAGGACAGTCCCTGAGGCCTTCATCCTTAGATTTCGGAGGCAGGCAGTGCCTTCGTATATTAGTTCGAGGTCTAGAATTTTTAGTCTGGTTCGTTCTGTGAATAGGTGTTTCGCTTTATGGAAGAAACAGAATGTTCTGATTATGAGGATTAAAAAAAACCCCTCCAAAATGTACAAAGTCCCCCTGCATGCAAAACAAGTCATCAAGTCATCATTTAGTGAGTTAACATTCACAGCCGTAGTCCTCCAGACACTTCAAGGATCAAGTAGACAGCATTGCCATGCCTACACATAATGGAGAGCTCACAAAGGAGGCCCATTGCACAGCGTTATTCATGTACAGGAGGTAGCGAGGGAGGCAATGGGGAGGCTGTGTCTTTGGAGGCTGTGTGGACATTCCGCATCACAAAACAGTCCCGGCTCTCTAACTCAGTACATAAGCTATGATGTAGTCTCACTCTTTAATGGTTCAAGGCATAATTAAGCTGAACTCTGACTATACATTTATTTATTTATTTATTTATTCAAGTATCAGATATTAATTGAGTACCCACCCTGGGCCAGGAATAGTTCAGGGAGAAAGCAAGGGGCCCTGGGGAAACAAAGCCACAAAGTACTTCTTTCCCAGTGAAGACTACATTGAGGTCTCTTTACAGTACCAAGGAGCAGTATTTCATACGTAAAGTTAGTAATGGAAGGATAGTGGAATTCATTTATTACTATACTAGTATGTGGCTTCCTTGTTATAGGTACCATCCTGGACCTTAAGGAATTCGTGACATTTAGATAGATGGACAGGGAAAGTTGTTGTGATGAGGGGAATTGCATAGGTAAGGCACAGAGGCAGAACTAAACAGAAAACAGTGAAAAATTCAGACTTTTTATTAAAAAATTGTTTTGAGTGTGTATTTTTGAGACAGAGAGAGACAGAGTGTGAGCGGAGGAGGAACAGAGAGAAAGACATGGACTCCAACGCAGGCTCCAGGCTCTGAGCTGTCAGCACAGAGCCCAATGCGGGGCTCGAACTCAGAAATTATGGATC
This sequence comes from Suricata suricatta, assembly GCF_006229205.1. Classification (NCBI taxonomy): domain Eukaryota; kingdom Metazoa; phylum Chordata; class Mammalia; order Carnivora; family Herpestidae; genus Suricata; species Suricata suricatta. The sequence continues at coordinate 38,027,687 of NC_043717.1, forward strand.
ATGACCTGAGCTGAAGTCAGATGCTTAACTGACTGAGCCACCCAAACACCCCAAGACTTTTTTAAATGTTTTTATTTATTTTTGAGAGAGAGAGAGAGAGAGAGAGAGAGAGAGAGAGAGAGCGTGAGCAGGGGAGGGTCAGAGAGAGAGGGAGACAGAATCTGAAGACAGGCTCCAAGCTCTGAACTAGTTGTCAACACAGAGCCCAACAGATGGCTCGAACCCACGAACTGTGAGATCATGACCTGAGCCGAAGTTGGACTCTCAACCGACTGAGCCACCCAGGGGCCCTCCCAGACTTTTTTTTTTGAACAAATAACTTGACAGTCTCAGTTGTCTAATACAGAAATGGATTGTTTTCTGTATATATTTAATTAAAAAATATTTATTTATGGGACACCTGGGTGGCTCAGTCAGTTAGGCAGCCGGCTTCGACTCAGGTCATGATCTTGCAGTTGTGGTTTGAGCCCCACATTGGGCTTTGTGCTGGCAGCTTGGACCCAGAGCCTGCTTTGGATTCTGTGTCTCCTTCTCTCTCTGCCCCTCTCCCACTAGCATTCTCTCTGTCTCTCTCTCTCTCTCTCAAAAATAAATAAACATTAAAAAATTTTTAAAAATACATTTATTTATTTTGAAAGAGAGAGAGACATGGGGCGCCTGGGTGGCTCAGTCGGTTAAGCGTCTGACTTCAGCTCAGGTCATGGTCTCACAGTTCTCGAGTTCAAGCCCCATGTTGCGCTCTGTGCTGACAGCTTGGAGCCTGGAGCCTGCCTCAGATTCTGTGTCTCCTACTCTTTCTCTGTTCCTCTGCTGCTCGTACTCTGTCTCTCTCTCTCTCAAAAATAAATAAAGAGTAAAAAATTTTTTAAATAAAAAAGAAAGAGAGAGAGAGAAAAAAACAGAAGCAAGAGAGGGGCAAAGAGAGAGAGAGAGAGAGAGAGAGAGAGAGAGAGAGAGAGAGAGAGAGAGAGAATATCCTGAGCAGGCTCCATGGTCAGTGCTCAGTGGGAGCCTGCGGTGGGCTCAATCTCACAAACTGTGAGATCATGACCTGAGCTGAAATCAAGAGTCCAGTGCTTCACCAACTGAACCCCCAGGCATCTTTAAATTTAATTTTTTAAATGTTTTATTTATTTTTGATACAGAGAGAGACAGAGCATAGAGGGGGAGGGGCAGAGAGAGAAGGAGACACAGAACTGGAAGCAGACTCCAGGCTCTGAGCTAGCTGTCAGCACAGAGCCCGACACAGGGCTCGAACCCACAAACGTGAGATCTGACCTGAGCCGAAGTCGGAGGCTCAACCGACTGAGCCTCCCAGGCGCCCTAAATTTAATTTTTAAGGAGAAATAAAATGTAAATATACAATTGCCTTATTCTACCAGTAGATTTCTTTTCTAGAAATGTAGTCTAACATTTTGATCAAATAAGACGTAGATAAAAACATTTTGAAAAATTTTAAGTTCTCTAACGGATGCATTATTTATTCTTATCTTCCTTACCTATTCCATCAGAGGAAGCAAAAGTGAGAGTAAGAAGAAAACTAGTGCATTGGTTACTATTTAATGGCTGTATCTTCCTGAGAGTAAAATAATTTCTGAAGTTTTTTCTCTTTTGTTCTTTGTTTCCCTTTTCCTTCCTTTTCATTTATTCATTAATTCAACAGATTGTTGATGAACACTCTTTTTAACCAGGTAGTTTTCTTGCTGAGAATATATCAGTAAACAAAACAGACAAAAAATTCTTGCACTCATGCAGTTTACATTGTAGTGTGGGGAGAGAATAGTTTATTAGACGATGATAAATACCATGGTGATAAATCAAGTAGAAAGTATGTATATAGGGTGAGGGGGACTTGTAAGTATAAAGTGATGACTTCATTGAAAAGGTAATAGTTTAACAAAAACTTTAAAAAGTGAATCATTTAGATATCTGAAAGAAGAGTGCTCTAAGCAAAGGGAACAGCCAGTGCAAAGGCCCTGGGGCAAATTTTATGCCAAGATTTTCAAAGAGTGGCAAAGTGGCCAATGATGTAAGAATAGAACCAGGAGAGGGTGAGAGATGAAGTCAAAGAGTGTGTATGTGTGTGTGTGTGTGTGTGCGTGTGCGTGCGCACACACACACTATGTGTTGTGGGAAAGGGGTGCAGATTATGTAAGACCTTGTAGGCTTTTACACTGAATGAGATGGGAAGCCATTGTTCATTTTGGTTTTGACATGGGTCTATTTGATAATGCAATCCACAAAAAGATTTGCAGCTTTTTAAATGCTAATATTATAAACAGAAATATGCCAAAGGTGATGTGGGGGAAATATGGAGAGTTGATTCCGGTTTAGTGCATTAATATTTATTTGCAACCTGTCTTAATCAGAGGAAGCCCCTCAATCCACAACTCTTTGTAACTCTATCCGTGTCACAAGTTTACCAAAGATAGGACATCACGTGATGCATATTCACAGCCCATTGTCATTAGCCCTCCCAAATGTGAGAGACTGTATGAAGAGATGGCCAGCACGGTTCTTCCCAAAATGTTTCAGTAAATTTCTTCACTCCCCCTTAGCTTCCTGCTCCACTTCTAGTCTAGTAATTTGAGACTTGCCTCTTCCCCATAGAAGTTCCACAAGAGCAAGAGTCTTGTCTATTTTGTTCAACAAAGGTACCCCTGAGGTTAAAAGAGTACTTGACTAGGAGCGCCTGGGTGGCTCCGTCTGTTAAGTGTCCGACTTCGGCTCAGGTCATGATCTTATGGTTCATGGGTTCGAGCCCCGCATCGGGCTCTGTGCTGACAGCTCAGAGCCTGGAGCCTGCTTCAGATTCGGTGTCTTCCTGTGTCTCTCTGCCCCTCCCATGCTCACACTCTGTCTGTCTTTTGAAAATAAATCAACATTTTTAAAAAATTTAAAAAAAAGAATCCTTGACCAGAGGAATTTGTATGAATTTATAAAACAAAGAAATAGTTGCTCATACTTAACAGTTGAAAATCCCTTATCTGGGGGGCTCAAAAAATTTTAAGCTAATATATTTATTTTGAGAGACAGAGAGCATGTGCATAAGTAAGGGAGGGACAGAAAGAGGGGGACAGAGAATCCCAAGCAGACTCTGCACTGTTGGCATAGAGCCCAATACGGGGCTCAGTCCCACAAACTGTGGGATCATGACCTGAGCCAAAATCAAGAGTCAGAGGCTTAACCGACTGAGCCACGCACACTCCCTGAAAGCAATCTTGTTTTTACTATCACCATATACGAGCAATTCTAAAGAGGATCAGCACTAACATAATTCTCCCTTGCCCAATCTTTTGTTTGTCTTAATTCTAAACAATCACTGTAATTACTGGTGAGGTTTTTTTCCACTGTGGCAAAATATACATAAAATAAAACTTACCATTTAACCATTTTTAAGTATACAGTTCAGTGGAATTGAGTACATGTTGATGTACTGACTTACTTTTCCATATATTCTATAGATATTTTCTTCGTGGTTACCATGGGGATCACATATAATTTTGTCATATAGAGAAGTGGGCTGTTGAAAAATTATCCGTTTTCACCCAATACTCATATTGATTCCTAGAGGAATCCTTATCCCTTTGAATGTTAAAAAGCAGATCTTCCTTGCCTTGGAGTCGTGGTAAATGTTCTCAAACTGTGCTCTTTTTTTTTAACCTTTATTTATTTTTTGAGAGAGTGATACAGCCCGGGGAAGGGGCGGTGGGGAGGGGGGAACAGATGATCTGAAGCTGGCTCCACACTGACAGCAGTGAGCCCCATGCAGGGTTCGAACTCACGACTGTGAGATCATGACCTGAGCCAAAGTCTGACGCTTAACCGACTGAACCATCCGCCTGTGTCAAATTCTAAAACAAAGGGCCAGATAATCTATGTAGGACGTGCAGAAGAGGTAGCAAAAACTGGTTCCCTCCCCGAAGGTCCTCACATGCACAGGGCACATAAGATTGGTAAAGAGAAAGTGTACTGATGGGGAAAAATTTTTTTAGAAGAGGATTCATTGAGGTACTGTCCTATTTCTCTCAGTTTCCTCTTCCTTAGTTGAGTGGTTTAAGAAAACTGCCTGGACAGTTGTGCTTTCTGGAATTTGGAGGCTGCAGGGATTGGAATGAAATTGGGCACCTGGGCTCCCCTGAAAGCAAAGCAAGAAAAGAGGCTATTGTAGAAGTGAGCTGGTCCGGGGGAGGGATGTGGTACAAGGATATCAGATTTCTTGAGAATCTGGGCTCATCCTCAATCATGTTAGACTCAATGCCCTCTTTTAATAATAAATATTTTATAACACTACTCTTTAATATTCTGAAATGAAATGTATAAATAATACAAGCCAGCTACATACACGATTTGAAAAATAAAGAAAGAAGTGGAATGTTGTAACTGTAATACGAAGAAGAAATTTAAAACAGAAAAGCACTTCACAATAAAATAATACCCATTTCAATATATAAATGTTTTGGCGTGACTACACTAGATGATGACACCATAAATCAAATGCTTGCAACTACATAATAAGTCTGGGTTGAAGTGAAGTAACCGTATTCAAATGAATATAATTAACGTTTCCTCTTCATGTTTAACCATTTGAAATAAGGACTCAGTTCGGAGGAAGACAAATATCATATGATGTCACTCATAGGTGGCATTTAAGGAACAAAGCATATGAACATAGGGGAAGGGCAGGAAAAATAAGATCACAATAGAGAGGGAGGCAAACCATAAGAAACTCTTAAATACAGAGAACAAACTGAGGGTTGCTGGAGGGGAGGTGGGCGGGATGGGCTGAAAGACTGATGGGCGTTAAGGAGGGCACTTGTTGGGATGACCAGCGGGTGTTATATCTAAGTGATGAATCCGCAAATTCTACTCCTGAAATCATTATTACACTGTATGTTAATTAACTTGGATTTCAATAGAATTTAAACATTAAGAAAAAAAACAAAGAAGGACTAAGTGGGGTGCCTGGGTGGCTCAGTCAGTTAATCGTCTGATTCCAGCTCAGGTCATGATCTCATGGTTTGTGAGTTTGAACTCTGCATGGGGCTCCACGCTGACAGTGTGGAGCCTGCTTGGGATTCTCTCTCTCCCTCTCTCTTTACTTTTCCCCCTCTGGTGCTTGCTCTCTCTCAAAATAAATACCTACACTTAAAAAAAAAAAGAAGTAAGGGTATTCATACATTGAATGCTCTAGCTACTACTAAGTCTGATATGAGTGGGTTGCAGTGGTTATTTATATATCACAAATGGTGTCTCTGTTAGTAACATGATCTTCTGAAATGGTGAACAATTGTAAAGTTCTGAACAAGACAATGCCCAATAGTCCTTCGACTTTTTCCGTGTTTGCAAAGAAATTTGGTGTATAGTAAACCCAATGCAAAAAATACTTTGTACTTAAGGTTCCCATGTCCACAAATATCCATAAGGATCAAAAGCCATCCAGTATTCACTTACTGCAGGAACCCTAGTCTCTCTGGCCCGTATCTAGCCAAAGTCCATTCAATCTCACCCCCCACCAATAAATAACCAGAAGAACCCCATCAATTTCCAATGCCACCCACTGAGTGGTGCCTCATCTGTGGAGAATCAGAACTTCAGATTTTCCTGGACCTTTTCATATCTGAAAAAACATTAAATAAGCTATGGGATCTGTCCAGGGTTTCATTCAGGACTGAGGAAGAAACAGCTTGACAAAAAAGCACTAGTCAGAAAGAATACCCTTGATTTTTGCTTGTCAGCCCTACAGTTCAGTGAAAAACTGTTGTATCAACAACAATGCTGGCAACACTAGAAAATGGTAAACAACAGGTACAAGACCTCAGAGGTAGAAATAAGGTCACCATGCTTAAGGAATAGCAAGATGTTTAGATGGTTAGGGCTGTAATGATAGGAATGTAGAAAGCAAGGATTTACATCCTTGTAGATTCAAAGAGTTTACATCACATAAAGTCTTGTAGGCCTTGGGGCGCCTGGGTGGCTCAGGCAGTCGAGCGCCTGACTTTGGCTCAGGTCACGATCTCACGGTTCATAAGTTTGAGCCCCACATTGGGCTTCTGCTGTCAGCTCTGAGCCTGGAGTCTACTTCAGATCCCCTGTTTCTCTCTCTCTCTCTCTGCTCCTCCCCCATGTGCTCATGTGTGCTCTCTCTCTGTCTCTCTCAAAAAATAAATAAAAACATAAAAAAACACCCTTGTAGGCCTTGGAAAAGAGTTTCAAATTTATTTGAAATGCATTGTAAGGCAGAGATGTCACATGAACTGATTTATGTTCATAAAAGAGTATCAAAGTATCCTGATCTGAGGAGCATGGGTTGTAAGAAACTAAGAACGATTGCAGAGTGAACCTTTTAAAAGGCCATTTCACTCTTCCAAGGCAAGGGCTGGGGCTAGAATAGAAGCAATCAAATGAAAATGCTAAAACAGACCTAAGAGGTCGAGTGATTGTACTTGCTGATGGATGACTGTAGATGGGAAGGGGAGAGAAGGAACGATGGCCTTGACCCGCTGTGGTGATAATGACACCCTTGGCTTGAGGACAGAATTTGATAGACCATTAAAAAGGTAACTACTTCTTTCCCCTTTCATCAAGATATGTCTCGTTAGGAGAAAGACAAATGGGTTAAGTAGGTAGTTAAGGACATGTAATTAGAAAACAGCCGTCTCCAAATCTTTACCATCACTGTCACTGATTAATATCTTTAAGCATAAATTGGCCTGAATCTAGCTTTCAGCAATTTCCATCTGAAGTTCAAGTTGAAACTTTGCCTCTCCCTTATTCTTAAGCCAGGATTTCAATGTAATTTCTTTATCCATAAAGCTTTCATGAGGATAACTAATCCCACAAGATACTGTGAGAATTAATTATTGGATGATTGCACAACTGTTAGCAAATATTAAAACTGGTAGTTCAAGAGCTGCTGTTGAAGTGGAAAAATATTTCTTGGTGTCTCTAGATTGAGAAGAAGAAGATCAACAATTATGTGCTCGTTCTCATTAAGTCTGGGGAACAATCACAGAATGCTGTGTGCCAGACACAGGTGTTGGGGGGGGTCATGTGTGGGTTTGCATGATGATTGGCCAGATGGGCATGGTTCCTCTCCCAAATAAGCCCCCGAGCCATTGTCCATACATGGAAATAAACTGAAAGCAACCTGAATCAGCACTAAATTTAGACCAGGGATCATGTCACTTAATACACTTTTCGTAGGGCTGGCTGATAGTGAAGTTGGCAGTGTAGGGGTTAACTTGAAGGAAACAGGGCTTTGTCAGGAGACTCTGTAAGGTACTAGAAGTGGGAGAAGGTTCCTCCCTAGTTCCTCAGCCACCTCTTACCTCCCTCTGCCTGCTTCTCGCAGTGGTGGAGCTGGAGTCACCAAAAATAACCAAGGTAAACAACTTGCTGGTGTTGCCCACTGATTGAACACTTCCCTAGTGAGCCTTTCGGCCTCCACACTTTACCTCGCCACCCAAAGAATTTGAGCCTCATCAATTCCTTTGAGAAACTGATTTCCTTCTGTTTAATTGAGAGCAATAAGGGGAGAAAGCAGAGACCTTCTGGGGAATTGCAATCTATTCTCTACCTCTTTTGCAAGACAGCTTGCTTGGGCTGAGAAGATAAGCAGTGTCTGTTCTGAGCTGTTACTCGTAAGTATTGAGTTTGGTTGAAGGCATGGCCATGGGGAAAGGGGGAGTAGATTACCTAAACGAGTAAGTTTTCTTTTAATATTTGTGAATTACTTCGTCCGTTGTATGAGAAATCAACAGCACACTCGGCTTCTACAAATTGTTGGGATCCTCATAGGACAGATCATTGAAGTGTTTGCCTCTGATCAAAGTTACACTGAGCTTGTACATTCTTTTTTTTAATGTTTGTTTATTTACTGAGAAAGAGAGAGAGAGTGAGAGAGAGTGCCAGGGAGGGGCAGAGAGAGAGAGAGAAAGAGAGAGAGAGAGGAGGGGAGAGAGAGAGAATCCTAAGCAGGCTCCACGCTGTCATCAGCACAGAGCCAGAAGCTGGGCTCTACCCCACCAGCCATGAGATCATGACCTGAGCTGAAATCAACAGTCAGAGGCTCAATCGAACAAGCCACCCAGAAGCCCCGGGGCTTGGACATTCTTGCAGAACATTGGGCTACAGTGGGCCCCTTCAGTTCTGAAAATCAAATGCATCTTTTTTGTATCCGTGGGAGCATGCATGAATTTGTTTAATCCAGGCCGGTGACTGTCAATGTTATCCAGGGTTAGGGTTCAGTGAGTGTCCCCCAATTGAACACAGAGCTTGCGTCCTAGAAAAGTACAAGTGTGGGCTGCTAATGTCCCGTCTCTGCCTTGGTCCATGGCCCCTATCCTCTTCACCCACACAGGCCCCCTCAAACATGCTCAATCCCTGGCCTCAAGCCCGCCTTCATCTACCCCTCCACCCCTGCCTCTTCATTCTCATATCTGGTGACAGGATCACACCTGTACCTATCCTGATGCCCTTAGCCCGTCTCAATACAATTCTGGATGGTCTTGCTGCCTCCGGTTTCTCCTCAAAAAGCCCTATTACGGTTCACTGCATACCTATTGCATACCAAGCACGGACTCAAGCACTTTGCATTCATTATTTCATTAACTTAAAAACAACCCTATGAAGATATCCAATTTAGAGATGGGAAAACCGAGGTCCAGGGAGTGAGGCAACAAGACCTAGGAGGAGACAGGGCTAATAGAAGCAGATTTAAAAAAATTTTTTAATGTTTTAAAGTTCATTTATTTATTTTGAGAGAGCAAGAGAGAGAGGGGAAGCAGGGGAGGGGCAGAGAGAATCCCAAGCAGGCTCGGGACTGTCAGCGCAGGGCCGAACGTGGGGCTCGAACTCACGAACCATGAGATCATGACCTGAGCCAAAATCAAGAGTCGGATGCTTAACCAGGCACCCTGAAATGGATTTTTTTTTAAACCACGTGGAATGCTAAACTTTATTCACTTTATTTATATATTTAATCTAGGATTACCTAATCCCCAATTGTGAGCTCATAGCCATCACAAGTTCTTCAGCCCATCTGTCACACTGACTACAGAGTTATCTTTGTAAAACACAATTAGTACTAAGTTATTCACTTCCTTAAAGCCTTCAGCCATCCACCCCAGTACTACGCCTTTAAGCCAAATTAAACCATTTGCCTCAGATAGTCAGACTCTGTTTACATGAAAGGGATGGGATTTCACAACTGCGCTTGGCTCTGGTTTCTTATTCCATTTCAGTTCTGCCTAAGCCCCAACCTGTGGGATGTTTTTCTTCTGCTTTTGGTCTCCCTCCTCTCTGCTTGGACTTGACCGGTAAGGTCCATTGTCTCAGATTTGACCCTTGACTTCATTGAAGTATTCACACTTTACCCTTTCTTGTTCTTGGTTTTTTTTTTTTTTTTTTTAAGCAAATGGCCCTTCATCCTTCAGGTCTCTGGAATTCCACCCCATCTGCTATAAATCAATCCCTTAGACTTGAGACAGTACTTGATACTCTGATGTTAAAGTGCTTTTCTAACCTCACCTCCTACTTCGTTCTTTTAAAATGATTTTTAAAAATCAAATTTGGAGGAGCACCTGGGTGGCTCAGTCAGTTGAGTGTCTGACTCTTGATTTTGGCTCAGGTCATGAGCCTAGGGTCATGAGATTGAGTCCTGCATGGGGCTCATGCTGGATGTGGAGCCTGTTTAAGATTTTTTCTCTCTCTCTCTCTCTTTCTCTCTCTCTCTCTGTGTCTCTCTTTCTCTTTCTCTGTCTCTCTGTTCCTTACCGATCTTTTGCTCTATATCTTTCTAAAAAATCAATTTTGGAGAATTCTCAGTTATAATATCTTTCAAGTTTATTTATTTAGTTATTTTGAGAGAGAGAGAGAGAGATATGGAAAGTGGGAGAGGGGCAGAGAGAGAGGGAGAGAGAGAAGAATCCCAAGCTGACCCTGCACCACCAGCAGAGAGCCAAACACAAGGTTCAAACTTATGAAACGTGCAAGATTATGATCTGAACTGGGGTCAGATGATTAATTGACTAAGTCACTCAGGTACCCTCAGCCATTATATCTTTAATATTGCTCCTATACTGTTATTTATTTTTCCTCCTGGGACCCAAATTAAATGGAAACAAGATCTTATCACTGATTCCTCTATATCTCGCTCTCTTTTTTTTTTCTGTAAAGTCCATTACATTGAAAACAGATTATACTCTCTAAGTAACAGACACTAAAACATCTGTGAAACTTTTTTCGATTTTTTAACATATAAAAACATCACACAGAGCAGGAAAATACAAATGTGATACATAGCTTTATTGATGCTTGTCTGAAGGTGACTGACAGCAATGACTAAATTAACCATGCTGCGATTTTACCTCCAAAGGTTTATTTAGTTCATAGAAATATCTTTTCTCTTGAGATAAAGAAAAAATACAATGAAATGTGCACACTATGTCTCTTATTCTTCTTTCTGTATTTCCTATCCTTTTTTATTTTTCATATTTCTTTTTTTAAAATTTTTTTATGTCTTTTATTTATTTTTGAGAGAGAGAGACAGAGTGAGCAGGGGAGGGTCAGAGAGAGAGGGAGACACAGAATCCGAAGACAGGCTCCAGGCTCTGAGCCAGCTGTCAGCACAGAGCCCGACTCGGGGCTCGAACCCACGAACTGTGAGATCATGACCTGAGCCGAAGCCGGCCGCTTAACCGACTGAGCCACCCAGGCACCCTTATTTTTCATATTTCTGTCTAGATATTTTCATTTGATCCATTTTCCAGTTTACTAAATCTCCCTTCGTTTCCAATCCACTGTTCAATCTCCCTACCAAGTTCTTGATTTTTTTATTTCTAAATTCCAAAATTTCCATTCTTAATCATGTCTTCTGTTTGTAGCAAACACAATTATTCTGAAGTTGTTACCTGAAAACCCCAATAATGTACTCTCTGTCAGGATATTTTTCTGACTATTGTTTCTCTTCTTAAACCTATATCTTATCTTCTTTGGTGCCTGCCTATTGTGTATGTGTGTGTGTGTGTGTGTGTGTGTGTGGTGCACATGTGTGTGCATGTGCACATGGACACGTAGTATTGCATATGCAAAATGCTGGGAGAAGTTTTATGATGCCTAAATTAATCTCTTCCTCCAGAGGGGAGTTATGGTTTGATTCCATTAACTGTTTGTGACACTAGCAATAGGGACCATTTCAATCCAAGTGCAGGAACTGAAGTAATGTTTCAGAGCTGAGCTGGAGTCTTAATGATGAACATTTTCTGCAGGTTTACTCTTCTAGGACAATACATGTTTTCAGAGTCCCATCCGTAAGTGTGCATCTCTAGCCCCTTCCTTCTCTCATCCCACCTCTGACAGTTTCAGGACTCCAATCCCTCTCTGCCCAGCCCTCCAAAGTTGGTAACTATGCCACTTAACATCTCAATTACTTAGTATCTTCCTCTGAAATGGGAAAACACCTCCAGAGAAAACAACGTCCAAGTGGTGGTCTTTTATTAAATGCTTATTTACTTATTTTGAGAGAGGGAGAAAGAGTGAGCAGGGGAGGAGAGAGGGAAAGAGATGATCCCAAACAGGCTCCACGCTGTCAGCACAGAGCCCAGTGCTGTCAGCACCAACTCACGAATGGTGAGATCATGACCTGAGCCGAAATCAAGAGTTGGATGCTTAACTGACTGAGCCCCCCAGGCACTCCATCATGGTCTTAAATTCTGGGATTTCTACTCTTGGTTCTGGCTCTGTAATGTTTTGCTCTCTTTTTAGTTTTCTGACACCTTTTTGAAGGTGGTTTTTATAATTTATCCAGCTTTTACAATTGTCATCAATGAAAGGGTCACCTTGAGTCTTCCAGTCTATGGTTACCTGAATTGGCAATGGCATTGTACCATTTCATGACCTGCTGGCTTTCATTCATAGAGAATTTGATAGATGTCTCTCACCCTCTAAAAATTTACAGTGGAGGGGCGCCTGGGTGGCTCAGTCGGTTAAGCGTCCAACTTCGGCTCAGGTCATGATCTCATGGTTTGTGGGTTTCAGCCCCGTGTCAGGCGCTGTGCGGACAGCTACCTCAGAGCCTGGAGCCTGTCTTCGGATTCTGGCCTCCCTCTCTCTCCGACCCTCCCCTGCTCACGCTGTCTCTCTCTCTTTCAAAAATTAATAAAAACATTTTACAAGTTTTTAAAATTTACAGTGCAAACTAGAAACCACTGACAATCTTATCATTTGAAAGATACAATGGGGCCCACATTGAAACAGTGTGTACAAATACATTTGTATATATACACATTACTTACAGTGCATCTTGATTTCCATTAACCTCTAGCCTGCTCTTAGTACTGGCCTCCTTTCCCCTAGCTATTTTAACCTTTATCTTACAGCTTTGGTTCAAGAAGTCCTATTTTGTAACCCAACTATTGGTTATTGGTAACCAACTGTCCACAATATTTAAATCCCAGCATCCAGTTTGCAAAATATAAACCCCTTTGGAGGATGGGCTTTTGGCAGATTGAGAAGATTTTTGTCAGTGGTCACTAATCCCAAATGGACCATAGGTCATTCTGCTTGAAGTGACTCTTAGGCTATGAGGATATTGGTAAAGAGTGTGGAAGAGGTACAACAATTAATCTCCATTAAAAGTACATTTAGATCTGAGTTAGAGTAAGAGTTGGAAGCCTGGAATGGGAAATAAACCCATTAGCAGAGATCGCAGAAAGGTTGCTAAATTTGAAGATCAAAATCTGAAATCACTTTGCCTCTCGATAAATATTAGGTTTTCTTATTATGTTTTTGAATGTATAGTTATTTACTTTGAGAAAGAACATGTGCACTTGCGCACGGGCGCTAGCTGGGGGAGGGACAGAAAGAGGGGGAGGGAGAGAATCCCAATCCGGCTCCATGCTGTCTGTGCGGAGCTGGAAACGGGGCTTCATCCCACAATCCCAAGATCATGACCTGAGCCAAAATCAAGAGTTGGATGCCCGGGTGCACCAGCCCGTCAAAAACCAACTAGGATCTTCCCCATAGCTACCATGCTTAGGCTCCTGAGAGTACTAGAGAAAATCTTACAACGCACAAATTTTGCCACCGGAAATGCAAGACCTCCAAACTCGACTGAATCATCAAAAAATTAACCCCAGGGTTAGTCACGCTCCCATTCCAGGAACAGCTATTGAAAACCCTTACCACTCTTATTATCTCAGCCCACGACCTTCATTGTCAGCATCACCCTTTCCTCCTACTCGTTACAGAGAAATTTCAGTCCTTTTCCAAGAAATACAGCAATATTCTACCCATGATTTCTTTGTTCATATTTCTTCAGCCATTTTATTATGGAAAGATTTTTAACTATGCAGAATATTAAATGAACCCTCAGTTACATATCATCCAGCTTCCAGGATGATTGACTCCTAGCCAATATTGTTTCATTGACTATAACTTTTAAAAACAATATTTCTTATCTTTCTTTCTTACTTCCCTTGACATCACTCAGAAAGAAGTTTCCCTACTATCTGAGGTATTCTATGCATCCCTTTCAGCATCTTCAAACTCTTGCTCAATTATGCCCACTGCTTTTAAAAATTGAAGTATAATTAACATAGCGTTACATTAGTTTCAGGTATAATGTGTCAACCACTCTGTACCTTTCTCAGTGCTCAAGATAAATATACTCTTAGTCCCCATTATCTATTTCATCCATCCCTTCCCACACCTCCCCTCTGGCAGTTATCAGGTTGTTCTCTGTATTTCAGAGTCTTCTTTTTACAAAAAAAAAAATTAATGTTTTATTTTAGTTTTGGGGAGAGAGAGAGAATGAGCAGGGGAGACAGAGACAGAATCTGAAGCTGGCTCCAGGATCCAAGCAGTCAGCACAGAGCCTGATGCAGGGTTTGAACCCACAAACTGTGAGATCATGACCTGAGCTAAAGTCGGACACTCAACCCACTGAGCCACCCAGGCGCCCCTTAAGACTCTGCTGTTTATGTCCCTTCCAAACATTTCATTTATACAAATCGATTTCAGTATTTAAACAATTATTTTCATATTAGGAATCATACACACACCCATCCACCCCCCCCCACACACCCTCTCAACGCCCCTTTAGCTAACATCCTATATTTCACTTTTTGTTTTCTGCCAAGAATCTGCAGAGTTTTCTGGAAGTACTGTTTCTATTGCCTGATCTTCTCCCACACCTCCATCCAAGCCACTTTCTGCAAGTGCTCTCATTGACTTCACTGATGTCTGTCTCTTTTTTGAAAAGTCTTCTTAAGTCTTCTCCCGCACGACTCAGGAAGATTTTGACATTGTTGATCCCGTTTGGTAACTAGCAAAACTTTTTCAAACTCCATCCTCCCTTTGATCCCATGAAAATACTTTCTCTTGTACTCCTCCTACATTTTTTGCCTCTCCTTCTTCAGTCTCCTGCTTTCACTCTTCTTTGTCTCTTTCATGTGGGTGTTCCCTGGGATCTGTCTTTGGCTTGCTTCTCATTTACACTATCTTGGAGGATCTAGCCCACTGCCTATGTCATCACCATCTGTATAGTTTTTCTCAAACATTTGGAGTCTAATGAAATAATGACACATACACGGATGAGCAATTTTTTTTAACTAAAAGATTCATTTCTATTTCTAAAATGAAAAAATAAATGGATAGTACTAATGAAACAATGAGGCACTAGATACAACGGAGAAAGTAAGGACATTATTTGGAATGTTTCTTCACTGTATATTCATGTGGAATAGCTTGACTATTAGGACAAGTTCCATATGTATCTGTTTCTTGTTTTTTCTCTTTATCCATACTAATTTAGAGGGTTCTAAGTCACAATTTTGAGTTGTAGGGAAGGGGACCAAGTATTTGCTTCATTTACCATAAAAGTTTCAAATATTGGATGAAGCATAGAACTGGAGGTTATGAAGATAATTTTAACTAAAAAGTAATGTTTTTTTCAGATATTAAGCTAAATAACATATCACAGAAAAAAAAACTTAGAAGGATAAATGTTTTAAATTAGGAAATGGCAACAAATAGATCATTGATTTATTCTTTGGTTGTATTCCATTATGAAAATATTTCTTCATATTCTGATGCTTGGAGGTGATTTTGAAATATGTTCCATGATACACCAATGATTTCTTTTTAAAAATTTTTTTACATTTATTTATTTTTGAGAGACAGAGTGAGACAGTGCACAAGAAGAGGAGGGGCAGAGAAAGGAGACACAGAGTCTGAAGCAAGTTCCAGGCTCCAAGCTGTCAGCACAGAGCCTGACGTGGAGTTCAAACCCAACCATGAACCATGAGATCACTACCTGAGCTGAAGTCGGGCGCTCAACCAGCTGAGCCACCCAGGTGCTGCCAATGATTTCTTTTTTTAATGACTGAAGAAAATCACCCAGTGTTTAAAAAGTGTCAACTCTTGGTGATTGAGAATTTTGTATCACAGTTGTTTTTAAGACATCCTAATGTCTTAGTCTCAATGGAAAACCATGACCTTGGTCCTGACATGATAGGATAAAATTATTGAGTATATTTCTTTTTTTTAATGTTTATTTATTTTTAAGAGAGGGAAGGAGAGACAGGGCTCAAGCAGGGGAGGGGAAGAAAAAGAGAGAGAGAAAAAGAGAGAGAGAGAGGAGACAGAACCTGAAACAGGCTCCAGGCTCTGAGCTGTCAGCACAGAGCCCAACACAGGGCTTGAACACATGAAGTGCAAGATCATGAACTTGAGGAAGCCAGTTAGAATTAGCAAAATAGTCTTTGTTGGCATTATTTGTGATGAAGGCATACTGTTATCTCAACCCTTATTTCTGGTTCTCATGTGATCAACTTTCCCAGATAGCCAACTTACCTCAGACTGGAAATACAGGTCTGAAAAGATACATGCTCAGTGACTACAGTCAGGTTGTCTTCACAATCTTCACTGGAAAAAAAATGTTGTTATCTAATTTATAGATGATAAAACTCAGGCTTAATAGGTTGAGTGACTTTGCCTACGAAGAGATTTCGACAGGGTGACTGAAAATCCACAGCAGTTTGTAAGAAAAGTCAAGGTTGAGCTGCCCTCGATTAAATTTTCTCAAAATCTGGCCTTAGCAAAACAAGCAAATTTTCCTTTATGTTCTCAGTCTTCCTTTTCTTTGTCCCTGTTGCAGCTTTAAAAGATTACCTCCATGCTCTCTGACATTCTCACAATCGAAGGGTGAAACCTATGTCCTATCTTCTCAAATCTGGGCTTTGTGTCTGGTTGACCAGTTGAATATTAGAGAAGTGATATTGTGCTCGTTTCTGGACTCAGGCCTTAAGAAATTATCAGCTTCCACTTCTTGTCCCCTGGGATAATCACTGTTGTATCCCAGCCACCACGTTGTGAGGAAGCCCAAGTCACCCTGTGGAAGGGGCCAACTTGGAGAAGAATCAATAGCCAGTACCAGCTTGCTAGACATGAGAATGAGCCATCTTGGAAATCAAAGCTCAGTATAGCTGAGCTCAGCCCAGGTCAAGCCACCTTAGTTGGCACCACAGGGAGCAAAACCAAACTGTCCCCACTGAGCCCTACCCACATTTCAAATTCATAAGCAAATTAAATGATGGTTGCTCTTTTAAGCCATTAAAACTTAGAGTGGCTTGGTATGAAGTGTCAGACAGACAACCAGAACATCCCACGTCTTCGAACCCTCCTTTCCGTCACCTTTCCCTCCCTGTTAATTTCAGTTGCTTTCCCCTAAATCTGTCACACAATCAATATATACTTTTTATTCCTTGGGCAAGGGTATGTTCTATGTTCTCATCCTTTTTATAAGATGATCAGTAACAGAGATTCTTTTCTATGTTTGTTTATTTATTTATTTGGGGGACAGGGAGAGGAGAGAGAGAATCCCAAGCCAGATCTGTGCTGTCAGTGCAGACCCCAACGCAGGCCTCGATCCCACAAACCATAAGATCATGACCTGAGCCGAAATCAAGAGCCAGATGCACAACCGATTGAGTGACCAAGGCACTCCAATTACAGGGATTCTTATCGTGTTCATTTCTGTGTGGATTGCGTAAAAGGACAGTAAAGTTTTATCTTAGTGAATTTGAGCAGCTATAATGGAATATAAAGTGGATGGTTTACAAACAACAGAAATTTATTTCCCACAGTTCTGGGGGCTGGGAAGTTCAAGATCAGGGTACCGGCAGACTTGATGCCTGGTGACAGCTCACCTCCTGGTTCATAGCTGGCCATCTTTTCACTGTGTCCTGACATGGCAGAAGGGGGTCTTGGGGTCTTCTTTATAAGGGCACTGTTCCCATTCATGAGGGCTCCAACCTCATGACCTAATCACTTCCCAAATTCCCACATCCAAATAGCGTCACATTGGAGATTAGGATTTAACATATGAATTTGGGGAGGACATAATCAATTTCTAGCAATTTTATTTAATTGGATTGATTGATAGCATCATTTTAACCAGTTTTCTGTGATTTTAAGTTAAAGGTGTTAGGACTACCTCTCAGACCTATTGAACCAAATGTGCCAGAAGGGTACTTGGGAAGCTACATTTTCAATAAGCTTTCCAGATAATTTCTCCAAGGTTTGAAAGCTTTGCAACAGTGGTTATTTAAAATTCTTTTGAAAGGAGGATTATTATGAGATTTCAATTAAAAGAGGCTGTAAATGCTACACATTTAGCATGGAGCCCACCATACAGTAAGAGGTCAATAAAGGTCTGCTACTACTATAATTGCCAACATCATCATTGCTTTTTTAAAAAGTTATCTTTAATTTTTCTCAATATTTGTTTATTGGTAGAGAGAGAGTGCTTGTGCGAGCATGCAAGCTGGGGAGGGGCAGACAGAGAGAAAGAGAGAGAAAGAGAGAGAGAGAGAGACAAGATCCAAAGTGGCATCTGTGCTCACAGCAGAGAGCCCGACATGGGGTTCGAACCCACAAACTGTGAGATCATGATCTGAGCCAACATGGGACGCTTAACTGATTGAGCCACCCAGGCGCCCCACGCTACCTTTAATTTTGAGAGATATCTTACTCATGTGTCTTTGGGGGCAAACCAGGGTTGTTAGTGTGCTAGTTTGCCTGTTAAAGCAAATAGGCAATTGTTGCTATGGTTCAGAATGCTCTTTGCCCCAAACATCCGATGAAGGCTTGCAACCATCTCCAGGAAGCCAGGGTAGGTTTAGGCAAGGCAAAGCATTCTTCAGACAGTCTACCCACCTGGCTCGGGTACACGCGCGTGCGCGCGCGCACACACACACACAACATACACACAAGAGACAGAGCATAAAGGATGATTTGAGACATGTTCTGACAATGGAGTAAATCACTGAAACTGAATTTTTGCAAAGTCTTAGACCTGGGATGTTCATATATGTAGAAAAAGGTGCCCACAAAGAAATTCTAGTGAGCACTTGGCCAAATTCGCCTGGTTTCCTCTGGAAATATATGGGGCCTGATGTTCCACTTTAATATAGAAACAGAGGTACTAGCTTATATGGTAAAAGCCTAAGAAGAAAATTGGACAAGCTGATTATAAATCAGCAGCAGTTTTTTAAGAAAAGTCAACTCACGTTGCCATTTATTTTCCTTTGAATGTGGACATCTCATTAGGTGGAAAACATTCAGATTAGATTATTATATCTCAATTAGGCTTAATGCTTAGAGAACAATAAACTTTGACATTCGAATTTATTAATTAACTCAGGCTCAACAACATCACACTTTCTTTCAGCCCTTGTTAAAAACTAACAATCCTCTACGGTGTTCTGCCTGAGTAATAACAGGGTAGTGAATAATTTGAATCTGTGTAATTCCTTAACTTCTCTCTGCCTCAGTTTTCTCATCTGTAAAATGAAAGAAATAATAATAATAATGGTACCTCAAAAAATTAAATCAATGTATGAAATTGCATGCATAATATACTTTTTGGTACATAGTAAACACTTAGTGTGTTAGTTTTTGTTGCCATTATTATAGTTACAATTATTATCATTACTAAAGAAACCACATCACCAAGCAATTTTTCTCTTAGTACAGACCTATGGCTGAGATGAAAGATGAAACTGGAAGAAATACAGTTGACCCTTGAATGACATGGGGCTGAACTGCCTACTGTAAATGTATTTTCGCTTCCTTATGATGTTCTTAATAACATTTCTCTTTTTTCTAGCTCACTTTAGTGTAAGAATACATTATATAATATATATAAGGCACAGAATATGTGTTAATCAACTGTTTATGTTATCGGTAAGGCTTCTGGTCAATAGTAGACTATTAGTAGTTGTTCGAGGGTCAACCAAAAGGCCTCGACTTGACTCTTCCTTAAGGGTGACATCAAGATCTTTCCTGTTTACTTCTGAATCTTCGGAACCTTGCATCTTGTCTGGTATAGGATTGGTGTTCAGTAATGGTCTGTTGGATAAATAATGGTTCCCAAAAGATGCATAGTTGTTGATTATTAAGTCTTCTTATTATTTGTTTTATCCTTCTCAGAGTTTGAGTGCAGCAAGAATGTTTTTCGTTGATGGTTATTGTTAATTAGACTCTGTCATTGGGTATGGCTATTTTTGTTTCTTATCTCTTATTCTCGCAGAGGATCTTGGAGAAAAAAGGAGAAAGGGTAAGATAACTGGGCATTGGAAACAATAAAGAAGGTGGCACATCTTCCTGCAAATTTTAGAGTCTAAAAATGTTTATCTTTAAAGTATGCTGAAATGATAAAAAGAAAAGATCTTGACTGACCAGGATACAATCACAGGGACTAAATCTACAAAAGACATGAATCCCCATTACCCCCTCTAGATGCAGTGCTTGGTACGATCTTATTGAACGAAATATCAAACTTAAATTTTTTTTATTTTAGAGAGAGAGCCAGTGAGAGGGGCAGAGAGAGATAGAGAGAGAGCCTCAAGAAGGCTCCTGACATGGGGCTTGATCCCACGACCCTGGGATCATGACCTGAGCAGAAACCAAGATTTGGGCGCTTAACTGACTGAGCCACCCAGGTGCCCTTATGTATCAAACTTGATTATAAGATTATATCATTAGATGTCCCAAGTCCATGTGCTTTTAGTAGTTAATCAATCAAATATGAACATTTCCCCCCAAGCTCATGTTTATTAAGAGTTAGTTTGTGTCGAATTAAAGATTCCATAGAAATGTATAACTATGAGTAATAAATCCCTAGAGCCTTTGACGGGAGTAGGAGTTTTCAGCCTGTTCATCTATCATGCTCCAGATCAGGAATGTGTTCATTCTGGTTCATTTTCTTCAGTGCGTCGCTTGGGGAGAAGTTTCTGCAGTGCTTATTTAGAAAACCCTAGGCTGGAGTCAAATGAGAAAAGGGGTCATTGCTACGTCCTAACTTACAGTGGAGCTGCCTCCTCCTGCTCCCTGCCACCCCCACCAGTTCAGTCCCACCTTGACCATATGCACAGATCTTTGTTGAATGCCTTGAGGTGTGGGCAGGAGAGGTGGAGATTGTTGGTAAAAATAAAGGGCTCTACCAACGGTTCTTTTCAAAGCAGATGGCCTGCAAAAAAGCTGTACATAGGCTTGCATGTCCAAAAATTTGTGCTATAAATTGACTTTTAAAGCTTACATGTCTACAGGAAAATAATAAAACAAAAATTAAGACAGGGGAAAATATACTTCCTGGCCTCTTGATTCAAGAAACCGTAAGACATAAAGCATGATTTATTTTAATGGACTGGGTTATCAACACAATGCAAAAAATGTATGCACCCGTTAACTTTTCAGTGTTAAGAAAAATCCCCACACTTAGTGCCCGAAAGCAACCAGTTCTTTCACTGTTGAGGCTATGGGTTGGGTAGGCAAGATGGCTAAAGGCTGGATGATCTAAGACAGCCTCATTCACATATCTCGTGTTTGCCAGGATAATAATGATGACTGGGTACCTTGTCTCCTGTCATTCAGCATGCTAGCCCTGGATTCTATGCCTGGTGGTCTCAGGGCTCTAAAAGTGTGAAAGCAGAAGCTGTGAGAAGGGCTTTTTTAGTTTATTTATTTATTTATTTATTTTGAGAGAGAGCATGAGTGGGGAAGGCTCAGAAAGAGAGAGAGGGAGAGAGAGAATCCTAAGCAGGCTCTGTGATGTCAGCATGGAGCCCAACGTAGGGCTCAATCTCACCAACTGTGAGATCATGACCTGAGCTAATATCGAGAGTTGATCGCCTAGCCAACTGAGCCACCCGGTGCCCCCAAAGCTGTGAGATTTCCTACGGCTTCAGCTGACAATTATACATTATTTCCATTGCATTCTATGGTCCAAACAAGTCACAGGAGTCAGGAGATGAATAAATGGACTCTATTTCTTGATGGTAGGAGCTGCAGACTCTTGTGGTTAGTTTTGCAAGCTCCCAAATGGGGTGGACACACAACGCATAGTACTCTACTGGAGACAGAGGTATGACGGTAGCACGAGTCTTGGAAACTAGATTCTAAAGACCAGGGTTCTAGAGAAAGTCCTGCCATGGATCACTCCTGACTTTCAATAAATCTACTCACCTTCTCTGGGCTTCAATTTAGTTGTCTCTGAAATGAGGGGTTGGATCAGATGATCTCTAAAGTCTCTTCTGGATTTCTGAGGACTCAGATTTCAACATATTTCTCAGCTTTAAAAGGCAAGATTTCCCTAAGGATCTCAGGGGAATGGTGCAAAATTCTAAACTTTTAAAAAACTTTATGAATCTAGGGGCACCTGGGTAGCTCAGTCGGTTGAATGCCCGATTCTTGATTTGGGCTCAGGTCATGATCCCGGGGTCATGGTACTGAGCCCCGTGTCATGCTCCGTGCTGAGTGTGGAGCCTGTTTAAGATTCTTTTCCTCTGCCCCTCTCCCTCTCTCACACACACTCTCTCTCAAATTAAAGAAGAAATTTTTATGACTCTTATTTGGAAAAAAATCATATGCTGTGATAAGAACCATGTACAAAGTATACTTATAAAAGAAAATATTTAAAAATTAATGGTTGGATTATGATTTTTAAAACTTATTTTAACAGATTTTAAAATGTCATTACTATATTGCCTCTTCAGTAAGAAAGAATAAATACTTTCCACACACTATTTCCAATAAGAAAATTTTTGCCAGGAAGACTTGAATAGACACGTTTCCAAAGAGGACATCCAGATGGCTAACAGACACATGAAAAGATGCTCAACATCACTCATCAGCAGGAAAACACAAATCAAAACCACGATGTGATACCACCTCACACCTGTCAGAATAGCTAAAATTAACAACACAGGAAATAACAGATTTCGTCGAGAATGTGGAGAATGGGGAACCTTCTTGCACTGTTGGTGGAAATGCAAACTGGTGCAGCAACTGTGGAAAACAGTATGGAGGTTCCTCGAAAATTTAAAAATAGAACTTCCCAATGATTCAGTAACTGCAGTGCTAGATTTTACTCAAAGAATACAAAAATACTGATTCAAGGGATGCATGCACCCCAATGTTTATAGCAGCATTATAAACAATAGACAAACTATGGAGACAGCCCAAATGTTCATCGACTGATGAATGGATAAAGAAGATGTGGTATAGATATATACAATAGACTATTACTCAACCATAAAAAAAGAATGAAATTTTGGTATTTGTCATGACATGGATGGAGCTGGAATGTACTGTGCTAAGCGAAATAAGTCAGTCAGAGAAAGACAAATGTCATATGATTTCACTCATATGTGCAATCTAAGAAACAAAATACATGAATAGTGGGGAAGGGAATAAAGAGAAAGAAAGAGGCAACCCACAAGAGACTCAACTATAGACAACAAACTGAGGGTTGATGGAGGGACATGAGTAGGGAATGAGTTAAATAGATGATGGGCATTAAGGAGGGCACTTATTGGGATGAGCACTGGGTATTATATGTGAGAGATGAGTCACTAAATTCTATTCCTGAAACCAATATTACACTATATGTTAACTAACTGGCATTTAAATAGAAACTTAAAAAAGACATTCTACCTGAGAAATAATATCTGACGACTGAGTTATCTATTTCTTGCTGTTTTTAGTCAATGTTGATAAGTCCAAAGTAAAATTATAAAACAAACATTGTAATTTGAACTGAGAGTTTTCCTGTGATTTTGCCTTATATGGGGATACCTGAAAGTAAAATTTTAGTTGGTTTGGACTACATTTCTATCTCAAATAACGTCCATGATTCAATTTTTCTACTTAAAAAAAAAAATGGTCCCAGGTCAACAGGACCACAATTTTCACAGCTCCCAGAAACAAGAATTGAATTGCTGGTTTAGCTTTTTCCATTTTCCAGTAGGCAGTAGAGAGAATGGTGAGAGATCCTTGGCCTTCTCCCCCTATCACATGCACTGCCCAGATTCCCCAACAAGAGCATCATTTTTCTTGGTTAGACATGTACGCTTAGACTGGGTTGGAAATCATTTTCCCTCAAATTGATCAAATTTTCAGGAGAGATGTTCTGAGGAAGGAAGGAAGGAAGGAAGGAAGGAAGGAAGGAAGGAGAGAAAAGAAAGAAAGAAAGAGAGAGAGAGAGAAAGAAAGAAAGAAAGGAAGGAAGGAAGGAAGAAAGAAAGAAAGAAAGAAAGAAAGAAAGAAAGAAAGAAAGAAAGAAAGAAAGAAAGAAAGAAATTTAAAAAAAGATTTGGTTAAGGGGTCATCCATTTTTGCTTTCAGCCAGGCAACAGTCATCATTGACCTTCTATTGTTCCCTTTTTCCAGATCTTTTCAGGTTTATCCTCCTTGACCTCTCAGGTGAGTTAGATATTTTGGAATGCTCCCTTTTTCTTGGTAGTTCTTTCTCCCTTGGCTCCTGAGACACCACTCTGACTCCTTCACAACCTTCTCTTCTACAGCCGTCACTTGAATGCTGGTGTTGTCTAAGCTTTATCTCTGGTCCTCTTCTCTGATAATCCTACACCAACCGTGAGTAAACTCATCCACTCCTATGATTTCAAGGACTCTTTGTGTTCTAATGACTCCCAGTTGTATGTCTCTATTACAGACTTCTTCTTGAACTTCAGACTACATCTTTGGCGACTTTACTGTGATATCTCTTAGGCACCTGAAACTTAACACATTTCCCAAACTTCTGTATTCTCAGCTCAGTGAATTACCCACCCAGTCATTGAAGCTAGAAAACTTGGAAACCACTTTCTGTCTTCAGTAAGCTGGGCCTATTCTCTTTCAGAATCACTCCCTGCCCTTTTCATCTCTACTCAGAAAGACTGATACCCTGAAGGTTCTGACTGGTTGTTTAACCAACGAGAGACTAACAAGATTCGATTTTGTGAATTTCTCCTTACCAAAGCTGATCTGCCAGTACTGAGGCTGAGTGCCTCGTCCACCAAATCTGGGGCCAATTTGGCAACGTTGAACGTCCAACGTGGCACCATTGCCCTGGAGGACCAGCCAGCCACTTGATTACAAGTTGATTACATGTTATTCTTTCCTATCACAGAGGGACCGCTTTGTTCTTACAGTTGTAAGAATGGATTTGCCTTCTCAACCCCACCATCTATGGGCTTATAGAATGCCTAATTCACCATCATGCTATCACACATGACAATGCTTGTTGTGGATGTGTTCCGTGGCAAGGAAAGTACGGTAATAAATAATACTACTATAATTTGCTGATATTGGCATGTACCCCATTGCTGAGAAGCTGCTGGCCTCATTAAATTGTGGAATGGGTTAATTAAGATTCAGTTATGATATCAATTCGAAGGTCATATTCTGTGTGGTTGGCATGTTCTCCCTGAGGATGATGCATATTCTTGGAACCAGTGACCAAAATACGGTGTATATATTTCCTCCTTACACAAAACACATGGGACCAGGAATTAAAGGGAAGAGGTGGAAATGGCCTTTCTCACTATCATATCTAATAATCCACTCATAGCAGTTTTGCTTCCATCCAACAGCCTTCGATTCTGCTGGCACAGAAGTTCTCAAGGAAGAACATGCTTCTACCCAGTCTCATCATAAACTAGAAATTGAGACTGTCACCTGACATTTGGAGCTCCTCATACCACTGAGCCAACAAGCAGAGAAGGGATGATTATATTGGCTGAAATGATTGACCCTGATTAACAAAGGGAGCAATGGGTTTGCTGCTATACAGTGGGGATAGGGGAACTATATCTGAAACTTAGGAGATTCACAGGGACATCTTTTAGTACTTCTGTGTCTCATAGCAAAAGTCAATCAAAGCTTACGACAACCTAATAATCACAGGACCACCGAGGATTCACAACCTTCAGGAATGAAGGATTGGATGTTTACCCCCCTGGGTAAAGAACATCAACCTGTCTAGCTGAAGGGCAAGAGTACATAAAATATGTGGTAGGAGAAGGAAGTGATAAATGTCAACTATGGCCACAGGACTGGTTATAGGAACAAGAATTATAATAGCCAGGCATACTAGGGGCTCCCGGGAGTCTCAGTCAGGTAAGCACCTGACTTCAGCTCAGGTCATCATCTCAAGAGTCCTGGGTTAGAGCCCCGCGTTGGGCTTTGTGCTGACAAGTTAGCTCAGAGCCTGGAGCCTGTTTTAGATTCTGTGTCTTCCTCTCTCTCTGCCCCTTCCCTGCTCACATTCTGTCTTTCTTAAAAATAAATAAACATTAAAAAAAAGTAAGAGCCAGGCATACTTCATTATGCATGTAATAACAATTTCTCATTTTATTCTATTTCTCTTAACCTACTATTTTATGTGAGAAGCAATGGTAGTAATATCTCACTAATTTAACGTGTAGGCCACCAGACTACAAAGAACCACATCTAGTGTTTATAGGAGAGATTCCATGATGCTTGCAAATCTTGGACTTGAGATAGGAAAACAACTAATGAAACCTTCCTCTTGTTGGAGAGAGGTGCTGAGTTATAGTAGAGTGGTAGTTGTCTCATGTCTGACAGAAGCATGAATTTGTTAAATAAGGGTATGAGGTAGGGCACCTGGGTGACTCAGTCCGTTGAGTTTCCAACTTTGTCTCAGGTCATGATCTCACAGTTTGTGAGTTCGAGCCCCCCACTGGGCTCACTGCTATCAGTGCAGATCCCACTTTCAATCCTCTCTCTCTCCCTCTCTCTCTCTCTCTCTCTCTCTCTCTCTCTCTCAAAGATAAAATTAAAGCTTAAAAAAATAAAGGTATGAGGTAAGAATAGATCCAGAGTAACTAAGAAGACTGGCCTTGCTAGTCCTAGGCCTGTTTGCTCTCAGATTTGTTTCTTGCCCTTCCCCAGCTCTGCTCTGTATCCTAGACAGTTGACTCCTATGGCCTCCATTCCTCAGGCTCTCAAGTCATTTGGGTTGCAACTGGACTTGGACTTGGGAGGAGATTGCAGGGTGGGAATGAGAAAGGCGCTGGGATGTTTTCGCCCTTTCTGATGTGGGCAGATTTTCCAGCTGTGTCTGTGTCTGTGGCTTTAGTTCTTGCCAGACAAGTTACCGATGGGCTTTCTTGGACAATCCTTGCTCCTGAGTGTCAGCAACATGGCTTCATTCTTTGCGTCTCTAGGAGTGTCTTACTGTTGGCAATCTCTGGGGTCCCTCACTAGGCTGTTTGGATCCCAGCTTCGCTCTCATTTGTGTATTCAACTCTCTGCATTAAATTCCCCAATGGACACAATCAAATTCCTACTCCTTAACCTGTCTTGTGGCTGTCCACTTCTGTCCACTTCTTGCAACCACAGCCTTACATATATCAGGTTCTCCCTTTTCACCAGGGCTCAGTCTCCCTTTCAAACTCCACTCCACTACTTCTCCTCCTCTTTCTTAACTTTCATGAGCAGGCTCTATCTCTTTAGTTTCTTCTATACTTCAAACAAAAATACATTTCAGAAATGTAAGTCCATCAATAATCTTGTTTTTAAAAAAACTAGACCTTTTCACATTATTAACTGGCGAATTGTGTCTTCTACTCAGGAGAGAAGGGGTCTTTAGAAACTACAAACGAGGGCGCCTCGGTGGTTCAGTCGGTTAAGCATCTGACTTTGGTTCAGGTTATGGTCTCATGGTTCTGGAGTTCCAGCCTTGTGTTGGGCTCTGTGCTGACAGCTCAGAGCCTGGAGCCTATTTTGGATTCTGTGTCTCACTTTCTCTTTGCCTCTCCCCTGCTCTCTCTCTCTCAAAAATAAAGAGTAAAACAAAATTTAAAAAAATCTGAAAACCCAGAAAAACACATACCTACAGGGTGGCAGAAATGATATCGGAACTCCAAAAGCCCCTCCTTTCTGTCTTTGTTGAAATGTAAATATTAATAGAATTAATTTGTCTCTCTAGCTGCAAACTTTCTCTTTGTAGATTTCTTGAAAACACTGTTAGACTGATCCTCGGATAAAATAGTTCATTTTTCTGACAAAACCATCTTTGGGTGTTCATCATGAATATTTTTGAAAGTTCAGAATCATATAAAGAAAAAATAAACATCATCCATAAACCCACAACCCTGAAACAATCATTGTTAGCAGATCATTGAATCATCCTCCAGGTTTTTTGTGTATATTTTAAATGAGCTGGAATCCTACTGTCTACAGTATTGTTTATTTGAAACTTTTATTGAGATACTTGTAGATTCACATGCAGTTGTAAGAAAAACTAAAGCGCTCCCTTGTGCATTTCCCCCAGTTTCATCCAATGATGCCGAACATTTCCAGGGTGCCTGAGTGGCTCAGTTGGTTAAGTGTCCGACTTCATTCAGCTCAGGTAATGATCTCATGATTTGTGGGTTCGAGCCCCTTGTCAGGCTCTGTGCTGACACCTCAGAGCCTGGAACCTGCTTCAGATTCCGTGTCTCTCTCACTCTGCTCCCCTACTCGTGCTCTGTCTCTCTCTCAAAAATAAATAAGTATTAATTTTTTTTTAAATGCTGAACCTTTCCAACACTACAAAGGTCTCTCATGTTACACTTTTATCATAGCCACACCCCCTCTTCCCTCATCCTTCGTATCTCTAACTTCTAGTCATCACTCATCTGTCCTTTGTTTCTAAAATGTTGTGATTTCAAAAAGTTATACACAGAATAATATAGTACGTAACCTTTTCAGAATGTTTTTTTTTTTAACTCGGCATGATTTCTTGAAGATTCATCAATGTTGTAAGTATCAACAGTTCTTTCCTTTTTATTGCTAAGCAGTATTCCATGGTATGGATACACCACAGTTGATTTAACTATTCACCTACTGAGGAACATATGGGCTGATAAATAAAGCTACTATGAGCTATCATATACAGGTTTTGTGTGAATATAAGTTATTTATCTGGGATAAATGCCTAATATTGCAATTACTAGGAAATATGATAACTACATATTTAAGGTTTTTTTTTTCTTATTTTAGAGAGAGAGAGAGAGAGACAGTGCATGTGAGCAGGGGAAGGGGCAGAGGGAGAGAGAGAGACTCTTAAGCAGGCTCCACACTCGGCACAGAGCCCAACACAGGGATCAATCCCACGATCCTGGGATCACACCCTGAGCTGAAATCAAGTGTCAGATGCTCAACCAACTGAGCCATCTAGGTGCCCCATGTTTATGTGTTTATTTTATTTTCTTTAAGAAAGTGCCCGGCTGTTTTCAGAAGGAGTGTATCATTTCACACTCCCTCCAGCAATGTAGGAGTGCTCCAGTTTCTCCACATCCTTATCAGCATTTGGCGTTGTCATTTATTTTAGCCGTTTTGATAGATGTGTAGCGATATCTCATTGTCTTTTTAATTTTCATTTCCCTGATGGCTAATGATGTTGAACATCTTTTCATGGGATTATTAGCCATCTATAGATCCCCGTTGGTGAAATGTCTGGTCATGTTTTTATCCATTTTTTAGAATTGCTGTTTTATACTGTTGGCTTTTGAGGGTTCTTTATATATTTAAGGTACACGTCCTCTATCAGGCACATAGCTTGCACATATTTTCTACTATTGTCTTTTCATTCTCTTATCAGGGTCTTTTGCAAGGTAAAGTCTTTAAATGTGTGGAAGTGCAGTTTGTCAAGTTTTCCTTTTGTGGATCATTCTTTTTTTTAAATTTTTAATGTCTATTTATTTTTGAGAGAGAGAGAAACAGAGCACTAGCAGGGGAGGGACAGAGAGAGAGAGGAGAGGGAGACACAAAATCTGAAGCAGGTTCCAGGCTCTGAGCTGTCAGCACAGAGCCCAACGCAGGGCTTGAACTCATGAACTGTGAGATCATGACCTAAGCTGACGTCAGATGCTTTACTGACTGAGCCACCCAGGTTGGGGACCATTCTTTTGCTATCAAGTATAAGAATGCTTTGCCTAGCTTGGGAATGGCTGTGCAGACTTTGAAGATTGTCTCCTCTGTTTTCCTCCCAAACTCCTGTATTTTTACACTTTTAAGTCCATATCCATTTTGACTTAATTTTTGTAGAAGGGGTGTACAATCTAAAGTTTCATTTTTTGCCTGTGGATGTCCAATTGCTTCAGCATCATTTGCTGAAAAGGCTATGATTTCTCCACGGAATTACTTGTACACCTCTGTCGAAAGTCAGTGTGCCATATTTGTGTAGGGCTATTTCTGGATTCTCTATTTTGTTCAATTGTTTTGTGCGTCCATCCCTCGGCCAGTATCACACAGTCTTCTTTTTTAATTTTTAAAAAATTCTTTTTTTAAAATTGACATATATTATCTTGCTTTCAGGTTACAGCACAGTGAGTCAGCAGTTACAAACATCCAATACTGCCCGCCAGGATAAGTGTAGTTACCATCTGTCTCTGCACAACATTATTACAATATTATTGCCTATATTCCCTATGCTGTACCTTTCATCTTCATGACGTATTTATTTTATAACTGGAAGTTTGTACCACTTAACCCCTTCACCTTCTTTGCCCAACCCCCTACCCCGTCCGCTGTGGCAACCACCAGTTTGTCCTCCGTGGTTCTGCTTCTGTTCTGCGGTTTGTTTGTTCATTTGTCTCACTTTTTAGATTCTACATATAAGTGAGATCATATAGCATTTGTCTTTTTCTGACTTATTTCACTTAGCGAAATTTCCTTTGTGTCCATCCATGTCGTTGTGAATGGCAAGATTTTATTCTTTTTTGTCTCCGGTTCAATACCCTGCAGTCTTGATTACTTTTAGCTATATAAAAGGTCTTGAAAGAAGGTAGACACTTTTTTCTCATTGTATTCTTCTTTTTCAAAATTGTGTTAACCATTCTGGCTCCTTTGCACTTCCATCTAAATTTTAGAGTATCCTTGTCTGTATTGAGAAAAAAATCCAGCTGGGATTTTTAAAGAAATTGTATTAAACTTGTATATCGATCTGGGGAAAACTACCATCTTTACTATGTAAGTCTTCCAATCCATGAACTCTCCATTTATTTAGGTCTTCTTTCATTGTTTCATCAGCATTTTGTATTTTTCAACATGTAATTCCTCGCATTTTTTAGAGTCTTACCTAAATATTTAATTTTCTTTTGAGCAATCGTACATGGCATTATAGTTTTAATTTCAGTGTTCATATCTTCACTGATAGCATGTACCTTTATAAAGGTACATTACCTTGTGTTCTGCAATCTTACTGAACTCATTAGTTCTAGGCGTTCTGTGGGGAATTTTTTTCAGATTCCTTGAGATTTTATACATAGATTGTGAGATTTGCAAATGGGAACTGTTTTCTTACCCCCTTTATGATTTTCATGACTTTTATTTCCTTTCCTTGCCTTTGTGAGTTAGTTTAAAGCCTCCTGCACTATATTAAATATCAGTGGTATGATATCCTCACCTTGTTCCTGATCTTAGGAGGAACGCATTTAATCTTTCACCATTAAGTAAAATGTTCACCCTAGGTGTTTTTGTTTTGCTTTTTATGAAGTTGAAAATGATCCCTCTATTTCTATTTTTCTAAGAGCTTTTTATCATTAATGTGTGGTGCATTTTTCCACTTGATAGGATCATATGAGTTTTTTGTCTGTATCTTGTATCTTGTTGATGTGGAAGATTACAATGATTACTTTGGTATCCGACCTAGCCTGGCATATACCTGAAATCAAACCCCACTTTGTCATGATGTGATTGATTCTTTTTATATATTGCTGAATTCTATTTGTTAATATTATGTTGAAGATTTTTTGTATCTATATTGATGAGAGCTTTAGTCCGTAGTTTTCTGGGTTTTTTTTTTAATGTTTATTCATTTTTGAGAGAGAGAGAGAGAGAGCGAACAGGGTAGGGGCAGAGAGAGGGGGGTACAGAGGATCCGAAGTAGGCTCTGCACTGACAGCAGAGAGCTCAACTCAGGGCTCAAACTCACAAACCACGAGATCACGGCCTGTGCTGAAGTCAGACACTGAAACGATTGAGCCACCCAGGCACCCCTAGAGTTTTCTTTTTTAAGTCATTTTATGGTTCTGACATCATGGTAATACTAGCTACCTAAAATGAATTGGAAGTGTCTCCTTCTCTTTAGTTTCTTAGAAGAAACTCTGTAGAAACTTGGTAGAATTCTGCAGTGAAGGCACCTAGGCCTGAATATTTATTTATGGGAATTTTAATATTACAGATCCAATTTCCTAAATAGCTATAGGGGCATTCAATAATATTTTTCATGTGAGTTAGCTGTGATAGTTTCTGTTTCCCAATAAATTGGTCCATTTCATTTATCAAATTTATGCCTGTGAAGTTTTCACAGTATTTTCATATTATCCTTTTGATGTCCATAGGGTCTATAGCTATACCCCTTGTTTTATTCCTGAAATTAGTAACAGATGTCTTCTCTTTTTGTTTTCTTTATGAGTCTTACTAGATGTTTGTCAATTTTACTGATCTTTTTAAAGAATAAGTTCTTTTGTTTTCTCTCTTGTTCTCAATTTTATTGATTTCTATTCTTACATTTATTATTTCTTTTCCTCTGCTTGCTTTGGGAGTGTTTTCCTGTTCTTCTTCTAGGTTCTTGAGATGGGAGCTTAGATTATTGGTTTAGGACTTTCCTTATTTTCAAAAAAATTGTTTTTCTTATTTTCAAATGCAATCATTTAGTGCTATAAATTTCCCTGCCCACTGCTTTAAGCGGCCTCACAAATTTTGGCATGTTTTATTTATATTTTCATCAGTTCAATATATTTCCCAATTTCCCTGTGACTTCTTCTTTGGTCCATGGATTATTCAGAAGTGTATTACTTAATTTCTAAGTGTTTGGAGACATTTCTTTTCTCTTTCTGTTAATTTTAATTTAATTCCATCATGGTCAAAGAAAATACTCTATGTGATTTCAATTCTTTTAAATTTGTTGATGTTTGTTTTATAACCTGGGATGTGGTCTATCTTCATATGTATCCCACTGGCACTTAAGGAGACTGTGTTTTCTGCTGTCGTTGGGTAGAGTGTTCTATAAATGTCCACTAGATTCTGTTGACTGATAGTGTTGTTGAGTGTTTTAAATATATTTTCTGATTTTCTGTGTAGTTGTTCTATCAGTTATTGAGATGGAGGTGCCAAAGACTCTGACGATAATTGTGGATTTGTCTATTTATTTCAGCTCTATCACTTTTTGCTTTATATGTATGCACCAACCTCTTGTTGGGTGCATACATATTTAAATTTGTTATCTTCCTTGTGGATTCATTCTTTTATTATTAGGTAATGTTGCTTTTTGTCTCTAGTAATTTTTAAAATGTTTTTTTTTTGAGAGACAGAGAAAGAGAGAGCAGAGAGAGAGAGAGGGCGAGAGAGAATCCCAAGCAGGCCCCTGCTGTCAGTGCAGAGCCCAATGTGGGGCTCGATCCCATGAACCGTGAGATCATGACTTGAGCTGAAATCATGAATCAGATGCTCAACCAACTGAGCCACCCAAGCGCTCCTTGTCTCTAGTAATTTTTAAGTTTTTTTTTAAGTAGGGTCCACACCTAACATAGGACTCAAACTCACAACCCCGAGATCAAGACTTACATGCTCCATGAGCAGAGCCAGCAAGGCACCCCATCTCTAATAATTTTTACCTGATCTGAAGTTACTTTATCAGATATTCATACAGCCCCTTCTGTTTTCTCACATTAATGTTTACATGGTTTGTCCTCTTTTTAAAAATTCTTTTACTTTCAATCTACCTGTCACTGAATTTGAAGTGAGTTTCTTGAAAAGAGCATATAGTTGGGCTGTTTCTCTTTAATCCTCTCTACCTCTATTTTGTTTTTATAATTCAAGTAGAAATTAACAAGCAATGTTACATTAGTTTCATTTGTACAATCTAATGCTTCAACAATTCTATACATCTCTCAGTGCTCATCAAGGTAGCTGTACTCCTCATACCTTTTACCTACGTCACCCCTCCCCCTCCCACCTTGCCTCTGGCAACCACCAGTTTGTTCTGTATCTGTATCTGAGTCTGTTTTTTTGGCTGTCTCTTTTTCTCTTTGTTTTTTTGTTTTGTTTCTTAAATTCCACACATGAGTGGAATCGTATGATATTTGTCTTTCTTTAAGTGATTTATTTCACTTAGCATGAACTTTGGGTAAATACCCAGTAGTGGAATTACTGGGCTGTATGGTAATTCTATTCTTAAGTTTTTGAGGAACCTCCATATTGTTTTCCACAGAGGCTGAACCAATTTGCATTCCCACCAACAGTGCACAAAGGTTCCTTTTTCTCCACATCTATGCCAACTGTTGTTATTTCTTGTGTTTTTAATTTTTGCCATTCTGACAAATGTAAAGTGATATCTTGTTGTGGTTTTTGCATTAAATTAGTGCTGGTTAGTGATATTGAGCATCTTTTCATGTGTCTGTTGGCCATCTCTATGTCTACTTTGCGGAAATGTCTATTCAGGTCTCCTGCCCATTTTTAATTGGATTATTTGCTTTTTTTCTGTGTGGAGTTGTGTAAGTTCTTTATATATTTTGGATATTAACCTTTTATCAAATATTTCATTTGGAAATACCTTCTCTCATTTTGTAGGTTGCCTTTTAGTTTTGTTGACTGTTTCCTTCACTGTGCAGAAACTTTTTATTTTGATGTAGTCCCAATAGTTTATTTTTGCTTTTGTTTCCCTTGCCAGAGGAGACATATCTAGAAAAATGTTTCTGTACTCAATGTCAAATAAATTACTGCCTATATTTTCTTCTTTTTAATCTCCTCTGCATATCTCTGTTCATTCATTGGTGTATTTCTACAATTTACATGTAAGGTAATTATTATGTTAGTTCTTAGTTAAATTTGCCATTTTGTTATTTGTTTTCTATTTGTTTCCGCTGGGTTTTATTCATCTGCTTACTTGTTTTGCTTTTTTTGTGTGTGGGTTACTTGAATAATTTTTAGGATTCCATCTTGATTTATTTATAATGTTTCGGGGTAGGGGTGCCTGGTAGCTCAGTCAGTAGATCATCCCACTTCGGCTCAGATCATGATCTCATGGTTTGTGGATTCAAGCCCCGCATCTGGCTCTATGCTGACAGCTCAGAGCCTGGCGCCTGCTTCGGATTCTGTGTCTCCCTCTCTCTCTATTCTTCGCCTGCTCACGCTTGCTCTCTCCCTCTCTCAAAAATAAATAAGCATAAAAAATTTATAATGTTTTGGGGTGTATCTTTCTTTATCATGTTTATAGTGATTGCTCTGGGTATTATGATATATATATACATGACTTGTAACCGTCTACTCATATTAACATTTTACCACGTTGAGTGAAGTATGGAATCCTCATTTCAATTTAGGTCTTTTTACATTCACTACTTTAAAATATCATTATCGAGTATAATACCCTCTTCTATTGTTCTGATTCTCAAAGATTTCTTTTTGATCTTTTCCTTTGTTTTTGAATGACTTCCTTCAACCAGTCTTTAAGGATAGGCCTTCTAGCAACAAAGTCTTTTAGTTTTTTTTTTTTTAATCTGAAGTTGTTTATAATTTCCCTTCATGCCTGAAGGGTCCTTTTGCCAGATGTAGAATTCATGGTTGACAGCTTTTTTTTTTTTAAACAGTGCTTTCTGGCCTACGTGGTTTAAAATGAGAAACCCCATGTCATTTGAATGGCTGTTTCTGCACAGGTAATGTGCCATTTGTCTCTGGCTGTTTTCAAGACTTTTGTTTTTCTTTGTCTTTAGTGTTTGAAAGTATAATTATAATGTGTCGAGTCATAGATCGTTTTGGGATTCACTCAACTTCTTTGTGTCTTTTGCCAAACTTTGGACGTTTTCAGTCATGATTTCATATTATGTCATATCTAAGAAGGCTTTGCCTACTGGCTTGTCTTTGAATCTCAGAATGTGCTAGAATGCCTGGTACATTGTTTATTCTTTCTATGTATTTGTCAAATGAATGAATGAACCCAAGCATAAATAAGGGAATAAGGTCAACCAACTGTAAGTTGGGATTTAGGTCTCTTGATCAAAATAGTTCTTTTTCATAAGGAGCTGACCCAGTTTCATTTGTCTACTTATAGCCTGTAACCCCGCATGAAACGCAGTTCCCCAGGGAGTGAACAATCTATTTCATCTTTGGTTATTTGCATCTTCACATTCTTGAAGCATCTAATCTCATGTATTGATGGAGGAGAAGAATGAAAGTGATGGGGGATGTCACCAGAGCTCTAGCAACTCCCAAAGGGGCTAGAGAGCAGTCCAGGAGATGGAAATTACCAAGGTCCTATTTTGCCATCTCCCTGTTTTGCCCCTATTATTTATATCCTTTAAAATACATCTATTAAAAACCATCATCAGGGTAAGCAGAAGGGACTTCTTAGAGATGTCTTTGGATAGAAAACTACACGCTCCCTGATGCCCCGAGGACAGCAGCTTTGGGCCCTGGGCCCCAGCAGTCACGCCTGTCTGTAGCTCGCAAGACTGGAACAGGCGTACTTGGAGTATCCATTTCAGCTTAGGCGGGAAGCAGCAACACAATTGTATGTGACTTCTAAACCAACAATGACAAACTAAAGGTTTGATCCATAAATTTTGCCAGAGGCAGAAGCAAGTTTACTGTGGTAATTTATTAGAAAAATCTCTTTGTGCTGAAAGACATGCACCTAGGTTGCATGTTTCTCCTGTTTTCTTGTTTTCCTATTTCTTTTTCTCTTCCTTCCTTCTTTCTCTCCCTCCCTCCATCCTTCCTCCCTTCTTTATTTTCTTCTTGTCAACTTAAGGCTACTTTCATACGCAGATTATATCAAAAAAAAAATGAAACCTCTAATACTTGTTGAATTAGTATCAATTTAACTATACATTTAATCAAAATGTATTTAGGGGCCTTGGGGTGGCTCAGTCGGTTAAGGCTCCAACTCTTGATTTCATCTCAGGTCATGATCTCAGGGTCATGGGACTGAGCCCCACCCTGGCATCCTGGGTGTGGAGCCTGCTTAAGAGTGTCTCTCTCACCCTCTCCCTCTGCCCGTCCCCTGCTCATGCTCGCTCCCTCTCTCTCTCTCTCTCTCTCTCAAAAATGTACTTAGACAAGAGCTGTATATTCTCTGGAAAATTAATTTAAATGTCCTGAAAAGCAAAGCCAATTATAATCAGTCAAATAATATGTACATATTCTGAACACAACTTAATGAAATTTTTCTCAACTGGCATCTGAGTTGATTTATCATCCTAGCTGTGGGAAGGTTTTCCGATAATAGCCTGAAACCTGCGGCCCTTTACCAGTTGAGACCCATCAAGCCTTCCTGCTTCTTGGCCCTTTTCCGAGTGATTCGGGAAAACTTCACCAGGCTGCAGCATTGTGAAGGCCAGGAATCCCCTGGGGGGCTTGTGGCCATTGCTGCCCATAGACCAGCCAGCTCCAGGCCCACACAGGTCACACTGGAATGTTCGAGACTATTTGAGATACAAAAAAGGGCCTTCTGGCAGTGAAATAGGGAGGTGCAGTCAGTTTCAGGCTCTGTCCACAAGAATAAATTGCAGCCTAGGATTTTGGCCAAGGTCTGAGTATGTCCGAAGAGCCTTCATGTTTACCATAATTCTAGGTGAGACAGCCAGGAGAAAGGAAAACCACAACCACAGTTAAGAACGGCGTTATTTAGAATTGAAATATTTAATGTTTATAGAAAGAGTGAGGCTATTTTGTGTCCCTGTTAAGTGGGTTTTAAAGTTGTTGGTTTGGTTAACGGGAGTTCTTTATTTGGATGAAATACGGGTTTCGTCTGCCGAATGATTGCCTAATCATACGTTATTTTTGCCTTTGAAACATCCAGAAAAGTTTGTTTTGCTGCTTCTATATTTGCTTTATGTACCTGATCTTCAGCAGAGGTGGGATTGTTCAGGGATTAACAAGAACAATTAGAATGAGGAATTAACCCTTTGTGATAGAAATTGCACCTTCTTCTTAGGTTTTTTTTTTTCAGATGCCTTTTGGCTTGATGATTTTTTCAAGGAAAATTTACATTCAGGTAGTTGAGTGTATCAATTTTTAATGGTATAGATTGAGGATTTTGAAATTTACAAGGCCCTCGCAAGTCTGCGGCTATCAAAGAACTCCATTTTTGTTTGAGTACTTACAGGGTTTCATTTGTATCTTTTGGAATGAATTCATTCCATTCCTTTGGATCAATTTGGAATGGTGGATGGTATGAGGTATAGATCCAAATGTATTGTTTTCCAGAGAGTTACCTAGTTTTTCTGAAGTAGTGTATCAAATATTTATCTTTTTAGCATTGATCTGAGAGACCACCTATATCATATATTAAATTATTATATATATTTCAGTCTACTTCTGTATTTTCTCTTCTGTTTCATTTGTCTGTTTTAATACTGATGAACTGAATCATGTTATTGAGGTCCTGTGAAACGTTTTCATAACTGATAGAGGTGGTCTTCCCTACTTTCCCCCCTTTTCTAAATTTTCCCGTTTGCTCGTTTTTCTTTTTCCATATGAGCTTTAGAATGACCTTGTCTTATTCCTACCCACATCCCCACAGTATAAAAAGTAAATAAAATCTGCAATTCAGATTGCTATCACATTGAACTTATGAATAAACTTGGAGAGAATTTATATCTTTTGCAAATGGAGCCTTCCCACTCAAGGATATGGGTTGTTTTTCCAATTTTTTCTCTTGTGTACTTAGACTCTTAACTACAGAGAACAAACTGAGGGTTGATTGGGGGTGCATTAAGGCGGGGACTTGTTAGAATGAGCACAGAATGTGATATGTAAGTGATGAATCACTGGGTTCTATTGCCGAAGCCAAGACTACACTGTATGTAAGCTAACTTGAGAATAAAAAGAAAAGTTATTTCAATGATTCTTCGCATGCATTTTTAGTATTTCTTGGTAAAGATAGTACTATGCTTTTTTAATGATATTGTCACTATCATAAAGGTGCTCTTTCCTTCATTATAGATGCTATCTAGTTGTTATTTAAGGGAAAACAATATATAGGATAAGACCTTATGATTTTCGGCAGATGGAAATTTCAGAGATATCCCAGGAGCTTGACTATAATTCAGTGATACTTTGAGTAACAAATTTCCAATAATGAAGTTTCATTTTAATACAACACACGATGCTAAAACATTTTTTCTGGCAATATGGGAGTCTATCAGTAAAACTTTAAAAATGCCTATGCCCTTTGGTCTATGTGTACTTACAGGCTAAAAGCCAGACATGATGGTGACAAGGTTGGCTGGCTCTAGGCAGAAGGATTGATGGAAAGGTTTCCATTTCCTTGATTTCTGTTTCTTTGAATGTGTGTTTCTGATCTTTACACATCACACATGCATTACTTTTATGACACAAATGTCATTTTTTCAATAAAAGGTCATCTTCGCAAATCAGAGGAAATATGCGTGGGTGCACAATCCCGTGCCACCCAGATCCCTTCCCCCACAGCTTACATGTGCTGCGAAACCCTGTGCATAGGGAGCTCTGCTGAATCGGAAGGAGAGGAGGGTGCGCCGTGCGCTGGGCCTAAGATCTAACCCCGGCTCCGTTACCTGCTACCTTTGTGTCCGTGGACAGGTGACTTACCCTCTTTGGGCTTTGACATTCCCACCTATAACATAGGGGTTGTTGTGGGACGCCTGGAGGGCTCAGTCCCTTGAGCGTCCGCCTCTCAGTTTCCGCTCAGGTCAGGATCTCACAGTTCATGAGTTCGAGCCCGGCGTTGGGCTCTGGGCTCTGGGCTGGCAGCATGGAGCCTGTTTGGTATTCTCTCTCTCTCTCTCTCTCTCTCTCTCTCTGCCCTTCCCTTGCTCATCGTCTCTCTCTCAAAATAAAAATATATAGGGGTTCTTGTAAAGTTATTGAAAATATTACAAAATACATAGCACACAGCAAGAATTTCAGTGAAAGGCGGTTGCTTCCCTGATTCAGCCAACTCAGGACCCCCCTGGGGAAAATCGGAGTACATTTTCCTCTCCCTTTTTTCCCCTCTTGGTGATTCCCTTCCTTCCTTGTTCGTAACTCCCAGTGTTCCATACACACACTTCCGCTCTTCATTTCTTCTCCTTTTCTTATGAAAAAAGCCCTTCCTGCTGTCAAAAGAGGAAATTATTTACAACTTTTGATTAATTCGCTGACTGCAAATAGCATTCTCAAGTAAATATGTTATCTTTTATGTAGGAAAAAAAACCCCAAACTGTTCTCGGTTAAGAAAATTTCAGGTTAGGGTGATTTTGCCCCTTTCGCCACTCAGCAACACTCTTTTCTGTTTTCCACAATACTTTACATAGTATTAATTGGTATTGAGTTACTTACACATTATCTGGAATTCAAAAACTAAAATTATTTATTTTGCTTTGATATGAATTATAGCCCTCACTGATATTGTTAAATACATCGTCAAGCCTCTTACATTACTTGTCCCAAGAGTGATAAAGTTTCTGAATACAATATGTGCTGTCAGAACGTTTTTAAACATAAATACCATATTATACTTATGCTTAAGAATAATAGGAGTGCCTTAGTGGAAAATTCTTATTTTTTCTAATGTTTATTTTTGAGAGAAAGAGAGAGAGAGAGAGAAAGATAGAGTGAGAGCGGGCAAGAGGCAGAGAGAGAAGGAGAGGCAGAATCCAGAGCAGGCTCCAGTCTCCGTGAGCTGTCAGCACAGAGCCCGGCGCCGGGATCAAACTCACGAACAGTGAGATCACAGCCTGAGCCGAAACTGAGAGGCGAACGCCCAATCGTCTGAGACACCCAGGCACCCGACACATTCTTCTTTTTAATGTTCATGATCTAGGCTCATTCGGTCTGTGTTATCCGAATGCGTTATTGAGCCTAGGCAAAAATGCAGTGCAGTATTCCTAAATCAGAAGGAAGTAATCAGTAAATACATCAATTTAAGTGATTTCAGCCCAGTTGGGAACTGATTACAGACGCCAAATATCAGGGGCTCAGAGGCCAGAAAGAAGACAGATTAAGGACAGAAAGAAAGTCTGCCCCCTTCTAAGTGGGAAGACCAGATTGGGGAAAAGGGGTACTGTGCTAAATAAAGTCATTTCCAAAGATCTGGAATCCTATAGCACCGAGGTTGAGAGTGGTGACTGCGATCATCCAGAAACAGAGCGAAGGCAAAGGGAGGGAGGAAAGTCGGGAGGTGCTGACGGGAAAGGCTGAGGTGCTGGTGGATGTGTACGAGCAAGAAGGATGCAGGCAACCCAAGGCATGGCGGGGGGTCGTGTGGCACAGGTGAGGGAGGACTCAACCTGCAAAACTCTCAAAAACGGCCTTCGTGCCTCAGTTTCTTGATGTATACAATGGAGATAATGGTACCTTCAGTATCACAAGGAGTTAATCTGTGGAAAATACTCACAGGAGGGGGCGCCTGAGTGGCTCAGTCAGCTGGGCTTCCGACTTCTGCTCCGGTCCTGAGCTCACAGTTGGTGAGTCTGCGCCCCACATGGGACTCTGAGCTGATAGCAAGGAGCCTGCTTGAGGTTCCTTCTCTCTCTCTGTCCCCGCCCCCCACCAGCTTATGCTCTTTCTTTCTCTCAAAATAAGTAAATAAAGTAAAAAAAAAAAACATACAGAGGAGAACCTGGCACATAAGTAAATATATTTGCGATTATCATTCTGCCACGAACCCTATTTGAATTGTAATTAATATGTGCCTTCTAAGGGCAGCCCCGGGCAGGCTTCATTTAACACCAGGGCAGTAAAAGAGCAAGCTTCCAGGACCACACAATGCACAATTTTTTCATGACTTTGCAGCACATTACGGAAGCTTCTGGCTTAGAACATTTGTGATGCTGGTGGTGGATGTCAGGAAGGGGAAAGGTAAGAGAAGGAAGGTGGTGGGAGGCAAAGAGCTAAATTGAGTTGTGAAGACCTGGTCTCATGGGAACCTCATGTTGACTAAAGTCTGTTAAAGTCTTCGACCTTCTTTCGCTCAGATTTCCCTTTTATTTCATTTCCCCACCATCCACAACTTTCAAAAAACCACATGTAAGGTTGACCACTTTAATGTTCTATTTCATGTAGCTCATCCAAGGTATCATCACGTAGCTGCTAGATGGATTCCTAGGGCACTTACTGGCCCTTCAAAACAATTAAGAAGCAATCAGGTGGCCTCCATGGACCAACAAGTCAATACTCTTTTTCTTTTTGGGGGTTGCTGAACTCCCTGCAGAAGCTGTTAACGATGAATATTTTTGCATCTCATTGAGCTGTAAATTGTAAATGCCTCCCCAAATCCCTCCTGCGCTCCCAATTATACCTCCTCTGAGCATTATGTTTAAAGGATCCAACTAGTTAATGAGCTCTGTGTTCCTTCTACTTCCTAAGAGAACAGCGCAAACTCTGTGAGCCTCATTAGTAACACTGTAGTTGCTAGGGAAATAAAGGCGTGTAATTTTAATCCATAATCCACAGATAAGTATGTCTAAGATGCTTCGCATTATAGCAATTAGTACTTACTCAGGATCGTGAAATCCTTCTTTCCGTCCTTCCTTCTAAGAAATAACTGCTCTAGGAATAGATGGGATCAACATACATTTTTTTAAAATAAACTTTTTATTTTGGAATAATTTTAGATTTACAGAATTATTGTCTTTTTATATTTTTTAACATTTATTTATTATGGAGAGATAGAGATAGAGCATGAGCTGAGGAGAGGCAGAGAGAGAGGGAGACACAGAATCTGAAGCAGGCTCCAGGTCCTGAGCTGTCAGCACAGACCCTGATGCGGGGCTCGAACTCACAAACAGCGAGATCATGACCTGAGCCGAAGTTGGATGCTTAATTGACTGAGCCACCCAGGTGTCCCTGCATTTACAGAATTATTGCAAAGATGGTCCAGAGAGTTCCCCCACACCTCCAACCCAGTTTCCCTATTATCCCTATTATCTTAGTCAAGGGAAACTAAGGAAACTACCTAGTTTCCCCAATATCCAACATTAATATGATGCACTAGTCATAATTAATGAATCAATACTGATAACATTATTCTTAACTACAGTCCCTACTTTACTCAGATTATTTTAGCTTTTCACTGGTTTCCTCTTCCTGTTTCAAGATTCATCCAGAACACTACATTACATTTAATCATTATGCTCCCTAAACTGTTCCTGGCTGTGACAATTTCTCATACTTCCCTTGTTTTTGATGACCTTGAAAGTTTTGAGGCAGACTGGTCCAATATTTTGTAGAATATCCATCCAAATGGGATTTGTCTAATGTTCTTCTCATTATAAGACAGACTACGTTTGTGAGTTTGGGCAGGAAGATCACAGACGTATCAAGAGTCCATATGATCGGGGCACCTGGGTGGCTCAGTCGGTTATGGGTCTGACTCTTGGTTTCAGCTCAGGTCACAGTCTCACGGTTTGTGGGTTCAAGCCTCTCAGGGATTCTTGGGATTCTCTCTCTGTCTCCCCCTTCCCTGCTCTCTCTCTCTCTCTCTCTCTCTCTCTCAAAATAAATAAACATTTAAAAAAAGCCATACCATCAATGTGACTGATCACTGTTGATGGTAATCTTTTTAAAAAATATTTAAGTAATACCTACACCCAACTCGAGGCTCAAACTCACGACCCCGAGATCAAGACTCACAAACTCACAAGACCCAGCCAGGTGCCCCTGATAATATTAATCTTGATCATGTGGCTTGAGGTATTTGTTAGATTTCTCCACTGTAAAGCGACTCTTATTCTTCCCTGTCCATAGTGTGCTCTTGGGAATCTGCTATTTCTCCGAAGGGGGCTTGACGCCTTTCATTGGAGAACATTATGAGAAATTGAGATTAGGGTACTAGATATACTCATTGCTAGTGGGGTGGCCTTCCCTCCAGGCTCTCTCAGATGACAGAGCAAGATGTCATATGGGTATATACAAACCAATGTACGTACACGTATCTACCAACATTCCTATATGGAATTATTTATATTTGTTGAAGTTAATCATGAGTTTATACTGATATCTCCAACACTAATTCATTACCACCTGGATGGACTATTCTAGCCTCTTTCCCTTGATCATCTGGGACCATTTATTGCTGCTGAGAAGTCTCGCTCTCACAATCCACCATCCATTTACCTAGTTGCTTAATTCCAGTATACGTGGATGTATAATGATTTTAGAATTATTACCCCAGAACCCCCTTAGGGGGAGGGAAACATTATCTACTAGAGCAGTGCTTATGCACAGTTCCTTTTGCTTTTAGCCTTAGAGACTCCACTTCCAAAATTACTTAGGTCAGCATCTTATTCCCCCAACTCCCTTCAGTGAAGCTGTGCCATACATTTGTGATACAGTTAGACTGCCTTGTCACATTATACATTCCACCCTGGCATCCCTTAACTTTCTAAGTGATTTTTAAAAATTTGCTTACTTTAAGGTTCACCCTTTATACTGTAGAGTTCCACGGGGTTTGACAAATACTTAATGTCTTACATTTACCATTATAGTATCACGCAGAATAGATTTACTGACCAAAACAATTCTCTGTGCTTTACCTATACCATCCTCTCTCCACCCCTCATACCTCCAGCAACCATTGATCTGTTTACTGTCTTCACAGCTTTTCCTTTTCCAAAATATCATATATAATTGGAATCACATAATTTGTG
This sequence comes from Suricata suricatta, assembly GCF_006229205.1. Taxonomy (NCBI): domain Eukaryota; kingdom Metazoa; phylum Chordata; class Mammalia; order Carnivora; family Herpestidae; genus Suricata; species Suricata suricatta. The sequence continues at coordinate 38,071,651 of NC_043717.1, forward strand.
GACTTTTCAGACTGGTTTCTTATACTTAGCAATTTGCATTTAAGTTTCATCCATGTATTTTTGTGACTTGATAATTCATTTTGTTTTGTCACTGAATAATATTTCATTGTATAAATGTGCGACAGTTTGTTTATGCATTCGCCTATTGAAAGACGGTTGCTTCCAGTTTTGGTGATTATGAATAAAGATACTATAAGAATTCACATGCAAGTTTTTTTGTAACACGGACTTGCAAATTCGTTGGGTAAAAACCTTGTAGAGCAATTACCAATCACATGAGCATACTAGATTTCGTTTTGTAGGAAACTGCCAAACTCTTCCAAAGATATCAATCAGTATGGTCGGGTTTTTAATTTCAGCCATTCTCATAGATATGTAGTTGTATCCCATTATTGGTTTTTGTTTTGTTTTGTTTTTATTTATTTTGTGTTATTTATTTATTTGTTGGGGTTGTTTTTTGTTGTTGTTGTTTTGAGAGAGAGAGAGAGAGAGAGAGCGAGAGAGCATGCATGGGGAAGAGGGATAGAGAGAATCTTAAGCAGGCTCTGAGCTGTCAGCACAGAGCCCAACACGGGGCTCAGTCCCAGGACCCTGGGATCATGACCTGAGCCAAAGTCAAGAGTCAGTTGCTCAATCCACTGAGCCACCCAGGCACCCCATTCATTATTGTTTAATTTGTAATTCCCTAATGTCAAGTGACACTGGGCATCTTTTCATATGTGATTCCCTAATGTCAAGTGACACTGGGCATCTTTTCATATATTTATTTGCTATTGTATACCTTTCTGGATGAAGAGTCTATTTAGAGCTGCTCATTTTTTAATTGGTTGTTTCTTTTCATATTGTTGAGATTTAAGAGTTCTTTGTATATTTTGGATATACGTCCTTTTTCAGATCTGTGTTTTGCAAACATTTTCCCCAGTCTGTGCCTTGTCTTTTCATTGCCATTTGCAGAGCATAAAATTTTAATTTTTATAAAGTATCAACCAACTTATCTATTTTTTCTTTATTGTCATATTTTAAAATTCATCATCAAATCCAAGGTTATAATAAACTTTCTCCTATGCTTTCTTTCTTTTTAAGTTTTATTTATTTAAGTAATCTCTATACCCAATCCACTAAGCCATTACAATGTGGTCTAATCATCGAATACAGCAGAGTGATCCGCTCTGTTGAATATACACACATCCCTGCCTGATGCTAGGCTTTTGCTCCTCCATTACATCAACAGCTTTCCCTTTCTGACGTCTCTCTCTTGGTCCTCAAAAAGCCCCAACATTATGGGACCCAGAGAGAGTTGACCGGTGGTGCCAAAGTACTGCTTTGGATTCAGCCGGGAATGCACACGATGCAGGCAGGAAGAGAGGGAATCTGTTATTTCTGGCTCAGAGGTCCAGCAGCTAACAGGTGTCTTAGCCTCCATGAGGTTCCCTAAATCTTGGCACCAGCCAGCCCAAATCTGGAATGAGCTCTTTGTCTGAGCCCTAGAAGAGGACAGCACATCATAAGGAGTTAATAAGTAACAGTTGGATGGATGAATGAGTCAATGAACAAATGCACGCCTGAATGAATGAATAAAAATAAACTCTTGCCTTCTTGGAGGATCTGCAGTCCTCCCGCCTTCCTGAAGGACAGGCTTCAGGCCAAATTCTGAAGTCAGAAGGCTGTGTCTTTGATCTTGTCTCATCTCCATTTCTTGGTGCTCTTCTGTCCTCATGGATTCTAGCCTCTGTCCCATTCCCATATCCTCTCCTAATCCTTTGTGATAGGATTATTATCCTCATTAGGCAAATGGAAACAGGCTCAGAGAGGAGTAAGTAGGAGCTCTGAATGCTAATTTTGCTCTGACTTTATCCATCAGGATGATCTTGAATATCTCTCTTTGGTCTTGGGACTCAGATTAATTAAAGCCTCTTATTACTACACACCTCGGGTGACTGACACTCACCAGCTATGAGAACTTGGGCAAATTATTTACCTCCTATTAGCCTCAGTCGCCTTATCTGTAGAGTCAGAGTAAATATCTGATGGTTTGATAAACCTGATGGGTTCATTTACCTGATGGGCTGTCAGGAAAAAAAAATGTAAATAGATGAAATAAGACTCACAGACGACTTAACACATTACGTCGCACATAACAGACGTTCAATAAACATTAGCCATTACCGTTTTCACCGCACATCTGTCAAATTGTCCCACTATCTATGCTTAAAAATAATAGGACTGAAATAATAAATAACTAACATTTATCGAGCCAGGAAACATGCAAATCTATATGTACACATGTTATCTCACCTAATTCTTGCATCCAAACATCCTTACATTACAGGTGAAGAGACTAAAGTGTTAAGTAACCCCGCTAAGGTCACAATTCGTCAGTGGTAAGTTGGGATTTGAAAGTGTATCTTTCTAATTTCAAAGCATGTCCTCTTTTCACTATATTACAAGGATCTTCCAGCTCCAAAAGTCTATAACTTGCAACTATTCTCTGATTTATAAAACTTTGGTGATGCAAAAAAAAAAATGCATCAAAGGCCAACCTGTGCATGGCCGTGTGCTAGGTGCTTGGAAGGGTACAAGATGAATAGGGGATGGACCTTGGCCTCCCATATCATTTCATTTTAGCCAGTTTCCCTTGGCTTCTTTTCTAACACGATTCTAGAATTGAGTAGTCATTTCTCTGTCTCTCTCATCTTTCTAAACTGTTAGTTTAGAAAATGTGTTTCGAAAGAACTACATTTGCTAAATTAACAGTGTGAACAGAGGCTGATTAGCTCATCACAGTAGATTGTTAGCTTCTATGCTAAACTTTTTAATTAGCTTGAAATTATTATTACTAAGTGACCCTTTATGTAACACAATAACAAATCATTTCAAAAACATTTGCTGACAACCTACAATAAGTTAAATGGTATCCAAAAAAACCCACAAAACACCCCCAAAAGTCCACCCATGTTTAAGGATTTTTTTTGAAGAAAGATTAGAACTTATAGGGGATTCTCCCACTCTCCCATCTGTAAAAAGATCTGTTCTATGGAATGCCTGCTGTGATACAGGGTACCTGATGGATAAACCAATATAAAATATAGGGTGTGGGGTATGTGGCTTCTTTTTATTCTAAATCAATTGAAAGGTCACCATCATTGGCTTATGGTTTGGAAAAAACAATCTGACTAAGCTAACTAATCCACAGGAATCCAGTGCTTTCTTTCTGTTTAGATGGAACAATTTTTTAAATCAATTTTTATACCAACACAAATTTATGGCAATGCCCCCTCCGTACCCCTAAAATGAAAAGACATTAGAATACTAAAAAATAACTGGAAATTTCTGTTGAATTTATTCTCCTTTTTCATGCTCCTGGTTCTTGTGTGGTTTTAAGAACCAGAAAATGAAGGGCGCCTGAGTAGCTTGGTTGGTGGGCGTCCGATTTCGGCTCAGGTCATGATCTTGGCAATTCGTGAGTTTAAGCTCCAGGTTGGGCTCTGTGCTGACAGCTCAGAGTCTGGGGCCTGCTTCAGATTCTGTGTCTCCCTCTCTCTCTGCCTCTCCTAGGTTCATGTTCTCTCTCTCTCTGTCTCTCTCTCTCTCTCTCTCTCTCTCTCTCTCAAAAATAAATAAAAACACCTAAAAAAATTTTTTTAAGAATCATAAAATGAAATGTTTAATCACATTGTTTTCACAGTGATCAGGAAAGAGATGTGGACAATAGGCTTTTATGTAGAAGCCACACCTGTCTGCCACTATGGAAAACAGTGTGGAAGTTCCTCAAAAAATTAACAATAGAACTCCCCTATGACCCAGCAATAGCACTGCTAGGGATTTACCCAAGGGATACAGAAATGCTGATGCACAGGGGCACATGTACCCCAATGTTCATAGCGTCACTTTCAACAATAGCCAAATCATGGAAAGAGCCTAAATGTCCATCACCTGATGAGTGGATCAAGAAGATGTGGTATACATACACAATGGAGTACTACATGGCAATGAGAAAGAATGAAATCTGGCCATTTGTAGCAAAGTGGATGGACCTCGAGGGTGTCATGCTGAGTGAAACAAGTCAGGCAGAGAAGGACAGATACCATATCTTTGCACTCATAGGTCTAACAGGAGAAACCTAACAGGGGACCATGGGAAGGGGAAGGGGGAAAGAATTAGGGAGAGGGAGGGAGGCAAATCATGAGAGACTCTTGAATACTGGAGGGCTGAAGGGGAAGGAGGAAAAAGGAAAGTGGGTGATGGACATGGACGAGGGCACTGTGGGGAAGAGCACTGAGTGTTTTATGGAAACCAACTTGAAAATAAACTATAAAAAAAAAGAGAAAGACACCGCACCTGTCTTACTTTCCTGTCCAGAGTAACTAACTAAATTTATATTTGACATCAGAACAGAAGTTTGATTGGCAAAAAAGTGGTTTTCCACTTTAGAATCTTTCAAAAACTAGGTCTTTCTAACTTTACCAAGTTGCTCTTTATCTAATCTCTCCCTTATCACTTACCATTTCTCTCTCTACCAAGCAAACAGGTATTCACCTCCTGCTCAGGTTATTTGAAGTCAGGCATTTTCCTTAAAAGAAGAGCACTAAATTGTTCAGAGATCAGTTAGGAGATGGATGACTGATCAGCTGGGTATGGATGAAATTCTGCTCAAACCACTTGTTGATAGTAATACACTTCCTTCACTAATAGATGAGGGCTCACAAATATTAATCAGTGTTTACTCTGAGATTATAAAATAGCTTCAGAGTTATGGGGTTTGGGGAGAAAGAAATCCCACTCACCTAACCCTGTGGGTTTTCCTCTGTAGAAAACCACGCCACCCTTTCCACGCCTTCTTGGACTTCATAGTAATATCTTTGGAGTGTGGTGATTTGCAGTTTATAGACTAGATCACCCAACCCTCTCCCCCACCCAAACTCTGCCCTTTTCTTGCATTATCAGATGTTTTAAATCTACACTTCAAGGGATTTCTGATGATCAGTGCACATGTAATATCTTGGATGACAGAAAAAGAATTGCAAATGATCTTAAAAAGTTGAGGTGATTGAGGGATGCCTGGGTGGCTCAGTCAGTCAAGTGTCTGACTTCAGCTCAGGTCATGATCTCATGGTCTGTGAGTTCAAAGCCCCATGTCGGGCTCTGTGCTGACAGCTCGGAGCCTGGAGTCTGCTTCAGATTCTGTCTCTCTCTTTCTCTCTGCCCCTCCCCAACTCACCTCTGTCTCTCTCTGTCTCTTAAAAATAAATAATCATTAAAAATTTTTTTAAAGTTGGGGTGATTGAGCTGAGTTGGAGGGAATGAAATGCAACAATAAATGTAAGGTTCTCCAGTCTGGTCTGAATAATCCACCTGGGCAGGCTTTGGGTGGAGGATTCATGGATTTGTGGTGATATGTATAGCCAAAGCTGTAGGGGCTAATAGAAGTAGAAAGTCTAGTGTCTTCTTTTTGGCTTCAGAGTGTTGCTCTGTGTAAAATTTAGACCAAGGAAAAAAAGGGAGGTTGGAGGGGGAACTTGATATGTATTCAGAAGGATATTAAGAAGAGGCAAGGGCAAGCACAAGGAAAATAAGAGAAGAGGAAGATGAAAATGGGCAAAGCGGAGAACTGGGGAAAGGAAAAGAAGCAGAAGGTCAATCTGTCCTCTGAAACAGAGGATCAGAATTACAGTCTCCGAAACCACACCAGAATTCCGGCCTCTCCACTTCTCTTTAGCCTACCATATCAAGACCTGGAACGCTATTTATTTTAGGCAGTTTAGGTAGCTTAAATAACAAGTGAGTAAAGGATAAATATCTTTGGTTGAGATAGACAGTCTCTAGTGATGCATTGCTTCTGGCCTGTGATGTTTTCTTAAAGAGAAAAAAAAAAGGCATAGGTTTTCAATTTTCAAGTACCACCACTATACCAACATAGTAGATATTAATAGATCTGACTTGTTACTTTATGAACCTTGAAACAAAGAATTTATACCAACGGGCAAAGCGACTCAATCTAGACCATAACCTATGCCTCAACGGTTCCTAACAACTGCAGTAAAACCTTGGATTGCAAGTCACTTGTTCTGTGGGTATTTTACACGATGAGCAAACATTTTCAATACATTTCAACTTGATAAATGAGTGATGTCTTGCAATATGAGTAGTATGTGATGCTGAACGTCACGTTATCACAACAGAGCCAATGGTTCTTTTCTGTCTCTCTCTCTCTCTCTCTCTCTCTCTCTCTCTCTCTCTCACTTCGGGTTTGTGGGCGATCGCCTCCCTTGCTCAGATGCTTGGTCTCAGGCTGTGGTGTTTGGCAGAAATCAGCCATTTTTCAGAATGTTGGAAGGTGCCCGCAACTGACACGAGTATATTTTTTTGTCACTTCAAAGCGCCTGTGGACAGTCCTTTGTTTTTCCATACAAGAGTAAGCTTAGGAACGCTTTCCTTTATTCTAGGTCAGGCCACCTGCAGATACAGACCCTTTCCTCTGCTGCCTTATTGGCAGTTACATTATATACAGGTTATGACAACAGTTTGTTAATACTGTAGTCAACATCCGTGCCACTGTATACAATGGCCCTCGTGCAGAAAAAGATTGCATTGAGCCAATAAGATAGCAGTGATTCCATTGGTGATAGTGAAAGTCATCCTACACGATAACCTTCCTCTCTCTTGTCTCCCTCACACCAGCCACGACGGTTTCCAAAGGTCAGTGCAGATTAATTTGTTCATTTTTCTTTATATTTTGTATGTTCTGTATTATTTTGTATTATCTTACAGTATTATAATTATTTTTATGTTAGTATTTTGGGGTTGTGGAAAGAATCATCTGAGTTTCCATTCTTTCTTTCTTTTAATTTTTTAAAAGTGTTTATTTATTTTTGAGAGAGAGAGAGATCCAGAGTGTGAGCAGGAGAGGGGAGCAGAGAGAGTGGGAGACACAGAATCCGAAGCAGGCTCCAGGCTCTGAGCTGTCAGCACAGAGCTCCATGCAAGACTTGTACCCACGAACTGAGAGATCATGACCTGAGCCAAAGTCAGCAGTTCAACTGACTAAGCCACCCAGGCGCCCCTTATGGGGAAATTTGCTTTGATATACAAGTGCTTTGGATTACCAGTATGTTGTGGGAGCGAATTATGCTCACAAACCAAGGTTTTACTGTATTTACCTAATGTTCCAATAAAAGTAATGTGAAAATACAAGCGTTTACACACTGAACCAAAAGACAAACTTTAGTCTCTTGACTTTCTGAACTGTAATTTTTCCCCTACTATTATTTATTTTTTAATTTATAATAGTTTATTGTCAAATTGGATTCCATATAATACCCAGTGCTCCTCCCCACAAGTGCCCCCCACCATGACCATCACCCCTCCCCTCTCCCCCTTCCCCTTCAGTCCTCGGTTCATTTTCATTATTCAGTAGTCTCTCATCATTTGTGTCCCTCCCTCTCCCCAACTGTAATTTTTAAAACCGCTATAAACACACATATCTGATACTTCAGTCACATTGGAGTTTGGATTTTAATTGCATTCCTTTGGTGTCATTTTGAATTCTTACAACTTTTAAGAATGAGTAATGAGGGTGGGGGTCAGCAGTATGGGGTAACAGATATTGAAAGAAGGCCTCACCTTTGGGTTGCATTTTTAACTTTTCAAAACACTTTTGTATCTCTGTCATTAAATTCTTTAGAAATCCTTGAAAGTCCGTAAGAAGGACACCAGACTTTGAAAGAATGAAATAGGGGCACTGAAAAAGTCAAAGGGCTTACCTTTGCAATGTCAGGTGTCTGTTGGCAGACTTGGAGTCCAAGTCCCTTGTGATCATTCCACTCTATTTCTTAGCATGTGGTCCGTAGAATGTTCCTGTGTAAGATTTTCTATAGGAAAGGAACCAGAGTTAAAGAAATGTAGGAAGTACTGCGTTACGTAATTGCTTCAGATGTTTACACGACACGGTACCAGATTAGAGGTTCTGAGAGGGGCGCCTGGGTAGCTCAGTTAGTTAAGTGTCTTGATTCTTGACTTTGGCTCAGGTTATGATCTCACGGGTTCTTGGGTTCAAGTGCCATGTCAGGCTCCACACTGACAGTGTGGAGGCTGCTTGGGATTTTCTCTCCTTCCCTCTCTCTCTGCCTCTCCCCAACTCACTCTCTCCCTCTCAAAATTAATAAACTTCAAAATAATTTTAATAAATAAATAAAACGGTTCTAAGAGTCCTGTATTAAGAAAACCTGTTTAACGTCGGCTGAGCGTCTGACTTCGCCTCAGGTCATGAGCTCACAGTTCCTGAGTTCGAGGCCCACGGCGGTCTCTGCGCTGACAGTTCGAGCCTGCTTCCCTCTTTCTCTGCCCCTCCCCTGCTCATGCTCTGTCTCTGTCTCTCAAAACAAAACAAAAAAAAACCTTAACAAAAGAGAAAGAAAGCATGTTTAATATACTGGGGAAAAATTACTGTCGATTTATGCTGCTTCCACAGTGGGCTAGGTCAAGTTGAAAACCAAAGGGTTTACTTCAATCTGGACATCAGGAACCATCTGTATTTCATTTCTTATGTCTGAAATGAGATTTTTGTTTTGTGGATCCCATTAAATTATGTGGTTCAAATCACTTGTGGCAAATGCTTAGAGACTGGTTTAGCACTTTTTAATATGTCACGTTGTCCTCGGCATTAGGCCAAGGACAGGGCAATTTTTCTCTGTTTTCAAAGAGCTTCGTGGGTCGTAGAGTTTGAGGCTTATTGCTTTTATGCAATTTGAAATTGGGATGCAGAAACTGGAAATGTTTGTGTGAAAATGTCACCTGTCCCATAAGGCAAGTTGGGTGCTTTCTGAAGGACAGCCACACCTTTTTCGTTTTATGCTTTGTTTTAGATTTCATTTTTCCCACAAATCTCGTTGGATCTAAGAAAGAGAATTTCTGTTTCTCTCAGGCATATGATATACTTACGTACTAAGAGGGTTGATTTTTTTTTCAATTTTTAATGTTTATTTTTTAATGAATATAATTTATTGTCAAATTGACTTCCATACAACACCCAGTGCTCATCCCAACAAGTGCCTTCCTCCGTGCCCATCACCCACTTTCCCCTCTCCCCCCACCCCCCATCCACGTTCAGTTTGTTCTCTGTATTTAAGAACCTCTAAGAGCGTTTAAAAAGAGCAAGATTGCTAACCATTACTTTTTGGATGGGACCTGGACTCTGGGAAAGCTATCTTTAGTTAATAATATCATCAGAAGTTTTTTTATTTCAAACCATTTGTCCTTAAAAGCAGAAGACGCTTCTAGCTAGGGAAAGGTGCTGAGGTTTTTCAGAATCATCCTATTGTTGATCCGATGGCTTTTGCTCTTTGAGAGGAATGATTGCTTGTTTCTGGACATCTTCCAGCAAAAGCAAAGGGATTGCTATCCAGGGCAAGCTAAAGACTTAGGTAGGGCTCAGAACCCAGTGGCCTCCACTTTTAGAATGCAAATTTCTTGCCAAGCCTTCTCTCTGGGTCCCAGAGAGTGTTAGCTACCTTCCCAGGGAAGAGCAATTCACCATCTCCTACCTTAGCAGCTGGGGAGTTCAGGGGTTGGGAGAACTGAGATGCGTTATCCAAGAAGAAAAGTATTTTATCCGCTAGCCATGCTTCTAGTACATGCAGAGACCTTGGATGTCTGATTCCCCAGGGAATCCGCAAGCCAGTTCCTTACCCTTGCTTAGTGAACCAACCTGCCGAATGTGGGGAAGTGACTTCTATTCCAAAAACCTCAGCACTTAATTTGGCTCTTTTATTTTCCTTCCACAGTAGAGAAACCGTTCCAAAACCTGAAGTGGTTCTGATTAGTGGTGAGGTCAAAAAGCCTTCAACTCCAATTAAAATGTGTTTTAAGTCGTTTTGTGTGGTAATGGCTGCAGTATAAAAACGAGTTACGTTTCTTTTTATTTCTGATCATGGGTTTGGCTCCTGAATTATTCTATTCACTGGCAAATCCTGGCACAGTTTCTGGGCTGCCTGTGGAGGAGGTGTTCACGGGCTTCCTAATTAACACCCTGTTAAGCTACATACCTGTGTTGGAATTACCTTCAGATCACGATATTGAAGCTTTGAATCCTATGCCATGTATATATCATCGTCCTGAAAATAAGACTTAAAACGATATAAAATGACTCGTTTTGTCCTTGCAATGGCAATTTGTTTCTTTGGTGCTCCTGGAGGAGCAGTTAAGGGTAGAGGTCTATGTGGGGGACTCATTGTGAATTTATCTGTTCACAACTTTATTGAGGTGTGCTTTCCATTACCATAAAATTCACCCATTTTAAACGTACAATTCGGTGATTGTTCGTGTAGCTGCAGACTTGCGTAACCATCCCCACAACCCAATTGTGGAACATTTCCATCACCCTTAAAAGAAAGGAGTACCCATTAAGACATCCCTCTCGGTTCCTACACCCAGCCCTAGGCAACCCCCAATCTACTTTCTGTCCCTATGGATTGGCTTTTTTCTGGACATTTCCTGTAGAGGGAATTGTAAAGTATGTGGCACGTTGTGTCTCGCTTCTTTCACTTAGCACGTTTTCAAGGTTCATCCATGTTCTCGCATGTACTTCATTCCTTTCTATTGCCTACTAGGACCTCATTGTATGGATACACCACAATTTCGTTTACCTATCCTTCAGTTTACAGACATCTGGGTTGTTTCTGCATTTGGGGTATTATGGCTAATGCTAATATGAACATTAACACGCACACTCCGTGTGGACATAGTGATTTCTATTAAACATGATGAAGGCAGATTTAAGCTCAGCCTAGACCTTCTTCTGCAGCTAGAACTTTATTATTGTGGAGCAATGATGGGGGGGGGCAAAGGCGGGCTATGATATTTACATAGTAAATGGAAATTATGCAAAACTGCTGATAATCACAATGCTAGTTAGCATAAAAATTTGTATAAATTCCCAGGGATTTTATGACAATTTAGGGTTTTGTGAAAATGTTTAGGTTGTCTTTTTTCCAAGTCCACTGGTAACAACCTGAGCTTTTTTTCAATGGTTGTAAAGAACACCAAGGGTTAGGCCTGAGTTTAGAGGACTGATCTAAGACTTAAGAATTCTGTCTGCATTTCTACAACGCTCTCTGCTGCCCCGGGGAAAATCTTGTCACCTCAGTCCTCAGTTTCCTTGTCTTCAAAATGGGGATAAATGATTCCCATACAGATCCCAAGTTGGTGATGAGGTTAAACATTTTTCAGACATTTAAAAGCACGTTGGCTGAAAGGTAATACACTATACAAGCATCAAGAATTTTTGTTGGAAAAGATGAAAAGAAGGTTCGGTCATCCTTTTGTTTTTTCTGGAAAACTTAAAAAATAGATAAAACCACAAGGTTTAATTTTGTACATGTGAGCGGGCAAGAATGTGATATTCATTTCCTCCAAGGCCAAAAATGGTCATGGTTCCAGTCATGTGACGCCCTTCATTGGAGGAACAGTTTTTCTGAGTTCCCCAAAGCTTTGCTAACCATATTCAAAAATAAAACTCTTTTACCTTTTCATCACAGCTCAGCAACCATTCGATTTGGAGCACAAAAAGAAAAAAAAAGCTCTCTGGAAGGAAATTAATCCAATAAGCAATTAACCAGCAAATCCTCATTGAAGAAGACACAAGGTGCTCCTGGCCTTCAGGAATATACTTTTCTGATGGCGTTCAAAGAGAATTAACAATACCAAAACTGTGCTCTATTTCCGTCTTGTACCCCATGCCTATTTCCATTTCAGAATGGCATCTGGCCTGCGGAAGAGAATTTTTAATGGTAACGTTTTGACTCTTATAGTGATATAAACATACGTTAGCGATTTTATTTAGCTCATAATGGGAGAACTGGGCCGGTGTTACAACCAATTCAAAGAGAATACAAAGAACAGACATGTGTATAAATCAGGAATATTCAAATGAATATACCACACGGTCCTTAGAGCACTTAGCAAATATTCTTGAAGTGAATGAACAAAATAACTATAAAAGAAGAAGGCAAAAATTTGGCACTGAAGATATTCGAATAAGGTCAGCGCACAGGGGACGAAGATATGGACAGGGACGGGATGACATGGCCATGTAGGATAGTGGGGAGTGAAGACTTCAATTGACTTCATGATAGGGGCTAAGCAGTAGACCATTTGTGTATAGGTTCTCACAGAAAGCGCTGTAGCTGTGTCCCCACTTGCTTTGTAGGTGTGTGATCAGCCCATAGGAGTCCAGAGATCCATAATGTGGTTTGAGGTGGTTCTTACCTCTTCCCACAAGATATTTCACAGATTTACCAGACAGCCCCGGTGTCTGAATTCCCCAACACTAGTCACCCCTCTGGTTGTACTGTATTTAAAGGCAGCCATTCCAATGAGAAAGAATGAAATTTGGCCATTTGTAGGAAAGTGGATGGACCTTGAGGGTGTCATGCTGAGCGAAGTAAGCCAGGCAGAGAAGGACAGATACCATATGTTTGCACTCATAGGTCTAACAGGAAAACAAGAGAAACCTAATGGAGAACCAAGTGGAGGGGAAGAGGGAAAGAAAGTTGGGGAGAGAGAGGGATGCAAGACTTGAGAGATGATTGAATACGGAAAATGAACTGAGGGTTGAAGGGGAAGGGGGAGGGGGGAAAAGAGGTGGTGACGATGGTGGAGGAGGGCACTTGTGGGGAAGAGCATTGGGTGTTGTATGGAAACTAATTTGACAATAAACTGCTTAAAAAATAAAATAAAATAAAATAAAATAAATAAACAGACCAAGAAATGGACTCTTAACTATAGAGAACAAATAGAAGGTTGCCAGGGGGGAAGTGGGTGGGGGGATAGATGAAATAGGTGAAGGGTGCACTTGTCTTAATGGGCCCTGAGTAATGTATGGAAATATTGTATCACTGTTTTGTACACCTGAAACTAATATAACACTGTATGTTACCTACACTGGAATAAAAATATAAATAAGTAAATACATAAATAGAAAAGAAAAAGGCAGCCATTCAAATGTGAATGTTGTCTGTCTTGAAAGAAGTGAGATGGCCTTATCAGTCATTAACATCTCAGTTCTTATTAACTGATCAGTTTCTCCAAATAAAAAGTACGTCACCTAGAGGGACCCTCCCCCCCCCCTCGTCAAGAAACCCCTTTAGATTTTGGCCAGTTTTATGCGGGGCCACAAGATGCTTTGGAACATGGAAAAGAGATCTCTTGAAAACATCTCCTAGGCACAGACCGTAGATGGTGGGCACCTTTGCTTCTAAAGATTGCAATGATGAGTTTTTGAATAGGATGCTAGCAGCTTAAGGTCTTTCTCTTAGAATCATGCCCCTGTGAATACCTTTGAATTTCCCTGTCCTTAGGCATATTTTGATTTTGAGTCAGGGAGAAAGCTGGGAGCGTGAAACCCTGTTTAACAGAGGCTGGCACAGATTGTCCTTCCCAGGGGTAGGGTTCCAGCTGTTCATTCAAAAGGGAGAAAGGAATTAGCAGAAGAGAGTGCAACTTTCTGAAAGGACGTTTCTCCCATTTCATTCCTCTTTCTACTTGCTCCTTGGGGTTTTCCCCTAGCACTCGGCTCTCTGAACTGAGTTTGGTGTACAGTCTGGGGGGATGCCCTAGAGAAATATTAAGTTACTTCCCCAAGAAGCACTGTGCTAAGCACTGCAGGATATACAAGCGGGCACAGGGCTGGCCTCTGCTCTCAAAGTGTGTGCATGAGGAAGACGCAAACGCACGCAAATATCACAAATAAACATACCAAAGATTCCACCACCAACATTACGGAATGCCTGTATTTCAGGGTGCACCAGAACACTGAATCTTGAGTTAAGGTCATTTTAAAGGTGAAAGATGAATATTTGAGAAAGCTTCATTATAGTCTAGATCAACAATTCTCAACCTTGGCTGCTTATTAGAATCACAGCAGAGGTCTTTTTCTTTTTTTAAACAGATGGACGAATTCTACCCTCACCCCCAAATTTGGCTACCATCGGATTTGTCACAATTAATGACACATTCACATCATTCAAAGTCCATTGTTTACATTACGGTACATTGTGTGGGTTTGGACAAATGTATAATGACATCTGTTTATGATTATAGTATCATTCAGAGTATTTTCCTGGCCCTAAAAATCATATGGGCTCCATCTATTCATCATCCCTCCTACCCTCCTCCAACCCTTGACAACCACTGATATTTTTACCATCTGATTCATTTTGCCTTTTGCAGAATGTTATGCACTTGGAATCATACAATATGCAGCCTTTTCAGATTGGCTTCTTTCACTTAGTTATATGTATTTAAGATCCTCCCATGTTTTTTCATGGCCTGATAGCTCAATTCTTTTTAGAGCTGAATAATATTCCATTTTCTGAATGAACCACAGTTTAATTACCCATTCATCTACTGAAGGACATTTCTGTCATTTTCTAATTCTGGCACAGATGAATAAAACTGCTATCAATAGTCTTAGATGTTTCTTTTTCTAATATATTTGTTTGGTGTTCTGAATTTCCTTCTAACCACTGTTTTTGCTTTTGTTATGTAGAAGTATAGTGTTTAATCTCCAAGTATTGGGGGATATTCTAGTTATCTTTTTGTTATTGATTTCTAATTTAATTCCACTGTGGCCTGAGTGGGGATATATGATTTCTAGACTTTTAAATTCGTTACGGTGGGGAGGCACCTGGGTGGCCCAACCGGTTGAGAGTCCAACTTCGGCTCAGGTCATGATCTTGCAGTTTGCGAGTTCAAGCCCCGTGTCAGGCTTTGTGCTGACAGCTCAGAGCCTGGAGCCTGCTTTGGATTCTGTGTCTCCCTTTTTCTCTGCCCCTCCTCTGCTCGTTCTCTCTCTCTCTCTCTCTCTCTCTCTCTCATTCCTTCTCTCTCGCTCTTTTTCAAAAATAACCATTAAAGCAAAATTTGTTACACGGTGCTTCATGGCCAAGCACATGTTCTACCTTGCTGAATGGTTCATGTGAGTTTGAGAAGAACATGTACTCTGCCATTGTTGGGTGAAGTAGTCTATAGATGTCAACTATATCCAGTTGATTAATTGTGGTGTGTTGAGTTCAACCACAGCCTTACTGATTTTCTGCCCACTGGATCTCTCCATATCTCATGGAGGGGTGTTGAGGTCTCCAACTATAATGGTTGATTTACCTATTTCTCCTTGCACTTTTATCAGTTTTTGCCTTATATATTTTGACACTTCATTGTTAGACACACACAAAATAATTTTTGTCTTTTTAGAGAATTGGCTCCCTTATCATTATATAATGCCCCTCTTTGTCCTTGAAAATGTATTGCTCTGAAGTCTGTTCCATCTGAAATGAGAATGGCAACTCTTACTTTCTTTGAATACTTTAGCATGATATGTCTTTCTCTATTCATTTAATTTTAATCTATATAGGGGCGCCTGGGTGGCTCAGTCGGTTAAGCCTCCGGCTTTGGCTCAGGTCAGATCTCACGTTCGTGGGTTCGAGCCCTGCGTCGGGCTCTGTGCTGACGGCTAGCTCAGAGCCTGGAGCCTGCTTCCGATTCTGTATCTCCCTCTCTCTGACCCTCCCCCTTTCATGCTCTGTCTCTCTCTGTATCAAAAATAAATAAAAAACATTAAAAAAATTTAATTTTAATCTATATATATCGTTATATCTAAAGTGGGGTTCTTCTGCAAAACTCCTAGAGGAAAACAGGTAAGAAGCTCGTTGACGTTGGTTTTGGCAATGATGTTTTAAACATGACAGCAAAAGGACCAAAAAAAAAAAAAAAAGAAGAAGAAAAACAAAGGAAAAATCAACAAGTGAGACCATATCAAGCCTAAAAGCTTTATCACAGCAAAATCAATAATCCACAAAATCTAAAGGCAACCTATGGAATGGGAGAAAACTTTTGCAAACAATGTATTGGATAAGAGGTTAATGTAAAAAATTTATAAAGAACTGGTATAATTCAATAACAAAAACCAAATATCTGTTTTAAAAATGAACAGAGATGGGGCTCCTGGGCGGCTCAGTCGGTTAAGCATCCAACTTCGGCTCAGGTCATGATCTCACGGTTTGTGGATTCGGGCCCTGCGTCGGGCTCTGTGCTGACAGCTCAGAGCCTGGAGCCTGCTTCGGATTCTAGGTGTCCCTTTCTCTCAGCCCCTCCCCTGCTCATGCCCTGATTCATTCTCTCTCTCTCTCTCTCTCTCTCAAAATAAATAAATATTAACAAAGTTTTTTAAATGAGCAGAGAAACTACAATAGACTTATTCCCAAAGAAGACATCCAAATGGATAACAGGTACATGAAAAGTTGCTCAACACCATTCATTGTCAGGGAAATGCAAATCAAAACCATGATGAGATATCCCCTCACACTTATCTGAATGACGATTATCAAGAAGACACAAGATAGTAAGTATTAGTGAAGGTATGAAGAGAAGAGAAGCCCTATGCACAGTTAGGACTATCAGCTGGTTCGGCCACTGTGAAAAATGGAATGGAGGTTTCTCCAAAAATTAAAAATAGAGCTACCATATGTTTCGGCAATACCATTTTGGTAATGAAAAAGGATTACTGAAGAGACATATGCATCCCCATGTTTATTGCAGCAGCATTATTCACAATAGCCAAGGTATGGGAACAACCGATTAATAAATGAATGGATAAAGAAAATGACACAGGCACGTGCATGCACACACACGCACACACACACACACACACACACACACACACACACACAGAGTTGGCACTTAAACAATGGGTTTGAGCACAGCACAGAGCTCAACATGAGGTTTGAACTCACAAACTGAGAGATCATGACCTGAGCCGAAGTCAGATGCTCAAAAGACTGAGCCACCCAGGCTCCCCTCTTTGTTCCTTTTCTTGTCTTCCATTCTTTTTCTGGTTTTCTTGTGCCTTTAAGTGAGCATTTTATATGATTCTATTATCTCTCCTTAGCATATTAGTTATGCCTCCTTTTTTTTAGTGTTTGCTCTAGAGTTTACAATTTACATTAGAATGAATTATACTTATTTTTCAGTGTTTGCCCTAGAGTTTGCAATATACATTTAGAATAAATCCAACTCCACTGTGAAACAACACTATACGGTGTCACAGGTAGGACAAGTACTTTCCAGTAACAAAATAATCCTAATTGTATTCCCCCGTTGTATCATTGCTGTCATTTCTTTTGCTTACATGTAGTCAGATGTAAGGAAGGGATTTATCCTGCTTAGTGTTCTCTGAACCTCCTAGATTTGTGGTTTGGTGTCTAACCTTCATTTGGGGAAAATTCTCAGTCAGTATTGCTTTTAAATATTGTTTCTTTTCTTATTTTCTTTTCCTTCTGGTATTCCCATGACATGTATGTTATATATTTTGTAGTTGTCCTGCAATCCTTAGATAGTCTGCTCTGGTTTTTTCCACCCTTTTTCCTCTCTGCCTTTGAGTTCTGGAAGTTTCTGTTGAGATAAACTCGAGCTCAGAGATTCTTTCTGTAGCCCTGTCCAGCCTACTAGTAAGCCCATCAAATACATTCTTCACTTTCTTTTTAAGCTATAGCATTTCTTTTGATTCATTCGCTGAGTTTCCATCTCTTTGCTTACATTGTCCGTCTGTTCATGTACACTCTCTACTGTATCTGTTAGAACCCTTAGCATATTAATCATAATTGCTTTAAATGTGTATTTATTTTTTTTTGAGAGAGAGAGAGAGAGAGTGTGTGTGTGTGTGTGTGTGTGTGTGTGTGTGTGTGTACGCAAGCAGGGGAGAGGCAGAGAGAGAGGGAGAGGGCATCCCAAGTAGGCTCTGTGCTGTTAGTGCAGAGCCCAATATGGGGCTCGATCCCATGAATGTGAGATCATGACCTGAGCCAAAATCAAGAGTTGGACGCTCAACCGACTAAGCCACACAGGCGCCCACAATTGTTTTGAATTACTGGTCTAATAATTCCAAATCCTTGTCATATCTGATGCTTGCTCTGTCTCTTCAAACTATGTTTTTTGCCTCTTAGTATGTCTTGTAATTTTTTCTGGATAGCCAAACACCATGTTCTGGGTAAAAGGAATGACTGTAAATAGACCCTCAGTAACGTGTTAGTGTGGTGTGGGAGGAGGGGCAACATCGTGCATTTAGTTCTATGATTAGGTTTCAGGTTTTTTTGGTTTTTTATTTATTTTTTTTAGTTTATGCCTCTGGATTGTGAACTTCACATGTGCTTTTTAGGTTTTCTTCCCTTTTGGTGGGACAGAAGGGCTAGAGTGGACTGCAGTGTTTCCCTTGCCCCGGGTCAGGTAGGCTCTGACAAATCCCTGGCAGGTTACTCTCTGGTTAAATACTTTCTCCTGAGGGCAGACCTTATTAAGAAGCATGGAGGACTCTGAAGTATTTGAGAAGGGTTTCTTTGCCACTCCCCTCTTGCAAACTGGAGGGAACTTTTTCTGATATTCACCATGAGAACCTTGTAGAGCTCTGGGAGGTAAAACTCACAATAGGAATATGACTCCCTTTATAACTGGGTCTCTGTGGGGCTTTCATCTCTCAGCCTTGTGCACCACGAGCCTCCAGCAATTTATCAATTACAGGTCAGTATTCCCTACCCCCGAAAGGGTTCCCTCAGTGGTGTCTGCTCAGGGGTTTCTGCTCCTGTAAGTTACAGTTCTCTGTATTCATCTCTGTGTCTCTCCAGTGGTGCGGACGGTGCTTTCCTCTATGACATCAGATCTCTTATGGAGCTAATGACAGTTGATGATTTCTCAGCTCCTTCAACCTTTTATTTGCTGTTGGGGAGGTGACTTTCAAGCTTCCTTACATGCTGGACTAGAAACATTTTCAATCAATTTTGATAGATGCTTTTATAGGTTAGAGAAGGTATCTTCTTTTCTGAATCCGCTAGAGGATTTATTTTTTCCTGAATGTTAAAGTTTATTGAATGTATTTTTATGATATCTCTGTATAATCATATTTTTTATCTATTAATATTACATATTTATTACATTAATAGATCCCCCCCTTTATTCAATGCTCTTCGCGTTCCTGGGATAAACTCTATTTGATTACGGTAGGCAGAATTCTAAGATGTGCTATGTGACTCTCTGCTCCTGGTATCCATGCCTTCGTATAATCCCCTCCCCTGGCGTGTGTGTAAAACCTGAACTTGCTTCTAATCCATAGAACATGGCAAAGCTAAGGGATTTTTTTTCAGGTGCAATTAAAGTCCCTTAGTCCCTTAATCAAAAGAGAGGTGGGTTATCCTGGATGAACCTGACCTAATTAGGCTCTCTCTTTAAAAGAGGGTCTGGTGGTTAGAGATTCCCCAGCTGGCCTTGAAGAAACAAGCCATTATAAGTTCCACAGCTGCAAGGAAATGAATTCTGCCAACAATCATGTGAGCTTGGAAGAGGACCCCAAGACTTAAATGAGACCCCAGCTCAGGCTGACAACTTGATTGCAGCCTTGTGAGGCCCTAAGCTGGGAAGATTCATTTAAGCTGTGTCTGAACTTCTGATCGGTGGAAACTGGGAGATAATAAACGGCTGTCACTTCAGGGTGCCTGGGTGGCGCAGTCAGTTAAGCGTCTGGCTTCAGCTAGGGTCATAATCTCGCAGTTTGTGAGTTCTAAGCCCTGCATCGGGCTCGCGGCTGTCAGCACGAAGCCTGATTTAGATTCCCTGTTTCCCCCCCTCTCGGCCCCTCCCCTGTTCATGCTCACCCTCTCTCAAAGATGACAAATAAAGATTTTAAAAAGTAAAATAAATGGGTGTCGTTTCAAACCATAAATTTTGTGGTTATTTGTTATACAAGAATAGAAAACTAATACCTTGGTATAATGCATTTTTTAATATGCACTGTCACGAAGTTAAGAACTTGGTTAATAAGTTTTTAGAACTTTAAAACCTATGTTTATAAGTGAAAAGGGTCTATAAGTTTAATTTTTTTGAACTATCCTTATCTAATTTTGGTATCAAGGTTTTTATTAGCCTCATAAAATGAGTCCAATAGTATTTCCTTCTCACGTTCTCTAAAACAGTTTGCGTAGGAAAGGGAGAATATGTTACTTGAGAGTAGATTAAAACTTACCTATAAAATTAACTAGGCATGATGTCTTTTGAGTAAGACATCTGATTACTAGTTCACTTTTTAAAAATCTTACTGCTTACTTCAGCTCTTCTACTTCTTGAGTCTCTTTTTATAATTTATATCTTCCTAGCATTACTTCATCTACGTTTTGACACACATTTCTATATGTTTTTACCTTGCGTTATCTTTGAACGTTAGATAATTCTGTGTGTAAGATCATACCTCCTAATCGCTCCTAATCGCTCCTAAGCCTGTTTGTGCTTTTCCCCTTTATTGTTATCCGCTTCACTTTTATTCCAACTTACTGTACAGTGTTAGTCCATTTATGGTTTTTATCCAGCATTTATTTTTATAAAAATTATATATGCATATATTTGGAAAAATCATATACTTGTGCAAATAGATTGTTTCATAATAACACACTCTGTCATATCTCTTCCACTTCAGCTCCCCAGACACAACCATTTTCAACTCTGTTAGCTAATTCTTATAATTGGTGTGTGTCAAAAACATTCTTTTTTTTTAATGTTTATTTATTTTTGAGAAAGAGGGAGAGACAGCATGAGCGGGGAAGCAGCAGAGAAAGAGGGAGATACAGAATCCGAAGCCAGCTCCATGCTCTGAGCTGTCAGCACAGAGCCCGATGTGGGGCTCGAACTCACGAACAATGAGATCATGACCTGAGCCGAAGTCGGTCGCTTAACCGACTGAGCCACCCAGGTGCCCCTCAAAAACATTCTTATATTGGGGCACCTGGGTGGCTCAGTCGGTTAAGCGTCCAACTTGGGCCCAGGTCATGATCTCACGGTTTGTGAGGTCAAGCCCCATATCGGACTCTGCACTGGTGGCATGGAGCCTGTTTGGGATTCTTTCTCTCTATCCCTCTATCTCTGCCCATTCCCCACTTGCACTCCCTCACTCTCAAAATAAACAAATAAACTTTAAAAACATGCTTATATTGCCTTTCCTTGCCTGTGAAGTTTTAAATGTTTTCCATTATTTTCCTAATACAGAATATTGGTATCTGTGCTTAGTTACCTTTCCCCATTATTCTGCTTCCATCATTTATATCTACACTCCCCGTGCCCTATTCTTGCAGGACAGGTGTATGGTTACTTTGGTTAAATCCTAATAATTTAACCACCATCATACACAATTATTGGAACTATATAAATGCTATTTATCTTTGAATATATTTCCTGCCTGATTATTTTTGTTTCCCTAACATTAGTATCTTCTTGTTTTGTCTTTCTTATAAGTTCTTCCCTCTCAAATTCTGCTCCATTATGTAAGAGATTCATAATATATTAATATATATTAACATCTATCAGTTTCATCTTCTTAAGGAAATCTCTTCTGGAAACTGCTGGCTGTTCTCTCCCTGTTCAATTGGTTCATTTAGTTGTGAAACTTGGGTCATATTGATGTGGGGAACATTCTTGAATCATTTCAGTGATGACTTCTTCTCTATTTTCTTGGTTCTCTTTGCCTCTTTGTCTTTCTTATGCAGATTCTCTAATTCTCTTATCTTTTATCTCCCATATTCTTAAATTTGTCATTTCTCTCTGTTTTATAGGAGATTTTTCTCAACTTTGTGCTGTCACCATTTATTGAGGTTTTTCCTTGTTTTTATTTCTTTGTTCTTTTTTAAAAAATATTTTAATATATTTTTTTTATTTTTGAGAGAGAAAGAGAGAGCATGAGCAGGGGAGGGGCAGAGAGAGAAGGAGACACAGAATCCAAAGCAGACTCCAGGCTCTGAGCTGTCAGCACAGATCCTGATGCAGGGCTTGAACTCGTGAACCGAAAGATCATGACCCTAGCGTAAGTCGGTCTCCTAATCGACTGAGCCACTCAGGCACCCCTTTATTTCTTTGTTCTTACTGTTACTTCCTGAGTATGTCTTTTTTAAAAATGCCTTCCTGTCTTGTTTCATGGAAGCCTTTTGTCTGTTTTGAAGATTTTCTAGTCTTGTAAAGTCTGTTTCTTCCATATTAACTGGAAGTCTGTCTTTTCTAATTTCTGGAAGAGAACACTTAACTACTTTGTTTTGGATTAACGTTATTTTCAATCTTTTCATTAATTTTTTTTTCATTTTTAACATTTATTTTTTGAGAAAGCAAGAGAGAGACAGAGCAAGAGTGGGGGAAGGGCAGAAAGAGAGGGAGACACGGAGTCCTAAGCAGACTCCAGGCTCTGAGCTGTCAGCACAGAGCTTGATGCGGGGATCGAACCCACCAACTGTGAGATCATGACCTGAGCCGAAGTCAGATGCTTAACCGACTGACCCACCCAGGTGCCCCCAATCTTTTCATTTTTAAACAAATATGTTTCAGACCATATGTTTCCTTCTACATGCTGTTTTAGCTGCCTATTACAAGTTTTAAAATGTAGTACCTTTGTCGCCATTAAGCACTAATTCTATTTTGTGATTTCAACTGTAGTTTTCTTGTTAATCATGAGTTTCTTCTGAAAGCACTTTTAAGTTTGTAAACATTTTTTGTGTTTTTAACCAGCTCTTTGGTGCTTGATTTCTAATTCAGATTATTACGATCAGAGAAGCACATGGTCAATATAACAACAGATCTTTTATGCTTTTTTTTTTACTTCTCTTAAGTTCTAGTAAGTGATTTAGTTTTGCAAACATTCCACATATATTTGGAAAAACTGTATATTTTATATTTATTGGCTGCTGATTTTGTTATTCAAAGATTCTATATCCTTGGTAATTTTTTTGTCTGTTTGCTCTATCGATTTATAATAGACATGTTTTTTAATTTCCCATTGTAGGGGTCCCTGGTAGCTCAGTCAGTTAAGCATCTGACTCTTGATTTTGGTTCATGTCATGATCTCACAGTTCGTGAGATCAAGCCCTGTGTCAGGTTCCACACTGAGCCTGAATCCTACTTCAGATTCTCTCTCTCCCTCTCTCTTTGCTCCTCGCTCCCCCACTCATTCTCTCTCTCTGTCTCAAAATAAATAAAACTTAAAAAAATCAAAAATAATTTTCCCATTGTGATTATGGATTGCTGTGTATATGTCTTGAGGCAATACTATATCTTTATGGTGGAATTTGCATTATATATCTGCAAATTCTCTTTATTTTAGTTAGTGCTTTTTGCTTCAAATTCTAATTTGACATATCAATATAGTTTTAGCATCTTTTTATGGTATTTGCATGGCATATATTTTTCCATTCCTTTCTTTTCAACATATTTGTGAGATGATTTTTTATTTATGCCTTATAGTTGAATTTTTAAATAATCAATTTTAATAAATGTATAATCTGTTTCATTTATTTTGATTACTAATGTATTTTCACATATTTTATATTTTATTTTAATTTTTTAATTTAAATTTCAAGTTAGTTAACATATGGTATAGTATTGGTTTCAGGAGTAGAATTTATCACTTATATATAACACCCAGTGCTCATCCAAACAAGTGCCCTCCTTAATGCCCATCCCCCATGCAGCCCACCCCCCCCACCTCCCCTTCAGCAACCCTCAGTTTGTTTTCTGTATTTAAGAAAGTCTCTTATGGTTTGACTCCCTCTCTGTTTTTATCTTATTTTTCCTTCCCTTTCCCTATGTTCATATGTTTTGTTTCTTAAATTCTACATATGACTGAAATCATATATGTGCCTCTTTCTGACTGACTTATTTCACTTAGCATAATACCCTCTAGTTCCATCCATGCTGTTGCAAATGGCAAGATTTCATTCTTTTTAATTGCCAGGTAATATTCCATTGTATATATGTATGTATATACCACATCATCTTTATCTATTCATCAGTCGATGGACATTTGTGCTGTTTCCATAATTTGGCTATCAAAGGGTGCATGTGCCCCTTTGAATCAGCATTTTTATATCCTTTTGATAAATACTTAGTAGTGCAATTGCTGGGTCATAGGGTATTATCTGATTGTTTTTGTTACTTTTTTTCATGCCATCTGTTTGGTAGATAATTTTTTCCATGTGCTGATTTGGAGGCTATATATCATATTCTTAATAAATTAATTGGTTATCTTCAAGTAATTTTCATTTAAAAAATTCTTATTTTAGAGAGAGAGAGAACACAAGCAGGGAAGGGGCAGAGAGACAGAGGGACAAAGGATCTGAAGCAGGTTCTGTGCTGACAGCAGAGAGCCTGACGAGAGCCTGATGTGGGGCTTGAACTCATGAATCATGAGATCCTTACCTGAGCCAAAGTCAGACGCTTAACTGACTGAGACATACAGGTGCCCTTGTTATCTTCAAATTTTAAAATACATATTCTTCTTTAAGTTTTAAACAAAAATTAAAGTTATTCAATATCTATATCCTTATCCCAACCATGACAAGGCCTTAGCCTGCTTTTACTACCAGCGAACACATTTCTCTGATCTTGATTTTGTTTAGTGTTTTAATTGTATATTTTTAATACAAAAGGTAGTTATAATTGTTTTAAGTTAGTAATTATATTTGCTCACATACCATATCATAGGTGGTGCAGTATACCTCCATTAGGAAGTACGTCATGTCCAGCTGTCTCTCTTCTTCTGCCATTAAGAGCCACTGACCATCATCACATACATCCATTCATTAAATAGGGGTTATAAAATGGCAATGTTTGATTTTTGCTATTCCTGCTTCATTTATTAGTTGAAACTCTTCTCTAGATGGAAACTTGTGCTTATCAAGCAATTGCTTATGCTGGGGTCCAGTTCATATATGAAAGGCATAATTAATGTTTAAATCCTCCACCTGCCACTTTATTTTTCAATTCAAAATAATACATCGGCTCTTTGGAATCCTCTGAGGGTGACTGAAGAGCATTTTTAAAAATATCCTTCTAAACTTATGGATTTAAATGCAATGCATTTTTATCCTTCATGATATTTAGACAGCGCCATCTTTGATCAATGGAAGCCTAATCACATTGGTTCCTGTGTCCTGAAGACGCAGTCTTAACAGTCTTTGACAGCCTCTTGCTTTTATGATATCACGTGATGCTTAAGCCCATCTCGTCCATTTCCTGTCCAGGAGCTCAGTTTCTATTAATGGGAACTTAGAGACCACAATCTGGGCTCTAGTGGCTGCTTATTACTTCTGGTCTGTTGGTTTTTTGTCTCTAGGAAGTTTTAGTAGACAAAACTAAGAAATATTTTCTTTTGTAAAGGAAAATGCATCTTGACTTCCTAATGATAACTTCCAGTTCAAAACCAGAGTTACGGGTTTTACCCTACTCTTTCCATAAAGCCATTTTTTTAAATGTTTATTCTTCTGAGAGAGAGACGGAGAGAGAAGTGGGCAGAGGATGGGCAAAGTGGGGGGGACAGAGGATCTGAAGCGGGCTCTGTGATGACAGCAGAGAGTCTGATGTGGGGCTGGAACTCATGAGCCATGAGATCATGACCTGAGCCCAAGTCAGACATTTAACTGACTGAGCCACCCAGGCGCCACGCCCCCCATTTTTAAGTGTTAGGAATTGTCATTTCATTTTAAAGGTGCACATGAACTTAATTATACACACATTTATAATTGCTTCCCCTTTTCTAGATAAAAAATTCCATCTGTACTGTTTTCCCTTTCTCACTTTTTTCCCCTCTAAACAACATATCCTATGATTACTCCATAGTATAATACAGAGATATTTCTTATTCCACTTCTGCCTAGCACTTCTCTTTTCAAGTCCACATTTATTTAACCAGTTCCCTATTGGGAGACATTTGGGACCATTATAAATAATGTTTCCTTGGACAACCTTGTACATATATATTTTTGCGTTTTTGGCAATGTATCTTTGAATTGGATACTTAGAAGTAGAGATTACTGGGTCACATGGTAAATGCATATAAAACTTTGCAGGACAGCGCCAAATTTTCCTCCAGAGGGATTTTGATTTTCTACTACCACCAGCAAGGTTACTTAAGAGCTTCAGGTACTCTGGTTTGGTGTGAAACGCTTTTTCTGCACATGATGTGCTTCTTTTATCTCGAATTAACCATTTTGGCATTAAGGTCTGATTGCATTTTTTTCCTCCGTGAATTGCCTAGGCATATCTCTATCCCAGTTTTCTCTAGGAAAAATAGTCTTTTTCTTCTCTACTTTTAGAAGTTCCATACTTGTTCCTAGTTTTTACTTCTTTTGTTTACTTTACTCATGGTGTTTTATTGTTTTTGTTTTTTTGATGTAATCCCATATGTTGATCCTTTCCCTTATTACTTCTGGATTTCAAAACAGAGTTAAGTATTCCACACTCTCAGGCTATGGAGACGTTTGCCCATGTTTTCCTCTGGTATTTATGTACTTTTCTTTTTTGTCTCTGACACATTTAGAATTTGTCCTAGTGTATGGTGTGAAGGGTGGATTCCATTTTATCTTCTTCAGTAAGACCATCCACTTAGCCCACACCAACTAAATGTTCATCTCTTCCCCAATTGATATGTGCACCACTTTTATTGTATACTTAAATTCCATATACAATAGTGTTTTCCAGATTTCATATTCTTTTTCATTGTTATGTCTATTTATGTACCAATTTCAAAATGTTTCAAAATTTTTTAATGTTTATTTATTTTTGAGAGACAGAGCATGAGCAGGGGAGGGGCAGGGAGAAAGGGAGACACAGAATCTGAAGACAGGCTCCAGGCCCTGAGCTGGCAGCACAGAGCCCGACGTGGGGCTTGAACTCACGAACTATGAGATCATGATCTTAGCCAAAGTCAAATGCTTAGCTGACTGAGCCACCCAGGCGCCCCAATATCAAAATGTTTTAATTTTAAATGTCTGGTATTACTTGACCCTTCACCATTACTTTTCTTTTTCAGGTTTTCCTAGCTATTTTTACCTATTTGTGATTCTAAATGAACTATATAATCAACTTGTGAAGCTCCAAAACAATAATTGTTGGCATTTTTTTTCCCTGTTGGTTGATGCAATGGACTGGAAGTCAATATTACTCCCAAATTCGTATGTTGAAATCCTAAGCCCTAGAGTGATACTATAAGGTGGTGTGGCCTTTGGGAGGTGATTTGGTCATGAGGACAAAGCCCTCATGAATAGGATGAGTGGCCTGATAAAAAAGACATGAGAAAGATCCTTTGGGGCACCAGGGTGGCTCAGTTGGTTAAGCATCTGACTCAGTCTCAGCCCAGGTCTTGATCTCAGGGTCGTGAGATCAAGCCCCACATTGGGCTCCCTGCTGGGTATAAAGCCTACTTAAAAAGAGAGAGACAGAGAGAGAGAGAGAGAGAGAGAGAAAGAGAGAGAGAGAGAGAGAGATCCTTTGCCCCTTCCACCATGTGAGGACCTCGCAAGAAGATGGCCATCTAAGAAATGGGCCCTCTCTCGACACCTAATTTGCCAAAGCCTTGATCTTCAACTTCCCGTTCTCTAGAACTGTGAGAAATAAATTTCTGTTTTTCATAAGCCACCCAGTGTCAGGTATTCTGCTACAATAGCCTGAACAATCTAAGACAGTTGGGATTGTGTTAAGTTTATAAGTAAATTTAAGGACATTTGAAGGCTTTTTATGTTGATTCTTCCAATAAAAGAATATGGTACCTGTTTCCATTTACTCACTTCTACCTTTGCACTTTGAGTGTCATAGAATTTTGCTCATATATATTTTGAATATCTCTTGTTTATGTCCAAGTATTTCATTTTATTTTTTACTATTACAAAGAAACTCTTATCTCTCATTCGATTTCTAACTGGTATTTGTTTATACATATGAAATCTCTCAGTATTTTTATGCCTCATATTTCTTCATCCCTCTCCCCCATCCCAAGCTTAAATTATAAGTATAGCTGGATTAAAAATGATAAATTGAGACTTATTTTTGCCCTGTTGAAGATCTTACTTCTTCTTCTTTATCACTAAGTCCTGGTGGTAAGAAGTCTGCTCTCAGTGAAATTGTTATTAACTTGTCTTTTGTAACTTTTACTTTGATCTTTTCATCTCTTAAATTCTGCATCTATACTATGAAATGTCTAGATGTCTATTTGTTTAAATTTATGATATTAGGTTCTGAGTGCTTTCATTCTCCACAGTCAACCTTTTCTTAATTAAAAAAATTATCAATAATTATATCCTCAAATTATCGCATCTCACCATTCCTTCCATTTGTTTCCTCTGAAAATCCTGTTTTACAAATGTAGAAATGTCTCAATCTATTTTATGTATTTTTTACCTTCTCTTATTTCTCTGGATTTTTAAGGAATTCACTAACATGCTCTTTTGCTCTAGTCTTTAGATAATTCTGTTTTTAACTCTCTGATTAGAGGTCTCATTTCTAAGATTTTAATGGTTTACTTTGTTATACCAGTTCTTTAAAAATATCTATGTATTTTTATTTCTTAGTTATTTAATCAAAGTTACACTTTCAATTGATGCCTTTGAAAATTTTTTTGGGTGCCTGGGTGGCTCAGTTGGTTGAGCGATAGACTTCAGCTCAGGTCATGATCTTGTGGTTCGCAGGTTCAGGCCCTGCGTTGGGCTCTGTGCTGACAGCTTGCTCAGAGCCTGGGGCCTGCTTCGGATTCTGTGTCTCCTTCTCTCTCTTTCCCTCCCCCGTTCGTGCTCTGTCTCTCTCTCTGTCTCTCAATAATAAATAAAAGTAATAAAAATTTAAAAAAAGAAAAATTTCAAAAATTATTTTGTAAATCTTTTTCTTTTAAAAAAAATTTTAACATTTATTTATTTTTGAGAGACAGAGAGACACAAAGCATGAGCAGGGGAAGAGCAGAGAGAGAGGGAAACACAGAATGAAAAGCAGCGTCCAGGCTCTGAGCTGTCCACACACAGCCCAGTGTGGGGTTCAAATCCACGACCTGCAAGATCATGACTTGAGCTGAAGTCAGATGCTTATCTGAGCCACCTGGTCACCCCTAAATATTTTTCTATCATATAAAAATAATTTCTTGTTGGAGTTAATTTTTGTTTCAACTGTTTACTTTGTTAGTTGTCTTTCATAGCATTAGGGTTTTGTGTGTGTTTTGGGGTTTTTTTTTGCATTTTGGAATTTTGATTTGTAGCTTCATTCCCCTCCCTCCTATTCACCTCTACATTCTTCTCTTTACCAGTTTTGTAACTGCTTCTTTATGTCCCCTGGGCTCCCAGTCCAAAACTAGGCCTAACAATGACACGTCCAGTCCTCTGTCTCACAGTGAATTTGGGGGAACCTGACAGATCTGGTCTAGCAGGTGGCTTGGTTCAAACCCAGCTTCCAAGACTATGTATCTGTCCTTTAACATTCCCAGGCCTCCAGCTTTATTCTAGCTCTAGCCCCAGGCCACATTTGGGGTAATTTCTTCAGGCTCCATTTAAGGGGATGAATTGGGAACCACACCCTGGTTTCTGGCTTCACATTGCAAACCTACCTCTTTCCCTAAATTACCTAAATCCCTCCCATCTGTTGGTCATGCAGGAGCTAAATTCTGGCTATGGCTGCTTGTTCTTGGACTATGAGTTGAGGAAGCCTGTAGTTCAGCCCATTTCAAGGTCATGGATATAGGTCTCTTGCATTTGCTCTCCACTACATTTTTAGAAATCTTTCTTTTTGTTATCTTATGCATTATTGCTATGTATTTAGATCAGAAAAGATACTCAAAGCAAAGGGTTGTTGAAGAATCCTAATATAAAGCCTACCTGATTCTGATTCTTTGCATCATTTATGCTGGATTTAACATCCTCTGTGGCTGCATGTGATTGTCTGAGCCCAGATCACATGCCTGTATCAAAGCTTTGAGGGAAGCTAAAAAAGCATCTGGCACTTTCAGCTCCTATAAAGAGAGATAGTTCTGCCTTTAAACAAAACTCATAATTTGTTGATTTTCCAAACTCAGAAAGGGGATACAGATTTAAGGTTGCCAAACAAAATAACTCTCTACTATAGCATATCCCCTGGAAACCTATGAAAAGATATCTTCTGAGCATTACATACACTTCATTTCTTTCTTTTTTCATTTTTTAATGTTTATTTTATTTTTGAGAGAGACAGAGCATGAGTGGTGGAAGGGCAGAGAGAGAGAGACAGAGTGAGAGAGAGAAAGAGAGAGAGAGAGAGAGAGAGAGAGGGAGAGAGAGAGAGAGAATCTGAAGCAGGCTTTGGGTTCCGAGCTGTCAGCCCACAGCCTGATGCAGGGCTTGACTTCATGAACCGTGAGATCATGACCTGAGCTGAAGTCGGGTGCCTAACCGACTGAGCCACCCAGGCGCCTCTAGACTTGTCCATTTCTGTGCAAAACCATATAGCTACTTAAACAGCAACAAACTGAAGTTTAATTCCCATCCAACACAGAGCTACAGGCCCTACAGATCATCATGATCACATAAAGCAGGGCTTTTTGTTAAAAGTATGACTAAAATGCACAATGGCCTGGTTTTATACTTTATAATAGCTTTTAATCTACATTGGTTGGAACTCTAGAGGCCCATCTGTTCTAACAGAAGACTTTGTCAACTTTATATTTTTATGGCACTACTGTAATTGCAGGTTTTTTGTGATATTTGTAGTGTTCAAGCTGAAAATAATGAGAAAAATAATCTATAAAAAGGTTTGGTATGCCATCGACTTTCTAGCAGTTACCATGCAATCGCAGATGCTGGGGACATTTAATGATTTAATTATATGGAACTTGAGGCTCTCTTTCCAGTTTCAAAACTTGTAGACTTTTAGTTTCCGAAATAATAAGGGAAAGAAAAAAGAACGGTTTCTAGATTCCTTTTCCCTTCATGTCTGAGAAAAAATTTCCTTTGCCTTATACCCACTGGGAGAGATGACCATCCCTTTGGTCTTGTATGAATCTCCTTTGACAACTCCTGTATTGAAAATGAGGGTGTACTGGGACATCTGGGTGGCTCAGTCAGTTGAGCGTTTGACTCTTGATTTCAGCTCAGGCCATGGCCCCAGGGTTATGGGATCGAGGCCCACCTCCAGCTCAACACTGAGCATGGGGCCTGCTTGAGATTCTCTCTCTCTCTTCCTCTGCCCCTCTTCCCTGCTTGTGCTCTCTCTTGCTCTCTCAAAATAAATGAATAAACTTAAAAAAACAGAAAATGAAGGTGCCTAGGAGCCCTCTCTTGAATCTTTGTTAGTGACTTAGTGTCATTTCTTCATATACCATGTGTGACTGAATATACTGACCTCTTTTCTTCCCCAAGACCTGTACCTGTCTCAGCAGTAATCAAAGCCTGCAGGTTTTCTAGCAAGATTTTAGAGTCAAATTTCAACACAGTATTGGATTTGTTTCCCATACAGGTTAAGGCAACATCTGACTCCAAATAGTGACACTGTGACCATTTGAGGGTATCTTCACCTTAGAAGAAAACCCATCTGTAAGATTGTGTATAGTCTCTGCATTATGCCTGATTACTGCTACAGCATATTCTTGGCAAATCCTCTATCTTTTTGACCCTTGTTTTAGAGATACCCTAGAATATGATAGAAAATTCTCTATGCATTCACCAGATGAAAGACTTATTGATGGACTAGAATTTGGTGATGTTCTAGCAACTTCTTTTCTGAATATTCACCACCTACTTTTTATCATCTGATGTCTCTGCTTAGATATATTTTGCCACCTCAAGTAGGATATTGGCTAAAGCTAAGTTGTCCTTATCCTAAATACAACTGATAACACTCACTGGAAGAGGTAAAGGGGGACGCAGAGGGAAATGAGCCTGGAAGTCAAGTTTGGGAGTGAAGTATCAAATGTGCTTTCCACCCAGGAAAGACAATTAAACATGGATTCATTGGTCTCCTCAAAGAACCAGTCCTTGAATTATCTACTAGTGCACTTGGGATCTTCTCCATGGTACCTGGCATGCTGTTAGTATTCAGAAAAAGTTATACTCAGCTTCTTTTTAAAATAATCTGTGGTGTTAAATTCAAGGTTAAAATGAAAATATAGGTGTGCCTGGGTGGCTCAGTCAGTTGAGCATCCAGCTTCAGCTCAGGTCATCATCTCACCGTTTGTGGGTTCGAGCCCCATGTCAGGCTCTGTGCTGACAGCTGGCTCGGAGCGTGGAGGCTGTCTTTGGATTCTGTGTCTCCCTCTCTTTCTGACCCTCCCCGCTCATTATGTCTCTCTCTCTTTCAAAAATAAATAAAACATTAAAAAAATTAAATGAAAATATAACTCTTAGAGAGAAAACAATCATATGCAATATCCAATTAATGCTGGAGAAGTCAGGAAAAGAGGATAAGGAAAAAAACCAAAGAGGAAGGACAATGAATAGAAAACAACCCCAAATATGGTAGATATTAATCCAACTATATAAATAATCATTTTCAATGTGAAGGATCAAAATATACCAGTGAAGAGAGACACTGTGTGAGTGGATAAAAATGGAAGAGCCAGTGATACGCTGTCTATAGGACACCTACTAATACGTAAGACAGAAATAGCTAAAAAGGACAGGGTTGTGAGATATTAAATTTCTGTTATTTAAGCCAAAAGAAAAAGGGAGAGGGGGAAAGGGATGAACAAGGATACCAATCAAAAGAAAGCTAGAGTAGCTATATTAATTTTAGACATAGCTGACTTCAGAGCAAGGAAAATTATCTGAGATAAAGAGAAGCATTACATAATGATCAAAGAATTCATTCTTCAAGAAGATATAACAGTCTTCACTGTGTGTGTGCACTTAAAAACAGAGCATCAAAATATGTGAGGCAAAACTGATAGAACCACGAGGAGGAATATACGAATGCACTATTATATTTGAAGATGTCAACATCCCTCAGTCGGTAATTGACAGATCCAGCAAGCAGAAAATCAGTAATGAGAGAGTTGAACAGAATGGCATCATCAGCCAAAGGCCTCTAACTGACATTTATAGAATACTTCATCCAAGAACAGGAGAATTCACATTTCTTCTCAAGCTCACATGGAACATTCACCAAGATAGATAACATTCTGGGCCATAAAATATGTCTTAACAAATTAAAAAGAATAGACGTGTCTAATATGCTCTCAGACCTCAATGGAATTAAAATATATATCAATAACAAAAATGTAGCTAGAATATTCAAAAATATTTGGAAATGAAAGAGCAAACTTCTAAATAATAAATAGGCCAAAGAAGTCCCAAGTGAAGTTCTGCTATTTTTAAGTAAATGAAGGAAAAATAAATCATCTGAGTAAGCTTTTATTGGTTTAAAAATTTGAATCAAGAATGAGTAACTGGCCAAAGAGAAAGCACCAGACTCAGATGGTTTCACTAGTGAATTGTACGAAATGTGTAAGACAGAACTGATACAGATTCTCTACAATGACTTCCAGATAGTAGAGGTAGAAGGAACACTTCCTAATTCATTCTATGGGACCAGGCTTCCCCTGATACCAAAACTAGACAAAAACATTGTAATAAAGGAAAACTACAAAGCAGTATCTCTTATGAACATAAATGTAAGAATTCCTAACAAAATACTAGCAAGTTGAATGTAGAAATGCATAAAAAGAATTATGCAGTGCAACTAAGTGGGATTTCCTTTAGGTCTACAGAGCTGGTTCAACATTTAAAAATGTATTGACATAATCCATAATATCAATAGTCTAAATGGGGCACCTGGGTGGCTCAGTCAGTTAAGCGTCTGGCTTTGGCTCAGGTCATGATCTCACGATCATGGGTTCGAGCCCCACGTCAGGCTCTTTGCTGATAGCTAGCTCAGAGCCTGGAGCCTGCTTCAGATTCTGTACCTCCCTCTCTCTCTGACCCTCCCCTGCTCTTGCTGTCTCTCTCCATCTCTCAAAAATAAATTTAAAAATATTTTTAAAATAGTCTAAGGAAAATAAGCATATAATCCTATTGATAGATGCAGAAATATTATTTGACAACATCCAACATCCATTAATGATAAAAACTCTCCAAAATTTACAAATAGAGGAAAACTTCCTCTAATATTTAGTAATGAGAAACAGAGCTTTCCTCCTAAGATCAAGACCATACAAGGATATCCCCTTCACTACTCTTATTTGATATTATACTGGAAATCCTAGCTGATGTAATAAGACAAGAAAATGAAATAAAAGGTATACAGGTTGGGATTGAAGAAATCAAACTGTCTTTGTTCACAGACATGACTGTCAATGTAGAAAATCCCAAATGATCAACAAAAAAATTCCTGGAACAATAAGCAAATAGAGCATGGTTTTAGGATAAAATGTTAATATACAATTTCAACTGCTTTCTTATATGCCAGCAATACACAATTGGAATTTGAAATTAAAAATGCAACACCATTTACATTAGCATAAAGGCATAAAGGATGTACAAGATCTATGTGAGGAAAACTATAGAACTCTTATAGAGAAATCAAAGAATATCGGGACAACTGGAGATGTATTCCATTGCCATGAACAGGAAGATTCAATATTAAGAGGTCAAGTCTTCCCGGCTTAATCTTCAGTGCAATCCCAGCGAGTTTCTTGGTGAATAGTGACTGGTTCTAAAGTTCATATGAAAAAGTGAATGACTCAGAATAGCCAATACAATATTGAAGATGGAGAACTGAGTCAGAGAAAGGACATTACTCGACAACTTGTTATAGGGGATCAAAATGGTGATATGGTTGACCCCACCTTCCATCCTCCCAATAAGGACCAAAAATTAAACAGCTATCCATGCGGGCGTCTGGGTGGCTCAGTCAGTTGAGCATCTGACTTTTGATGTGGGCACAGGTCATAATCCCAGGGGTGTGGGATCAAGGCCCACATCAGCATGGAGCCTGCTAGAGATTCTATCTCTGCCCCTCTCCCATGCCCTCTCTCTCTCTCAAAAATAAAAATAAATAACTGTCTATGAACAAAAACTGCTAAGAGAGCTCTAGGGTTCACTTAAGAAATTTTACCAACATAATAAAAAAAATCTCACAAGAAAAGAAGACAGCCTAATTTTGCATCGTTCCATCCCCCAAGCCAGCGTTGTTCAATGCCAAGTGGGAACTCCTTTCCAGCTAGAAAGAATTTCCCTCCCCAGGAAAGGAAGAATAGGTTGAGTGGTGACCAGTCAGTGTCCTCACCCTTTTCAGAGCATTGCCCAAAGGTGCCACTGTGATTTCACCCCACTCAGACCAGCAAGGCTGAAAGGTATAGAGACAGCTAAGAACAAGAGAGAAAACGCCGGGCTGTTAATAGCAGACAGGCAGCAGGAGTGACTGTGGGTCTGGAGACCTGCTCTGCAGAGACACTCCGCAGTTTTGACCCTCTGTAGATGTCACCAGCTCTCACCCCCCAGGTGTTTATGTTTGTGGGCACCAGCTGTCTGAGTCCCTCCCTGTCTCCACTGAGGCCCGAGATATCCACTGGCAGTCAGCTCAGGTCACTGTGAATGCATGAGTGCAAGATGCCAGTCTAGATTCCCCAGCTGCCCCCCAAAGCCATGTGCACAATTGCAGCTCACAACTCCAGCTGTGCACACGCACACTGTCATCCTAATGCCACCACGGGCCTCCACCACAGCACCTATGCCCACAGAGAGAGCAAGTAGCCACAGGAGAGCACACCAGCATGCAAGGCCCCCACAGGCCTGGATCGGGCCCTTTTCTTGAGTTGCTGGCTTGCACCACCACCGTTCCCTATAGATGGCACCTTCAGCTACGCACTTTCATGCTCCCAGCCCACACCTCATCACCAGCGTCCTCTACGGTGCACATGCTCAGGGAGAGACCATGTAGCCAGCCACAGGAGGGCATACCAACAGACAGAGCCCTAGTCTAACATGCCAAGGAGCCCACAGTTGACCTTGGCTTTGCTGGTCCTGACTCATACACTATGTGTGTGTCTGCAACTGGCCACAGCTAGAATATTATTCAAGGATTAAAAAGAATGAGGGGTGCCTGGGTGGCTCAGTCAGTTAGACATCCAACTTCAACTCAGGTCATGATGTCACAGTTCATGAGTTTGAGCCCCACATCAGGCTCGGTGCTGACAGTTCAGAGCCTGGAGCCTGTTTCAGATTCTGTGTTTTCCTTTCTCTCTGTCCCTTTCCCACTTGTGCTCATTGTCTCTCTCTCTCTCTCAAAAATAAATAAACATTACTTTTTTAAAAAAATAATGAAATCTTACCATTTGCAACAGCATGGATAGAGCTAGAGAGTATAATGCTAAGTGAAATAAGTCAGAGAAAGACAAATATAATGTGATTTCACTCATACGTGGAATTTAAGAAACAAAACAAACAAAAGGGATAAATAAGAAAGAAAGAGAGAGAGAGAGAAACAGACTATAGAGAACAAACTGATGGTTACCAGAAGGGAACTGGGTGAGGGATGGGTTAAATAGATGATAGGGCGGCTCAGTTGGTTGAGCACCGACTTTGGCTCAGGTCATGATCTCACAGTTTGTGGATATGAGCCCCGCGTCAGGCTCTGTGCTGACAGCTCAGAGCATGGAACCTGCTTCTGTTTCTGTGTCTCCCTCTCTCTCCGACCCTCCCCTGCTCACCCTGTCTCTCTCTTTCTGAAAAATAAATAAAATATTTAAAAAAGTGTTAAGAAGCTCAACAGGGAGAAGAAAAAAAGAAGAGTACACAGGAAGGCAACAGAGTAGGGAGATCTTGAACTCACCTTGACACATGGAGGTAAACAACTACATCTATACAGCGAACTCAGAAAACAACCTGAAGACTGGCAGCGCAGACCTTCCATGGCTAGTCGCAGAGGGAAGGTCACAGCAAAAAAGTTAGCAGGGGTAGAGACACTGATGGGAAAGAAACGCCTGGTCCAATGAGCCACAGACAGGAGGGACATCATCAAGCACAGAGAAGCTAGCACCCTTAGCACTGGAGACCTACACTGGAAAGACGGGTCCCCCTAATATTGACCTCTGAAAGCCAGTAGGGCATGCACAGTTCCAGAAGCTTTAAAAATTAGTGAGTCTTCACTGTAGGAGCTTTAAAAATCAGTGGGCTGAAGCATCCAAATTTGACTCAGGTCATGATCTCATGCTTCATGAGTTCGAGCCCCACATCAGGCTGTGTGCTGACAGCTCGGAGCCTGGAGCCTGTTTCAGACTCTCTCTCTGCTCCTCCCTGGCTCTCACTGTCTCTCTCTCAAAACTAAATAAACATTAAAAAAATTTTTTAATCAGTGAGCTGAACTTTCAGGGAGCAAGAGGGGGATAAGAAACCGCATCACTACCTTTAGAGAGCAGAATACTAAATAGGCCCAAGACACAGCATAGAAGCAGCAGTTTGAAAAGCACCTTGGGTATACATGAAGAAGATTTATTGACTAATCTTAGAAGGTGTACTGGAGGGGCAGGGATCTGCAGGAGATTTCTCTGGGGACACAAGTGCTGATGGGCCCCATTTCCTTTCCCTCCCTTAGCCAAGAGAGCCAGAGCTTGAGGGAGCCAGGCCAGTGCTCTCCATCTGCCTCATTAGCACTGCATGCCTAGCCGTGGCATTCCCTCTGTACCTGCTCCACCCAGCCTGCCCCACGGGAGTCCCTCCAAAGCGGCCCCTGCCCTGCCACACATAACAGAGCCCAGAGAAGTGACTCCTGCCCCGGGGTGAGGAGGAGAAACCCCCCACACCAGTGCACCCACAGTTTTCACAGCTGAGCCCCTTAGCCAGCTGCACAAGGCACAATCCCTGCCCTTTGATGCACCTGCAGAAGACAGAGCTGTCCTATCTAGTACACAGAAATAAACACCGAGAGTTAGACAAAATGAGAAGACAGAGGAATACATGCCAAATGAAAGAACAAGATCCAATCCCAGTAGAACTAAATGAAACAGAGATATGCAATAAGACTGATA
The DNA here is from genome assembly GCF_006229205.1 of Suricata suricatta. Taxonomy (NCBI): domain Eukaryota; kingdom Metazoa; phylum Chordata; class Mammalia; order Carnivora; family Herpestidae; genus Suricata; species Suricata suricatta. Next base: position 38,109,461 of record NC_043717.1, read on the forward strand.
AACAGTGCAAAGTAATGATCATAAAAATACTCATCAGATTTGAGAAAAGAGTGGATGAACTCAGTGAGGGATTCAACAAAAAGTTAGAGAAGATGAAATACAAAAAGAATAATAAGAGCCAAAGAATACAATAGCTGACATGAAAAATACACTGGATGGACTTGATAGTAGATTGGAAGATGCAGAAGAACAAATCAGTGGTCTAGAAGATAGCGTGATGGAAAGCAGCAAACTGAACAGCAAAATGAGAAGAGGTTATGGGGACTCCGTGGCATCATCAAACATGACATTCACATGATAAGAGTCCCAAAAGGAGAAGAGATAGAAGGGGAAGAAAATTTATTTAAAGAAATAATAGTTGAAAACTTCCCTATTCTGGGAAAAGAAACAGACCTTTAGGTCCAGGAAACGCAGACAGCCCCCAACAAAATCAATCCAAGTAGCCCCCCTCCCTGATACACATAATAATTTAAATGGCAAAAATTAATGATAAAGAATTATAGAAGCAGCAGGAGAAAAAAAAGAAAATAGTTACATAAAAAGGAAAATCCCATAAGGTTATTAGCTGAGTTTTCAGCAGAAAGTGCAGGCCAGAAAGGAGCACCATAATGTATTCAAAGTGCTGAAACCAAAAAAACTTACAACGAAGAAAACTTTATCTGGCAAGGTTATCATTCAGAATTGAAGGAGAGCTAAAGAGTTTCCTAGACAAACAAGAGGTCAAGAAGTTTTTTAATCACCAAACCTGACTTACAACGAATGTTAACAGGAATTTCTTAAGTGGAAAGAAAAAGCCATGACTAGAAGTAATAATATTATGAAAGGAAAACAATTCACAGATAAAAACAAATATATAGTAGAGGGAGTAGATTCCTCACTTATGAAGCCAGTAAGGGCATAAGAAATACAAAAGTAGTCAAATCAATTATATCTACATATATAGTCAAGGGATACATAAAATAAACGATGTTAGACATGATATTGTATACATACATTGCCAATGGGGGAGTAAAAATTTAGCACTTTTAGAATGTGTTTAAACTTACGCAACCTAATATAGACTGCAATTCACATAGAATGTTATATATGAACCCAATAATAACCACCATCAAAAACCTGTCATAGATACATAAAAAATAAAGAGAAAAGAACCCAAGCATAACACTTAAGAAAGCTACCAAACCACAAAGGAAGAGAACAAGAAAAGGAACAGAGAAGAAGTACAAAAACAACCAGAAAACGATGAACAAAATGGCAATAAATACGTACCTGTCAATAATCTCTTTAAACGAAAGTGGACTAAATGCTCCAATCAAAAGACATAAGGTCACTGAATGAATAATTAAAAAAAAGTAAAACTTACCTATATATTGCCTACAAGAGACTTACTTCAGACCTGATGGTACATACAGACTGAAAGTGAAGGATGGAAGAATATATTGCATGCACATGTAAGCAAAAAATAAAAACCAGGGTAGCAGTACTCCCACAATAGAGTTTAAAACAAAGACTAGCAAGAGACAAAAAAGGGCATTTCATAATGATAAAGGGATCAATCCAACAAAAGGATATAACAATTGTAAATATGTATGTACCCAGTATGGGAACACCTAAATACATAAAGCAAACATTAAGAAACATGAAGGGAGAAATGGACAGTAATACAATAATAGTAGGGGACTTTAACACTCCTCTTGCATCAGTGAATAGATTCTCCAGACAGAAAATCAACAAGAAACCAGTGACTCTGAATGAAACATTAGAGTAGATGGACCTAACAGACATAGAAAGAACATCCCATCCAAAACCAGAAGAATACATATTCTTCTGAGTACACGTGAAATATTCTCCAGGATAGATCACAAGTTAGGTTACAAAACAAGTTTCAATAAATTTAAGAAGACTGAAATTATATCAAGCATCTTTTCAGCAATATGAAACTCGAAATCATACAAGAAAGAAACCCAAAACAAACACACACGGATGCTAGACAACACGCTACTTAACAATCAGTGGGTCAATGAAGAAATCAAAAAGGAAATTTAAAAAAAATACAAGGAGAGAAATGAAAATGAAAACACATGGGTCCAAAATTGTTGGGGGGCGCCTGGGTGGTTCAGTTGGTGAAGTGTCCAACTTCAGCTCAGATCATGATCTCAGGGTTTGTGGGTTTGAGCTTGCGTCAGGCTCTGTGCTGACAGCTCAGAGTCTGGAGCCTGCTTTGATTATTTGTCTCCTTCCACCTCTCCCCAGCTCGTGCTCTCTCTCTTTCTCTCAAAAATTAATAAACATAAAAAATTTTTTTTTTAAATCCTTGGGACACAGCAAAAGTGGTTCTAAGACAAAAGTTCATAGAGATACAGGCCTCCCTCAGGAAACAAGGGAAATCTCAGACAATCCAACCTCACACCTAAAGGAACTAGAAAAAGAACAAACAAAGCCTCAAATTAGTAAAAGGAAGGGACTGTTAGAGATCAGAGTGGAAATAAATCGAATAGAAATTGAAGAAACAAAAAACAACAACAATAGGAAAGACCAATAAAACCAAGAGTTAGTTCTTTGAAAAGAGAAACAAAATTGATAAACCTTTAGACAGACTCAAAAAAAAGAGAGAGGACTCAAATAAATAAAATGAGAAATAAATGAGGATAAATAAAAACTGACATCACAGAAATACAAATAATTATAAGAGCATATTATGAAAAATTATGCCAACAAATTTGACAACCTAGAAAAATGGCTAAAGTCCTAGAGACACAACACCTTCCAAAACTGAGTCAGAAAGGAATAGAAAATTTGAACAGACCAATCACCTGTTATGAAATTGAATTGGTAATAAAAAAAAAAAAACCCTCCCAAGAAATGAAAGTCAAGGACCAACTGGCTTCACAGGTGAATTCTACCAGACATTTAAAAAAGAAATTAATACCTGTTCTTCTCACACTATTCCAAAAAATAGAAGAGGAAGGAAAACTCTCAAGTTAATTTTACCCTGATACCAAAACCAAAGACTCTACAAAAAAAGAAAGAAAACTACAGCCCACTATCTCTGATGAATATAGATGCAAAACTCCTCCACAAAATATCAGCAAACCAAATTCGACAATGCATTAGAAGGGTCATTCACCATGATCAATGGAATATTATTCAGCCATGAGAAAGAAGGAAATCTCCTCATTGCAACAACTTGGGTGAACTGGGAGGTCATTCTGCTAAGAGAAAGATGAATAATATATTATATCATATTTGATATTATAATGATACATTGTGATAAATCTAAAAGAGCTGAACTCATAGAAACAGTAAAATGGTGGTTACCAGGGGCTGAAAAGTTGGGGAAATGAAGAGATGTTGGTCAAAGAGTACAAACCTCCAGTTATAAAGTGAATAAGTTATGGGGATCTAATGTACACCATGGTGATTATAGCTTATAATGCTGTATTATATACTTGAAAGTTGTTAACAGAGTACACATTAAATGTTCTTGCCACAAAAGAGAAATGATAATTTTGTGACGTGACAAAAGGATTAACTAATGCTATGGTGGTCATCGTTCTGGAATATATAACTATATCAAATCAATACCTTATACACTTTTCAGAGAGAGAGAGAGAGAGAGAGAGAGAGAGAGAGAGAGAGAGAATGAGCAGGGGAGGAGGAATACAGAGAGAGAGAGGTACAGAATCTGAAGCAGGCTCCAGGTTCTGAGCTAGCTGTCAGCAGAGCCTAACAAAGGGCTCGAACCCATGGACCGTGAGATCATGACCTGAGCTGAAGTTGGACACTCAACCAACGGAGCCACCCAGGTGCCCCACCTTATACACTTTAAAACTGTGGTACCCAGGTGGCTCAGTTGGCTAAGCATCCAACTCTCAATCTCAGCTCAAGTCTTGATCTCAGGGTTGTGAATTCAGGCCCTGGGTTGGGCTCCACACTGAGTGTAGAGCCTACTTAAAAAAATAAGTTGAAATTATATATCTATTATATCTCAATAAACCTTGTGGGGAGGAAACGTATTATGAAGTCATGATAGTTCAGACAGTATGATATCAGTAAAAGAATAGACATATAGATCAAGAAAAAGAAAAAAGAGACCACAAATAGACCTCTACGGATCTAATCTGCTTATCTTTGACAGAGGAGCAAAAGAAATTCAGTGGAGAAAAGATAATCTTTTCAACAAATGGTGCTGGACACCCACATGCAAAAAAATAAATCTAGACATTTTCCCTTATACCTGTCTCAAAAATTAAGTCAAAATGGATAAGTGACCTATATGTAAATTCCAAACTTTAAAATTTCTGGAAGATCATATGGGAGAAAATCTAGCAGACCTTAGATTTAACCATGACTTGTTAGATTCAACAGCAAAAGCATAATCCATGAAATAAAAAAAATTGCTAAATTGGATTTTGTTAAAATGAAAAGCTTCTGCTCTGCAAGAGACACAATTGAGGGAATGAAAAGAGAAGCCTCAGTCTGGGAGAAAATCTTTGCAAAACATATATCTGTTAAACTAGGGACCTGTATCCAAAATGTACAAAGAATTCTGGAAACTCCACAATAAGAAAACAAAGAACCTGATTAAAAAATGGACAAAAGGTCTGAAGAGGCACCTCACCAAAGAAGATAAACAAACATGAAAAGATGTTCAACGTCATTAAAGAATGGTAAATTCAAACAAGATACCCCCACATACCTATTATTACAAAGGCCAAGTCAACAATACTATCAATACTAAATACTGACAAGTATGTGGAACATCAAGAATCCTTATTCATTTCTGGTGGATATACAAAATTGTATATCCACTTTGGAAGATAGTTTGGCAGTTTCTTATAAAACTAGACATACTTCTACCATACGATCCAATAATCATGGTCCTAGTATTTACCAAAATGAGTTGAAAACTTAGGTCCACACAAAAACCTGCACACAGACGTTTATAACAGCTTTATCCATAATTGCCCAAATTTGGAAGCAACCAAAATACTCTTCAATAGATGAAGGGATAAAGAAACTGGTACATCTAGACCATGGAATCTTACTCAGCACTAAAAAGAAATGAGCTATAAAGCCACTAAAGACATTGAGGAAAAAAATTTTTTTAAATTTTTTGAATGTTTATTTGTTATTGAGAGACAGAACATGAGCAGGGGAGGGGCAGAGAGAGAAGGAGACACAGAATCTGAAGCAGGCTCCAGGCTCTGAGCTGTCAGCACAGACCCCAACACGGGGCTCAAATCCATGAACTGTGAGATCATGGCCTGAACCAAAGTAGGACACTTAACCGACTGAGCCACCCAGGTGACCCAAGACATTGAGGAACTTTAAATGTATAGTACTAAGTGAAAGAAGCCAATCTTAAAAGCTATATACTGTATGACTCCAATGATATGAATTTCTGGAAAAGACCAAACTATGGAGACAGCAAGCATATCAGTGATTGCCAAGAATTGCAGGAGGAAGACAGGGAATATTTAGGGCAGTGTAACTATCATGTATGCAAAATGGTGCAGCCACTTCAGAAGACAGTTTGACAGTCTCTTAAAAAGGTAAACATAGTCTTGCCATATGATCCAATAATGATGCTCCTACTTATCTACCCAAATGAATCAAAAACCTATATTTACACAAAAACCTATATATAAATATTTATAGCTTTATTCATAATTGCCAAACTCGGAGGTAACAAAGATGGCCTTCAATAAGTGAATGCATAAACAAACTGTGGTACATCACTATAATGGAATTTTACTCATTGATTAAAAAAAAAGGATCTATCTAACAATTAAAGACACAGAGTAACCTTACATCCATATTGGTAAATAAAAGAAGCCAGTCTGAAAAGACTACAAAGTGTATAATCCCAACTTTTTGACAGCCTGGAAAAGTAAAACTATAGAGACAGTATGAAACAAGTTTTTGACAGGGTTCAAGGTCAGGAGGAGGGAGGGGTAGGTGGAACACAGAAGATATTTAGCACAGTATAACTCATATATATATATATACATATATATATAACACATATATATGTATGTATACATATATATACACATACAATACATAATATACATAACTTGATAACTATGGACTTTATTAATGATAGTGTCTGAATATTGGTTCTTCAATTGTAACAAATGTATACATCATTACAAGAGGTTAATATTAGGGGAAACTGATGAGGGGAGAGGAATCGAAATATATGGGATCTCTATGTACTTCCTGCTCAATTTTTCTGAAAACCTGAAGGGCTCTTGCCGGAGTCCAGCTCCAGCAGGTCCAGGGTTCCCCTGAAGGATGGACGGCTACTAAAAGTTCAACCTGGAGATTCCTTATTAAAGGTTCCAACAAAACAAACTTAAAAAAGACCCTCATGAACAGTCCTTATTCTTGCTGAGCTTATGTAAATAATTAGGCCTGGGTTGTTAAGACTGGACTTGTTCCACAAATGCATAGGTCTCAAATTGACTATCTCTGGAAATGGGGTTTTTTAGAGAGAAAAACCGTTTCAACAATGAACTGTTATGGATGTTAGATTCCAGTTCTGATTGTCTTTAAATGTTTGTTGTTTGCCTAAATTAGACAACTTGAGGTAACTTTCAAAAAAATTTTTTGTTACAGTATTTCATGTATACACAATCTTCTCTGCTTGTTATTCTGTGGGGATCATATTTAAAGGATGGGGGTCACCCCTTTCAAAGACTTAGAGGTGGACTTCACACATATATACAACTAGACAAAGGATTCAGCTCTTAAAGTTTCAGGCATCACCCATGGGTCCATCACTCCCGAGTTAACCTGGCTGAGGTGATCCAGATCCAGTCAACCTGCTTAAACTGATCCTCAAAAAGACACTGGCTCCTGAGATCTCCAGCCCTGCTCCAGCCACAGCCTGGAAGCTGGCTGGTCTACACAGGGCAGAAGCTTGAGGAATTGCCAGTCGGTTGAGATAAACTGTCCTTACTCTTTGCCATCTGATTGACAAACTTTGCGAACTTTCTCTCTCCTTCGCAGATTGCAACCTCCTTTCTGCAAAGGTTGCAGAATCTCTTTAACTCTCAGGGTCTAATTTCACTCCTGACAAATGTTGGCATGGTGGCTGGAGTGTTGGTGCTCATTTTGTGCCTTGTCCCCTGTTTCCTTAAAGGAACTAATCAAGGCTTTCACAGGGTAAACGTTGAGCTACACCACCTTCATTTATAAAATGGAAAAGAAGGAGATGCTGGGGGCCATTTCTGAAGTAAGGCGGGTTTGCAAGGCCTCTCACCGTCAGATGGCTACCGGCTTCTTCACCCACTCAACCCCCACTCAATTTCTGCCTGAGCACAGACCCACAAGGCGCCTGACTGACTGATATCAGGAGTGACTTGCCTTCTGAGGCTAAAAATATGTGAATTGTACCTTGTGAAAAAACTTGTTATAGGAGTTTCTTCTTTTGTGATTATAGGAGCAAATGCTACATTTCCTGAGAAAACCTGTTTTTCTTCCCCTCAAATACAGGCTATTGACCCCTGCTCACAAAAGAACTCACTTTTGCCTTTGCTGTGCTAAAAAAACAACACCTTGTATTTGAATGCTAAAGATCCCTTCCTTCCCCATGTGATAAGCATCTAGTCACCTACTTCAGTCTCTATTGGTAAAGATTATGCATGAGTCTTCTACCAATCTATGTTCTGGGAAATTTTTACATGCCAAAGAATTTGTTACCAGAAATCATTGTCTAAGGCAATTGCCACTTCTGTTTTGTACCCGATACATTTTTTTCAATAAATAAAGCTGACTCTCAGGTCAGTGCAGAGATGCCTGCCTGGTGAGCAGAAAGAGCCTCCTGGCTCTCTCATTCCCCTCCCTCTTCGCCGACACCATCCATCCTTCAGGGGAACCCTGGACCTGCTGGAGCTGGACTCTGGCAGGCTCTAACAAATAAAATCTATTATTTAAAAATATATACTTACCATGAATACACTTACCATATGACCCTGTAATTCCATGCCTAAATATTTACTATGTGCTTCAGAGAAATGAAAATTTATGTTCCCACACAAAACCTGTACATCGATGTTTATAGCAGCTTTATTCATAATAGCACCAAACTGGAAACAACCCAAGTGTCCTTCCATAGGCAAATGGATAAACGTACACTGCTCCATCCATAAAATGAAATCCTACTCAGCAATGAAAATGAGCAAACTAGAGAGACATGCAACAACATGGGTGTGTCTCAAAAGCATTTTTCAAAGTGAAGGAAGCCAGACTCAAAAGGTCACACATAGTATAATCTCATCTCTGCCATTCTAGAAAAGGCAAAACTGCAGGGAGGGAGAACAGATCAGAGGTAACCAGGGGTTGGGAGAGTGGAGTGTTTAGCTATAAAAAGGTAGGATGAGCTGATATTTCGTGGCTTGCAAGCTGTTCTGTATCCTGATTGTAATTGTAGCTGCACAACTCTCTGCATTTTGGCAAAACTCATATAATTAATTGTACACTAAAAAAGGAAGATTATCAGGGTCCCCTGTGTGGCTCTGTCCGTTGAGTGTCTGACTTTGGCTCAGGTAATGATCTTGCGGTTTGTGAGCTCAGGCCCCATGTCGGGCTCTGTGCTGACAGCTCAGAGCCTGGAGCCTGCTTCGGATTCTGTGTCTCCCTCTCTCTCTGACCTTCCTCTGCTCGTGCTCTGTCTTTCTCTCTATATACATCTCTCAAATATAAACATTAAAAAAATGTTTAAAAAGGAGATTATCTTACTAAACATAAATTACAATATATGGCAGGTAACAGATGCTTTTCATATGAATGCTGTGTGCACCACAGAAATAAGGTCTGTCATTGTTAGATACTCAAGCTAGAGTAGCCTTGGAAACATAGATTTTTGCCTTAATGAAAAAAGCTAAATAGTGCCGCATTTTTTTTCCTTACCAGTCAACTTAATCCAGAGACAAATGAATCATTTCATAAGCATTCTTCTTCTCAGGTTGTCTCGAATATAAAGATTAAGGCACAAATCATAATTGTCAGAGAAATCTCCATACATTCCCCCATGGGTATCTCCTGTGTTTTATCAGGATAATCTGTAAGACTTTGGGAACTACCCTGTATAAAAGATAATGGCTCAAGTAAACCCCATTGTTCAATTTTGTTTTGTTTTGTTTTGTTTAAAATGCAGACTTTCGTTTAGTAGGTCTGGGTTGGGCCCAGGAACCTGCATTTCTTTTTTTAATGTTTATTTATTTTTGAGACAGAGAGACAGAACATCAGAACATAAATAGGGGAGGGGCAGAGAGCGAGGCAGACACAGAATGCGAAGCAGGCTCCAGGCTCTGAGCTGTCAGCACAGAGCCCGACATGGGACTTGAACCCATGAGCCATGACATCATGACCTGAGCTGAGGCCAGACACTAAACCGACTGAGCCACCCAGGTGCCCCTCAATTTTGTCAACAAAGGGACCACTTGGAAAAAATGTTAGGTGTGTGCTAACACACATGTAGCTGAAAAGATAATTACATTTAAAACCTGTTGCATTTTCACATAGTACAGAATTTTTTTTAAAGGATTACGTTATTTACTCCATCTTGCAGCAATTCTCCAAGTCACCGTGGAACCCTCAATTAAGACTGATATCTTCATGGAAGCACACCACACAGACACACATACACATGCACAAACACAGCATCACCATCACACGTGTGCACTTTCAGACACATTCACCTACATGCATGGGCACATAGGTGCTATGCATACACATGTAAAACACACACGTACACGTATGTTCAAACACAAACATGCAGATGTACGAACACAACACCACCATGTACATACCTTTTTTTGCTCAAAAATTAAAAAAATTTTAAATGTTTTTTATTTATTTTTCAGAGACAGAAAGAGACGGTGCGAGCAGGGGAGGGTCAGAGAGAGAGGGAGATACAGAATCTGAAGCAGGCTCCTGGCTCTGAGCTAGCTGTCAGCACAGAGCCCGACGCGGGGCTCAAACCCACGAACCGTGAGGTCATGACCTGAGCCGAAGCCAGACGCTTAACCGACTGAGCCACCCAGGCGCCCCATTGCTCAAAAATTTAGACTATCGATTATAATCCAGAGTGTAAGAGCCCCAGTGAGATATCACTTTATACCTCCTAGAATGGCGATATGTATATATATATATATTTTTTTAAATCAAGTGAGTTTTGGCATAGATGAGAAGAAATGGAAACAATTATACATTGCTGATAGAAATGTGAAGTAGGACCAAGAGAATTGAAAACAAAAGTGTTCAAACAAAATCATGTACATGAATGTTCATAGCAACACTGTTCACAATAGCTAAAAAAGTGGAAAGAACTCAAGTGTCCATTGACTGATGAGTGGATAAACAAATGTATATCCATAAATGAAATATTTTTATAGGTTTTATTAAGTTTATTTATTTGCAGTGGGGAAGGTTGTAGAGAGGCAGGGAGAAAGCAAGAGAGAGAATCCCAAGCACGCTCTGTGCTGTCAGCACAGAGCCCAACACAGGGCTCGACCTCACGATCCGTGAAATCATGACCTGAGCTGAAATCAAGAGTCAGATGCTTAACTGACTGAGCCGTTCAGACAACCCCATAAATGGAATATTATTCAACCTTAAAAAGGAGCGAATTTTACCACAATAAAAAAAGTGAGTGAAGTATCAATACGTGCTCCAACATGGATGAACCTTGAAATCATTCTGAAAAGTGACAGAAGCGAGACACAAAAGGCCATGCATTGTATGATCACATTTACAGAAAATGTCCAGAATACACAAATCCATAGAGACAGAAAGTATGTCTATGGTTGCCAGGGGCTGGGGAGAAGAAAGAATGAGGTGTGACTGCTTCATGGATACAGAGTTTCACTTGGGGTTGATGAAAATATTCTGGAATTGGATCGTGGTGATTGTACTCAACATTGCAATTGTACAAAAAGCCACTGAATAGTATACATATTCAAGTGGTTAAAATGGTGGGTTTTGCCTTAATAAAAAATATCTATCTTGGTTGACTCTTCTTTTATTTCAGCATTTGAAAAATAGTGTCACTTCTGTCTGGCTTCTATGGACTATCATTGTTGCAGATACATGATTTCTCTCCCCTGCTTTCACAATTCTTAGTTTTCAAAAGTTTGTTATGATGTATCTAGACATGGGTTTCTGGCTTTATGTTGTTTGTGATTCACTCAACTTATTGAATCTCTCTGTTTCTGTCTTTTGCCAATTTGGAAATTGGGACTCTGATGACATAGATGTTAGATATTTCATTATTGTTACACAGGTTTCTGAGTATCCATTTGTTTTTTTCCAACCAATTTTCTCTTTTATTCATATTTGATAATTTTTAAAAAATTTTAATGTTTATTCCTGAGAGAGAAAGAGAGAGAGAAAGAGAGAGAGAGAGAGAGGGCAAGCAAGCAAGCAAGCAAGTAGGGGAGGACGAGTGAGAGAGAGAGAGAGGGAGACACAGAATCTGAAGCAGGCTCCAGGCTCTGAGCTGTCAGCACAGAACTCGATGCAGGGCTCAAACTCATGAACCGTGGGATCATGACCTAAGCCGAAGTCTGACACCCAACTGACTGAGCCACCCAGGTGCCCCATATTGGATAATTTTTATTCAGGTTTACTGGTTATTTCCTGTGTCATCTACATTCTCTTATTGAGCCCTTCTGATGAATTTTTTTTATTTTGGTTAATGCATTTTTCAATTGTAAAATTTCCATTTTTAAAGATACTTATTTCTTTGCTGAGATTTTCCACCTTCTTTGTTTATTTCAAAACCATGGCTGATTGTTGAAGCATATTTATGATCCTTATTAAATCCTTAATTAGATGTTTCCAATATTTGGGTCATCTTGGTGATTGCATCTGTTCTACATCTTTTCCCCTTCAAGTTGGGATCTCCTGGTTCTTGGTACGATGAGTGATTTTTGCTTGTATCCTGGGTATTCTCGTATTGGGGGTATGATGTTATGAGATTTCAGTTCATATTTATGTCTCATTATTTATCATTTCCAGGCTGAGATATTAGTGAGAACTCCCTTCACACAAGCAGCCTCTGTGGCTAGAGATCATAGACTGGCACTGCTCTCCCAAACCACATCGGTCAAAATCAAGTGCGGGAAGACAGAGGTGTTTCAGAGTCGTTGGGTTGGTGCATCTGTCAGGCTCTGCACTCATACAAACAGTCCCTAAACCTCTGTTCAGCTAAAAGTACAGTGGCTTTCCCAGACCCAGCATGGTAGACGGGTTCGATTCTCAGGCCTGGCCTCTGACCATGCACACGGTCCAGGAACCAAAGGTGCCTTGTTGCTTTGTGGGGTGCTCAGTAGTCGCCATGCTCACAGGATGTCTCTCTAGATGCCCAGAGGCCCGGATAAGAAACCACCTCGCTGCTATAGAGCCAGTAGATAACTTAGATCTTGTACAAGGCGTCTGCGGGCCTCCAGTGGGGAGGCAGAATTGTCTCGTTCCTGGAACAGAATGGCAGACAGCTCTGCTCTACGGCATGGCCCGCCAGGATTCCCACCAGCGGAGAGGCAGAGCCACCTTCTTTCCATGGTGGGACCATCAACAGGTTGAGCGTTCAGGCACAACACCTGCAGACACTTGCGAGCTGTAACACGGAGCCAGGTTGCTAAGATAGGGCAGTCAATGGACTCCATTTTTTTCTCACACCGACTTTATAGGACGGACCAACCAGGAAGCAGGCCTAGGGCGTTATTCTCAGGACTGGATAGTCAGATCCCCACTCCCACAAGCCTGGGGCTAGCAGAGGGCCGGCTTTGTTTACCCCCATGGTGTTTGGCCATAGCAGAGCTAGGGCTCTCAGAAAGGTGCTACCATTGAGGCTGTACCCCTTTACCAGCAAATCCAATGGCCAGATAGGGGTCAGGCCTAGCTTTTTTCTTTTTTTTTTTTTGTTTTGGCTGCACTTTTTGGTGTTTCTGGGTTTAGATCTTCCCCTGGGCTTAGTCTGAGATATACAGAAGGCAAATAGAGTGGATTATTCCTTGAATCGCAAGGTTCATGGAAGGTCTGTCTGCTTTTCTCCACAATTCAGAATCTTCTGCTGTCAGTACGCCTGGGGGGCTCAGTCGGTTAAGCGTCCGGCTTCGGCTCAGGTCATGATCTCATAGTTTGTGGGTTCGAGCCCTGTGTAGGGCTCTGTGCTGACACCTCAGAGCCTGGAGCCTGCTTCAGAGTCTGTGTCTCCCTCTCTCTCTGCCCCTCCCTGCTCATGCTCTGTCTCTCTGTCTTTCAAAAATAAATAAACTTTTAAAAAAAGAATCTTCTGCTGTCCATTTAATTTTTTTTTTATCCATTAGTAAGAAGAAGGGAAGACTAGGGTGAAATGCTTACATCATGTTTTGTGGATTCTCCATCTTTTTCTTCTTCTTATTGTTTTTATTTTTGAGAGAGAGAGAGAGAGAGAGAGAGAGAGAAGAGAAGAAGCAGGGGAGGGGCAGACAGACAGACTAGGAGACAGGGAATCCAAAGCAAGGTCCAGGCTCTGGGGTGTGAGCACGGGGCTGGAACTCAGGAACCATGAGATCCTGACCTGAGCTGACATCAAGAGTCAGACACTTAGCTGACTGAGCCAACCAGGCACCCCTTGAACTGTGTTTTAAATTGGTTAAACGTCTTCCTGCTTTTTCTCATGGCTCATGCTTTTTTGTTGACTTTAGCTCAGGTCATGATCTCACGGTTCATGAGTTCGAGCCCTGCGTCAGGCTCTGTACTGACCTCTTGGAGCTTGGAGCCTGGTTGGGATTCTGTGTCTCCCTTTCATCCTGACTCTCTCTTTCAAAAATTGAATAAACATTAAAAATTTTAAAAAACTCACAAAATTCAGACAGCTTGCAGGTTTTGTCATACTGTGGCCTTTCTCTACTCTCAGAGTGTCACATTCACGCAAGGACGGGTAGCTCACTTAGGCATTCTCCACTATCTCCTGAGGGTGACGACAGTGCCTGACCTGCACACAGTCTCCCAGACCCCCAGGGATATGAGACAGCTTTTTAAGGCCCAGGTGGGCTCTTGTTCCTTGGATCTCACTGTTGGACATCTCTTGCTGCCAAGAGGTCCTATTGCTTGTCTGAACCACTTATTGAGACCTCAGGCTAGGTGTGACCGTGAGCCTTTCCTGAGGATCTGCCACTAAAATTGCTATTGTTTTTCAAAATGTCCCATTGTATACGGTTTTCTGTGCTCTGAGCAACTACGAGCTAAAATGACACAGATTCCTGCTGTTCCCTTAAGGTTCAAGGGAGTTTTTCTTGAATAAATGCTTCTCAATCTGATGTCTGACCTTAGCGAGTTTCCAGAGTACTAATATGGGTGTGTTTGTTAGTTTAATCCAGTTTTATGATGGCTTTTGTGGGGGAGGATTCACTGAGCCCCTCACTTCCCCCTTCTGGAAGTTCTGTTCCCTGGGCAATGCAATTTTCTCTCTAATTAGGAAGCCAATGTACTGAGCACCCGATGTAGTCCAATTTCGAATTCTATCATTCCTTCTTCTTTTATATATGTGGTTATATAGCAATAAATGTGTTAATAAGAGCTGAATGGGATTAGGGGGCCAGAAAGACCCAACAGCAGATGAGCAAACAGGGAAAGTACACTTCTGCTCCTGTCCAGCCCAAAGTACCTAAGCAGTTTGTAAGGTGTTCAATAATAGAAATACAACTGAACATATATATATATTTTTAAATTTTTTTTAAAAGAAAGAACATGAGCAAGGGAGGGGCAGAGAGAGACAAAGAGGGAGGGGGAAACACAGAATCTGAAGTAGGCTTCAGGCTCTGAGCTGTCAGCCCAGAGCCCGATGCTTAAGATCTACTCTCCACAATTTTGAAATATACAATACTGTATTATCAACTAGTCACCAGATACATTAGATCCTCAGAACTTCTAATAACAGAAAATTTGTACCCTGCAGGCAACATCTATCTCCCCATTTGCTCCTTTCCTGAGCCCCTGGTAACTACTTTCTTTTATTTTTAGATTTCACAATAAATGATACTATACAGCAGTTCCTCCATGTTGTCATAAATGGATTTTCTTTTCTACGTCTAAATAATATTCCATTGTATGTGTGTGTGCGCTTGTGTGTGTATACATGCAAATCACATCTTCTTAATCCATTCATCCATTGAAGGACATTTATGTTGTTGCTATATCTTGGCTATTGTGAATAATGCTGCAAAAACCACAGGTGTGCCGACATCTCTTTGAGATCCTGATTCCATTTCCTTCAGATACATACTGAGCAGTTGAATAGCCGGATCACAGGGGAGTTCTCTTTTTCATTTTTTGAGGAACTGCCATTTCCTTGGTGGCTCCGCCAATTTACATTCCCACCAATAGTGCATAAGGGTTCCCTTTTCTCCATATCCTCACCAACAGTTCTTATCTGTTGTCATCTTGATAATAGGCATCCTAACAGGCACAAGGTGATATTTCACCGGGGTATGTTCCTGATGATTAGTAATGTTGAGCACCTTTTCATACATCTATAGGCCATTTGTATGTCTCTGGAAAAATGTCTATTTGGGTCCTATGCCTACTTTTTTAAAAATGTTTCTTCATTTTTAAGAGGGAGAGAGAGAAACAGAGAAGGAGCAGTGGAGGGGCAGAGACAGAGCAGTACATAGAATCCGAAGCAGGCTCCAGGCTCTGAGTTGTCCGCACAGAGCCCCATGTGGGGCTCGAACCCAGGAACCATGAGATCATGACCTGATCATGAAGTCGGACACCTAACCGACTGAGCCACCCAGGCACCCCCTTTGCCCATTTTTCATTGGATTAGTTGCTTTTTTTGCTACTGAGTTGCATGAGCTCTTTATATATTCTGACATGAATCTCTTATCAGATATATTGTTTGCAAATATATACTCCCTTTCTGTAGGTTGCCTTTTCAATTTATGAGTTATTTCCTTTGCTGTGCAAAAGTTCTTTAATTTGCTGTAGCCCTATTTGTTTATTTTAGCTTTTTTTGGGCTGTGCTGTTGGTGTCTTATCCAAGAAATCATCGGCAAGACCAATTTCAAGAATGTTTTTCCTTATTTTTCTTCTAAGAGTTTTATGGTTTCAGGTCTTATGTTTAACCTTTTTGACCCATTTCATGTTAATTTTTGTGAGTAGCATTAGATGGGGTCTAATCTCCCTCTTTTGCCTGTGGATACCCAGTTTTCCTAGCACCATTCATTGGAGAGAATATCCTTTCCTCTTTTGTGTGTTCTTGGTTCCTTTGTTAAAATTTAGTTGACGATATATGTATGAGATTATTTCTGGGCTTGCTATTCTCTTCCACTGGTAGATGGACTTGTATTATACCGGTACCATACTGTTTTGATTACTGCAGCTTTACAATATAGCTTGAAATCACAGAGTATAATGCCTCCACCTTTGTTCTTCCTTCTCAGGATTGTTTTGTCTATTTGGGTCTTTTGTGGTTCCATATAAATTTTAGGATAGTTTTTTTTTCTATTTCTGCAACAAAAGTGCCATTGAAATTTTGATAGGAACTGCATTGAATTTATAGATTCCTCTGTGTAGTGCAGACATTTTCACAATATTAAGTCTTCCAATCTGAGAACACAGGACATATTTCCATTTATTTATGTCTTCTTCAACTTCATTGACCAATGCCTTACAGTTTTCAGTGTACAGGTCTTTCATCTCCTAGGTCAAATTTATCACTAAGTATTTTTGTTTGTTTGTTTGTGATGCTATTGTAAATGAGATTGCTTTCTTAATATCTCTTTCAGATAGTTCATTTTACTTGTATAGAAATGCAAATAATTTTTAAAGATTTTTAAAAAATTTATTCATTAAAATTTTTTTTTAATGTTTATTTATTTTTGAAGGAGACAGAGACAGAGCATGAGGGACAGAGAGAGAAGGAGACACAGACTCCAAAGCAAGCTCCAGGCTCCGAGCTGTCAGCACAGAGCCTGATGCGGGGCTTGAACTCATGAACTGAGAGATCGTGAGCTGAGCGGAAGTGGGACACTTAACCGACTGAGCCACCCAGGTGCCCCTCAACTAATTTTTATATGTTGCTTTGGGATCCTGCAACTTTACTGAATTCATTGATTAGTTCTAACAGCTTTTGGTGGAGTCTTTAGGGTTTTCCATATAAAAGATCATGTCATCTGAGACAAAGATAATTTTATTTCCTCATAAATTATTTGGATGTCTTCTGATTTCCTCTGACTAGGATGTCGAGTACCATGTTGACTAGAAATGGTGAGAGTGAGCATCCTTGCCTTATTCCTGATCTTAAAAAAAAGGCTTTTAATTTTTCACCATTGAATGTGATGTTTGCTGTGGGCTTGTCATATATACCCTTTATTATGTTGAGGGACATGCTTTCTGTACCTAAGTTTTTGAGAGATTTTGTCATGAAAGGAGGTTGAATTGTGTCCATTTTTCTGCATTTAATGAATTGATCATAGGATTTTTACGGTTTATTTTGTTAATGTGGTGTGGCACATTTATTGATCTTAAGACGTTGAAAAACACTCCTCCTAGGGATGAATCCCACTTGATCATGGTGCATGATCCTTCAGTGTGCTCTTGAATTAGGTTTGCTAGTATTTTGTTGAGGATGTTTGAAAAATCTATGTTTATGGAGCTATTGGAGTGTAATTTTCTTTTCTTGTAGTTTCCTTGTGTGGCTCTGGTATCAGCATAATGTTGGCTTCATAAAATGAAGTATTATTATTTGGAAGTATTCATCCCTCTTCAAAATTATGGAAGAGTTTTAGAAGAATTGGTATTCATTCTTCTTTAAATGTTTTGTAGAATTCACCTGTGAAACCGGATGATCCTGAGCTCTTCTGTGTTCAGAGGCTATTAATTACTGATTCAGGCTCCTTGCTCATTATTGGTCTGTTTAGATTCTCTCTTACTCATGCTTCAGTCTTGGTAAGTTGTATGTTTTTATAAAATTTTCCATGTCTTCTAGTTAATTCAATTTGTTGATGTGTAATTGTTGATAATAAGTTCTCATGATCCTTTGTATTTCTATGGTGTCAGTTGTAAAGTCTCCTTTTTCATTATAGTTTTATTAACTTGAGCCCTCTCTCTTTTTTCTTAGTCTAGCTAAAGTTTTGTCAGTTTTATCTTTAAAAAATCAACTCTTAGTGTTGTTGATTTTTTCTATTGTCTTTTTAATCTTTATTTCATTTATTTCTGCTCTAACTTTATTTCCTTCATCTGCTAACTTTGGGTCTAGTTTGTTCTTACTTTTGTAGTCCCTTGAGTTGTAAGGTTAGGTTGTTTATTTAACATATTTCTTTTTTTAAGTATTTATATTTTTATTTTCACTTTTTAAAAATTTAAATCCAAGTTAGTTAACATATAGTGTAATAATGATTTCAGGAATAGGATTTAGTGATTCATCATTTACATGTAACACCCAGTGCTCATCCCAACAAGTGCCCTCCTTAAATCACCCATTTGTCCCCCCCACCTCCCCTCCAGCAACCCTCAGTTTGTTCTCTGTATTTAAGTGTTTCTTATGGTTTGTCTCCCTCTCTGTTTTTATCTTATTTTTGCTTCCTTTCTCTTATGTTCATTGTTTTGTTTCTTAATTTCCACATATGAGTGAAATCATATGATACTGTCTTTTTCTGGGTGACTTATCTTGCTTAGCATAATATACTCTAGTTCCATCTATGTTGTTGCAAATGGCAACATTTCATTCTTTTTGATCGCTGAGTAGTATTCCATTGTGTATATATACACCATCTTCTTTACCTTTTCATCAGTCGATGTACATTTGGGCTCTTTCCATACTTTGGCTATTGTCAATAGTGTTGCTATAAATATTGGGTCTTTTCTTTTTTCTTTTTTCTAACATAAACATTTATCACTATAATCTTTCCTCTTCCACCTACTGTTGCTGCATCTCATAAGTGTTGATATATTATTTCCATTTTCATTTGTTTCAAAAATATTTTTGGACTCCCTTTTTGATTTCCTCTTTGACCCATTGATTGTTTGGGACTGTGTTCATTTCCACACGTTTGTGAACGTTCTAGTTTTCCTGTTAGCGATTTCCAGTTTCATAGCATTGTGGTCAGAAACAATACCTTGTTGAGCTTCTTAAGACTTGTTTTGTAACCTGGCATATGTTCTGTCCTGGAGAATTTTATGGGTGCTTGAGAAGAATGTGTATTCTGCCACTGTAGGATCGAATGTTCTCTATATGTCTGTTAGGTCCATTTGGTCCTACTAAGTATAGTTCAAGTTCACTGTTTCCTCTTTGAGTTTTTGTCTGGATGATGTATCTATTTTTGAGAGTGTGTATTGAAGTCTCCTACTATGATCACATTGACTATTTTTGCCTTCATATTTGTTAAGAATCGCTTAATATATTTATGTGCTTCAATATTGGGTGCATACAAATTTACAACTGTTATATTCTCCTGGTGACCTGACCCCTTTATCATTAGATAGTGACCTTATTTGTTTTTTGTTGCTGTTTTTGCTTTAAAGTCTATTTTTCCTGATATAAGCATAGCTAACCCACATCGTTTCTTGGTTTCCATGTACATGTAGCATTTCTTTTCCATCCATTCACTTTCAGCCTATGAGTACCCTTAAAGCTTAAGTGAGTCTTTTGTAGTCAGCATATAGTTCGATCTAACTTTTTCATTCATCTAGCCACTCTGGGTTTTAATTGGGGAATTTCAACATTCGCATTTAGAGTAATTATTGGTAGGTAAAAACTTACTATCACCGGTTCGTTAATTGCTTTCTGATTGTTTTGGAACTATTGAGTAACAATTCAGAACTCCTGAATAATTCCCTAAACCCTTGTAATTCCCTACGTGATAAGAACACTAAGAACATCTTTTGTTCTAATGTTTGGTCTTTAACCCTGCTTCCTGACACAGACCTTTTGAAACCCTTGTAATTTCCTGGGTGAATAGGAGTGTCTTTTTTAGTCTAATGAGGTGACTCTGGGTAGGCTCCTGGATGGGAGCTGGTTACAAGAAAGACGGAGCCCTGATGAGAAGTTTGAAATTTTCAGCCCTGCCCCCCCAGGAATCCAGAGAGAAGGGCTGAAAGTGAAATTAATGATCAATTATGCCTATGTGATGAAGCCTTCATGAAAGCTCCAATAGTACAGGATTCAGAGAGCTTACAGGCGGGAGAATGCATCCGGACGGGGATGGTGACACACCCTAACTCCATGAGGACAGAAGCTCCTGTGTTCAGGACCCTCCCAGAACTCATCTTATAGAACTCTTCATCTGGCTGTTCACCTGTATCCTTTATCATATCCTTTATTTGTTTTTTTTACTTTTTTTAACATTTATTAATTTTTGAGAAACAGAGTCTGAGGGAGGGGGCAGAGAGAGAGGGAGACACAGAATCCGAAGCAGGCTCCAGGCTCTGAGCTGTCAGCACAGAGCCTGCAACAGGGGGCTTGATCCCACGGAGGACAAGATCATGACCTGAACCAAAGTCGGATGCTTAACTGACTGAGCCACCCAGGCCCATATTCTTTAATATATGTCCTTCAATGAATTGATAAATATAAGTGTTTCGCTAAGTTTTGTGAGCTGCTCTAGCAAAGTAATTGAAATCAAGGAAGGTGTCATTGGAACCTCTGGTCTACAGCCAGTTGGTCAGAAGCAGAGGTTTGTGAGTTGCATCTGAAGCAGGGGGTATACTATCTCCAGGTAGATCATGTCAGAATTGAGTTAAAATTGTAAGACACCAGGGGCGCCTGGGTGGCTCAGTTGGTTAAGTGTCCGACTTCAGCTCAAATCATGATCTCACGGCTCTGTGCTGACAGCTCAGAGCCTGAGAGCCTGCTGAGGATTCTGTGTCTCTTTCTTCTTCTCTGCCCCTCCTGCTCTGTGTCTCCCTGTCTCTCTTTCTCAAAAATAAACATTAAAAATCTTTTAATTATAAAACACTCAGCTCATGTCACAGAAAATTGCCTGATGTGGGGAGAAACCTCCACGCATTTGGTTACCAGAAGTGTCAGAAGTAAAGTGTTCTGTGTGAGTGTTTTGTATTATGATCCCGGAAGATAGGATAAAATAGGCAAGGAGGGAAAGGTTAGGACCTGAGGTCCCTGGGTGGAGAAAAACACATAGTTTGGAACAAAGCTGGGAGCATTTGACCACAGCAAACCCCCTGAGGCGGAAGGTCCCTCTTAAGAATGTAACAGACCCCACCTACTCCCCCTCAGGTTCCTCTCAGGAATTTGACAATCAAAATACCTAACTAAACAAAGTAAACCATTAAACTTATGTTATACCAGGACTGTATGACCAGTCTGACCCCTCACACAAACGGAGTCCAGCCAATCAGGAATGGACAACCCAGCACCCAGAGCTATCCAGCCCGATAGCTAGGGTAGGACCCGAGAAGGAACTAGAGGGAAAGCGAGGGGTGCTGACCAAAACCTTATAAAACAAAGACCCTTGAGACACTGGGGTGGCTCAGTCAGTTAAGCGTCTGACTTCGGCTCAGGTCATGATCTCACAGTTTGGGGGTTTGAGCCCCGTGTTGGGCTCTGTGCTGACAGTTCGGAGCCTAGAGCTTGTCTTGGGATTCCATGTCTCCCTCTCTCTCTGCTCCTCTCCCACTTGTGCTCTGTCTCTCTTTGTCTTTCAAAAAATAAATAAATGTAAAAAAATTTTTTTAATAAATAAATAAAATAAAACAAGGACCCTTGCCTATAAGTCGCAAGCATTCGCTTTCGAATGTCTCTTCTCTGCAAAAAGAGCTTTTTACTCTTCTTCCTTTCTGATCTTAGATTCTAATAAACTTCTACCTGCTGCTCATTTTGTGTCCCTGTCTTCATTCTTTAAAGGGGAGAGACAAGGAATCCCAGGTATTGAGGTAAAAAAAAAAAAATCCTGTACCAGTATGACGAGGAAAGGAGACACAGATGATGGTCTCCTTTTAGGGAAGAACTGGATGTTTCCCGACGCTGGTAGGCAACTGAATAGCTTTTTCCGAATCAGCTGGTGTCAGAGAAAGGAGACTTGCTAGAATGGTCCTGGCTCATGGAAATGTGGTTTGGAAACAAGAGAGGATGGAAAAAGGTAAAGGATGAGACACATTTGATTCCTGGGCGGCCACATAGTCACCCAAGGCCCCCAGCAAGAAATATGCTCTTAACATTAGTAACAGAATTTAAAAATGTATCCAACTCTTATTTTTATTTTAAAACTTTTTTTTATGTTTTTTATTTATTTTTGAGAGACGGAGAGAGACAGGGCGAGCAGTGGAGGGTCAGAGAGAGAGGGAGACACAGAATCCGAAGTAGGCTCCAGGCTCTAAGCTGTTAGCACAGAGCCCGATGCGGGGCTTGAAGTCACAAACCGAAAGATCAAGACCTGAGCCGAAGTAGGACACTTAGCTGACTGAACCATCCAGGTGGCCCAAAATGTATCCAACTTTGAGAATTTGATTCACTAGATGAACAAGCAAATGAAAACTAATAAGGAAAAGTGCCATATTCTAGTCTTTGGATACTATTATTTGCAGTAGCGAAACAAAAAAATAAGAGACAATGCTGAGTTTGATCTTGATACTACCCCACATTCAGATGTCAGTGAGCCTGGGCTGCAGCCACTAGCTTCAGAGCTTCACCTCAAAAACAAAACAAAACAAAACAAAACAAAACAAAACTGGGACTCCTGGATGGCTCTGTCGATTAAGCATCTGACTCTTGATTTTGGCTGAGGTCACGGTCTCACAGTTCATTAGTTGGAGCCCTGCATCCGGCTCTGTGCTAGCAGTGTGAAGCCTGCTTGGGACTCTCTCCCTCTCTCTGCCTCTCCCCTGCTCGTACTCTCCGTCTCTCTCAAAATAAATAAATAAATGTGAAAATAAAAAAAAAAAGAAAACTTATACACGGACACCAGAAAGTACTTCTAAGCCCTCTGATCACCAAGAATGTAGCCGGTCTCGGGGGAGGACAAGACCAAGAAGGTGACGTGTGAAGAGTTGTCTTCATTTTGTAGATCGGCATCCTGAGCTTCCTGAGGAAGCTTCGCTGAGCTGCACTGGGGACAGAGACAGATTGGGGGCGGTGTGTTCAGTCTGAAGGCAGCTGGGTGGGAGAGCATGTTTGGCTCGGAGCAGGACCCACGGCCCGCTGTGGAACTGTCGCAGACGCAGACGGCTGTACGTGATCCAGACACTCCCGAGGGAACAGCCAGCCTGGCGGACTGGATAAAAGCCACCCGAAGGCTTTTTAATCCTTAGAAAGAGGTCTGTCCTTCACCCCGGTGAATGCCAAGTGGAAAACCCCCGGATGAGGCAGCTGACATGCTTCCTATGCAAACCATGTGGGACTAGCTTTCTGTTAAGTGACATATTCATCTGCTGAATATGCCCATTATCAAAGTCACAGTAAATGCTGTGGTTGAGGGGACCCCCTCTCAGAGGCGCCTGGGTGGCTTAGTCGGTCAAGCAGGTCATGATCTCATAGTTCGTGATGAAGTGCGGAGTGCCCGCATCAGGCTCTCTGCTGTCAGCACGGATGCTTCAGATTCTGTCTCCTTCTCTCTGCCCCTCCCCACTGGCTCTCTCTCCCTCTCTCTCTGTCAAAAATAAATCAACATTTTTAAAAAGAGGAAGTCTTTTCACATGGGCACCCCACATAAACTTTTTGCAGAACCAAACCTTACTGAATTTGCTGTCTCATCTTTCTCTGTAGATGCTAATAAAAATATCAGGTGAATTTACAAGAGAATGGGGAAATGCAGAGGAAAGAATCAAGAGTCTAGTCTTAGCAGGGTGGGGAATTTTAAACGGAATATTAAGGAATAGAGTGAATAAAGCAAATGTTGACGGGGCAAAACAGAGGAAACAGAAAGGAGAAATGGGAGGGACAAAACGGACATTGATGGGGTTAAAACCGAGATGTGAATACAGCACTACCAAAGGGTGGGCGGAGCAGGGACTTTTCCTGCTGCCGCCCCAATATTAAAGGGCCCCGAACGAGTCCAATTCCATTTCTCCTAATTTGGAAACGTTTTTAAAGCCTTCAGGCACAGATTAAAGTGAGATACATGACTGACAATCTCTTGTGCTTGTGGCAGAGATGAAGCAGATTAATCAAGTTAAAGATTGACCAAAGAGGGCCCGGGCCCCCCTAGACTTGACCCTCACCGGTGACCCAGAGCCTTTTGCACACAAGTGGATAAAATGGTCACGAGGCTGAGGAGAGAAATTTGCAGGACTCCTTGATACAGGAGCCCCATGCCCTGTGGTCCCAAAACCCAGGGGTGAAGTTCCAAAACTATGGCAGCCTGTAAGGTTATGAAATTCGGAACGTTTAACTACTCTATTTGAAGTGGTTGTATGTCCTTTACCTGAATTTCTTATGGGAATGGCTAGTAAGTCTGGCTGTACCAAGACCTGTTGATGAAGTTCTAATGGAGGCTACAGCGAGGAAGGAAAAGGTTGATGGAATTGAAGTCAGAGTTTATAGGAGAACTGGAATGTTTGAACAGGCTTTATGTGGAGTGGCTGCACCTCTTTTACCCGATTGCTTTATAGAGACGTTTGCCCTACCTAGTACTATAAAACAAAAGACATGGAAATCCACCCTTCAAGCGATGTGAATTAGGCCTGCAAAATGGAAGCCAGTAAGATTTCCTGAGCCCCCACAGTGTGGATTAGAAGCTGGAAGTGCTAGTAGGGACAA
Organism: Suricata suricatta; assembly: GCF_006229205.1. Lineage (NCBI taxonomy): Eukaryota > Metazoa > Chordata > Mammalia > Carnivora > Herpestidae > Suricata > Suricata suricatta. Next base: position 38,134,170 of record NC_043717.1, read on the forward strand.
ATTCCCTGTGTGACAACTCTCTGCGGAGCTTTCCAGATTCCTGGAGTATGTGGGAGCTTTTCAAAGCCCTTATTCACCAGAATATTAGTCCCCAGACTTCCTCTTGGTCATGTTTTCAGCATATTGTGTTTCCTAACTGTTAGTTATCATTATCATTGCTTCGTGTGGAAGTGACAAAGCCATTTGTCTGTAAATGTTTTCAATCAGTGCCCCACCCCCCACCCCCTGGGTAGTGACTTTAGTACTGGCTGAGTTTTTTTTTTTTGTTTTTAGTTTTTTAATGTTTATTTATAATCCAGACAGAGAGAAACAAAGCATGAACGGGGCAGGGGCAGAGGGAGAGGGAGACACAGAATGGGAAGCAGGCTCCAGGCTCCAAGCTGTCAGCACAGACTCTGACATGGTGCTCAAACCCACGAACTGTGAGATCATGACCTGAGCCGAAGTCGGACACTTAACCGTCTGAGCCACCCAGGCGCTCCTGTACTGGCTGAGTTTTGAATTAGGTTAGACAACACAGATCTTTTGAGCTAGTCTTGCAACGAACCACCAGACAGATCAACCAAGGACAACCGTTGCATGTGGCGTCCATTCTGCACCTCCTGTTATGGTCAAGGCTGAGCGGAGGAGCAAAAACTCAGACTAGTGTACGTTCAAACACCAAAAGCTCACTATAATTAGCAAGAATCAGCTGTTTTTCTTGAATAAGTGCTCCCTGGGTTGTTGCAAGCTTTCGGCAAGTTTCCAGAGTTCCAGAAATACTGATTCTCACAGTTTCTGCCAGTTTTCTCATTGCTTTTTCTTGAGAGGTAGACTTTGGAAGTTTCTTACTCTGCCCCTTTTCCTCCTATCATCTCTTCACACACATACTTTTAATCAGAATTAGCCAGGTACATGGAAAAGGTACATTTATAGATCGATACGTTGTTTTCTAAACTGTCTTTTCAAATTCTCTCTCCTTTATAAGAAAACATTCTGCGGCGCCTGGGTGGCTCAGTGGGTTAAGGTTCCGACTTTGGCTCAGGTCATGATCTCACAGTTTGTGGGTTCGAGCCCCACATCGGGCTCTGGGTTGACAGCTCGGAGCCTGGAGCCTGATTCGGATTCGGTGTTCTCTCTCTCACAAACAAATAAATAAACATTGAAAAAATAAGAAAACATCCTGCTCAAACTTCTGAAGAAAATAAGCTGAGATTCATCTCATTTTCATGTTTCAAACCCACACAAGGGCAAACACATCTTGGGATAGCCAGTGATCACCAGAGTCCCTCCATCACCGAGGCAAGGTGGAAGGGGTAGGCCAGCATGGAAAAGAAACTAGGGACGAATGAGGAAAAAGACAGGTGGTGAGTGCTCATCCAAGTTACAGGTTTGGTCAATGTAATAGGTAGAGACAGTCCAAGTAAATCAAACCTTGGGGGAGCCCATCTAGTACTTTTTGCCACCTCATAATGGGCATAAACTAGGAAAGTCAAATTAAGGACCCACATTTCCTTCATGGACGAGTGAAATCATTTCTGTGTTACTTTGTTTTTGTTTTTTTATTAATTTTTTAATTGTAATTCCAGTATAATTAACATGCAGTGTTATATTAGTTTCGGGCGTACAATAGTGTAATTCAACATTTCTATACGTTACTCAGTGCTCATCATGATAAGTGTGCTCTTAATCCCCACCTGTGTTACTTTAAAATGCAGAAAATGGGGCGGGGTGCACCTGTGTGGCTCAGTTGGTTAAGCGTCCAACTCTTGATTTAGGCTCAGGTCATGATCTCATAGTTTGTAGGATCGAGCCCCATGTGTGGCTCGGTGCTGATGGTGCAGAGCATCCTTGGGATTCTCTCTCTCTCTCTTTCTCTGCCCCTACACACACACTCTCTCTCTCAAAATAAATAAATAAACTTAAAAAAATTTTAATAATGCAGAAAATGGAAACAAAAATCCAAAACTTCCTTCCTACTGATAATTCTGCTTACTCATTTCTTCCCAAAGTAATGCCCTGTTTGTTAGTGGCAGTCCATTTAGAAGACCCAGACACATTTAAACAGCGTTTGTTGAGCAAAGAAAAAGATACATTGTAGTGCACTTGTATTTATCATTCTTGGATGTGCCAACAGACCATCTATGGGAGTTAAATAAACTAATCATTAGAAAGAATCAGAGAATTTGCTCATTTGATGATCTTCCAGAGAAATTAGCCTCCATACTTAAAAGCTGTTAAATCTATTTCTTTTAGTTGCAGGAAGTCTTCACAATAATCAGGTTCAATGTTTCCACTCAAAAATTACTTCTTACCGTTAATTACACTAAGCATAAAATATGAATAGAAAATAATATAATGAGCCTTGGGGCGCCTGGGTGGTTCAGTCGGTTAATGTCCAGCTCTTGGTTTCAGCCCAGGTCATGATCTCACGGTTCATGAGTTTGAGCCTCACATCAGGCTCCATGCTGACATACAGAGCCTGCTTGGGATTCTCTGTCTCCTTCTCTCTCTGGCCCCTCCCCTGTTCTCTCTCTCTCAAATAAAGTTTAAAAAGGAAATAATATAATGAGCCTTATATAGCACCATCCTGCTTTAGCAAATATTAACACTGAGTACTGCTTTAATTACATCTCATGATTTTCTTGGGTAACAATTTCATTGTTTTTTCTAAAAATCACCTAATTCTCCAAGTGATCCATTTCACTTAGGAGTGCATTTTAAGTTTTGAAATCTGTATGCTGTTTGTCTGTGGGTCTTCTTGACTTTATTTCTAATTTAAATTATCTTTTTTAATGTTTATTTATTTTTGAGAGAGACAGAGAGACAGAGCATGAGTGGGGGAGGCACAGAGAGAGGGGGACACAGAATCTGAAGCAGGCTTTAGTCTCTGAGTTGCGAGCACAGAGCCCGATGCGGGGCTCGAACTCACAGACCGTGAGATCGTGACCTGAGCCGAAGTCAGACGCTTAACCAACTGAGCCACCCAGGCACCCCTGTTGATTTCTAATTTAAAAGTCATGATGACAGGCAAACATTATCTATGCCATACAGATCCTTTGAAATTTCTGTGACAATTTTGCAACCTAGCATGAGGTAAGTCTTTATAAATGTTTCAAATGAACCTGAAAAAGGTGCATATTTTCTATCTGTTCTATACATACCCATTAGATATAGGTTAATTTTTCTATTGAAAGTTTTAAAATTCTTACTAGCATTGTTTTCTCCTTGGCCAATAAGGTTATATTAAAATTTCCCCTCGGTGATTGTAGATTTTTCAGTTTCTCTTGATAATCCTGATATTTTTAATCTTTATATATTTTAAGGACATGTTATCAGATAGCTACAAGTTCACGATTGTTATAATGTGTCTTGGTGTGATGTGTGTTGTGCTGGGCTAGGGCTGTATAATTCTGTAAGGATGATCCCCAAATGAACGCTTCATGAAAATAAAAATTTCTTTTTCATTAACATCACACTATTTAGGCAACATGAATGGACTTCATTCAAGGTTTTTAAAAATGTTTTTAAGTTTATTTATTTGGAGAGAGAGCAAGAAAGGGAGGGGCAGAGAGAGAGGGAGAGAGAATCTCAAGTTGGCTCCGAGCTGTCAACACAAAGCCCGATGGGCTCAAACTCACGACCTGTGCCTGAGCTGAAACCAGGAATAAGACAAACGATCGACTGAGTCACCCAAGCGCCCCATCATTGAAGTTTTATCTTAACATCTCACCTCCTTCTCTGATGATCACAGCCATTAGAATGGGATACGGTAACTTGTGTACTGGCTCTTTTTTAAAATATTTTTTACATTTATTTATTTTTTTTGAGAGACAGAGTGAGACAGAGTGTGATCGGGGAAAGGACAGAGAGAGGAGACACAGAGTTCAAAGCAGGCTCCAGGCCCTGAGCAAGCATTCAGCCAACGCCTGATGCAGGGCTCGAATCCACAAACCATGAGGTCATGACCTGAGCTGAAGTCAGACACTTAACCCACTGAGCCACCCAGGGGCCCCTGGCTCTTAAAGCTTCTACGCAGATGTAACATGCACCACTTCTGCTCCCATTTCAACTGTCAAGACCAATCGCATTTTCCCAATTACACTTTACACCAATACCTATTCTGACGGGGGCAAGGAAGCACAATTTTCCCTAAGCCCAAATGGGGAAAGAACTGAAATCATTTGATGGATAGTATTACATATTGTAATAGCTACAACATTTTACAGTGACTACAAACCTTTTAATAACTGCAATATTTAATGTCTCACATAATTCCTAGACAAAGCAAAAACAGTAGCTGGTGATTAGGAAAAGATGAAGAACAAAGAAGAAAACAAGGCATAACCACCGCCTGCTTCAGGGGCTGCGGGAGGCCTGAGCTGCGGGAAAGGGAAGATGCTTTGAATTCATTAGCGTCTCAAGTTGTGATTTGTATTGACTTTTTAATGCCTGCAAATGTGACTTTCCTGGTGACAGAGAACGGCTGAAAAAAAATAATTGGATTTTCTACAAATCTCATCTAGTTAGAAGAGAAGAGGTAAAATAGAAAAGTTCTGAGCAACAGTGGTGGGAGAGCAATAGATTTGCTCTTTGTTAACATCCAGGTCAATACGCTGGTTACACGTTTCTATACATTTTACTAATAGGATCTGAAGTGTTTTATTGTTTCTATTCTGCTCCAGTTCAGAATTTAAACACTATTCATTGAATACGATGACGATCAGGACATGCTACCCCAAAATATGGCACCTTGGCCTACTGAATATTTTAAGCGGAAGGAGGTTGAGAAAAAATGCAGAAGCAGGAAGCTCGCTCTAATCTTCCCTTTCTTTACTCCAGAAACAGGTCATAAGAACCTCATGTGAAAGATGACTCCCTATGCCCAGTGGAAAGGAGCGTCTTATTTCTGAAGACACAGGGATGTTGAGAGGAATCTGAAAGAACAGGCCTTGCTAAGTTTCCCCCACTTAACTTTATACTCCTTGACCTAACCCATGTCTCCACAGCCGTCCACACTTCCTCAAGCCTACCATGAAAATACTCCAGTTTAACCATTTCTTTGGGTTTTCAGTTCCTTAGGAAGACTCCCATGTCACATAAAACTTATACTAAATAGGGACGCCTTGGTGGCTCAGTCAGTTAAGTGTCCGACTTCGGCTCAGGTCATGATCTCATAGTTTGTGGGTTTGAGCCCTGCATCAGGCTCTGTGCTGACAGCTCAGAGCCTGAAGCCTGCTTCGAATTCTGTGTCTCCTCCTGTCTCTGCCTCTTCCCTACTCATGTTCGCTCTCTCTTGCTTGCTCTCTCGTTCTCTTTTAAAAAAATGAATAAACATTAAAAAAATTTTTTTAAAGTTAGATTAGATAAACGTGTATACATTTCTTCTGTTAAGCTGCTCTTGTCAGTTTATTTTCAAATCCAGCCAAGGACTCTAAAAAAGCCAAGGAAAACTCTTTTTTCTCCCCTATCAACACCATCTCAATCTGGTTGTTGTTTACCATTTTGGCTTTACTGTAAGAAATAAACAAATTAGGATGCAAACGAAACAATTTACTTCACTACACTCTTTTGAACTTATTTGTTGAATAATATTTTCCTTACCCCTGAATGACATCCTAGATGAGCCCCTAGCCTTTCTACTTAGCTATTATATAAGTCCTGTTATATTATAAAAGTCCTCCTGGGCTCCTGGGTGGCTCAGTAGGTTAAGTGAGTGACTTCAGCTCAGGTCATGGTCTCACGGTTGATGAGTTTGAGACCCGCATTGGGCTCACCTCTTTCAGTACAGAGCCTGCTTTGGATCCTCTCTCTCCCTCTCTCTTTGCCCCTTACCCCTTGTGCTCAGTCTCTGTCTCTCTCTGTCTCTCTCTGTCTCAAAAATAAATAGGCATTTAAAAAATAAATAAAAAATTAAAAAGTCATCCTGTCACATTCATTTACAAGAATACATTTATTTTAGTATTTCAAAATACCCAATCAGTATAAGAATCAAAACACTGGTCTGTTCTAGAGACACAAACCACCCCAGTTCATGCTCTCTTGATTTTCGGATGTTCCTGGTTTGAGAGGGGGCATGATTAGCTGCTTCTAGCTTCCTTGCTCATGTCTTCCCATACAATATGTGTTTGGCTCCTGGGAACAAGAGAGATCAGGGAAGAGGGCACAGTCTTGAGGTTTTGGTCCAGATGCCCTCTGCTATTGGTCTGTTTAGATGTGGCATTTGTACAATTATAAGCCTTTCCTCCTGGAAGTCATGTGTGTTTTTCAGAGACTGTGCCATTGGGAATCTGCTGACTATAGTTCCCTGGCAGAAGTTTCAACCACAAAGGGTTAGCAGCCATAAAAACTTATTTATTTATTTATTTTTAATATAATTTGTTGTCAAATTGGTTTCCATACAACACCCAGTGCTCATCCCAACAAGTGCCCTCCTCCATGACCATCACCCACTTTCTGTCCTTCCTCACCCCCCCATCCACCCTCAGTTTGTTCTCAGTATTTAAGAGTCTTTTATGGTTTGCCTCCCTCCCTCTCTGTAACTTTTTTTACCCCCTTCTCCTCCCTGTTGGTCTTCTGTTGAGTTTTTCAAGATCCACATATGAGTGCAAACATATGGTATTTGTCCTTCTCCGCCTGACTTATTTCGCTTAGCACGACACCCTCGAGTCCATCCACTTTCCTACAAATGGCCATATTTCATTCTTTCTCACTGCCATGTAATACTTCATTATGTATATATACCACATCTTCTTGATCCATTCATCAGGTGATGGACATTTAGGCTCTTTCCATGATTTGGCTATTGTTGACAGTGCCGCTATAAACATTGGGGTACATGTGCTCCTATGCATCAGCACTTCTGTATCCCTTGGGTAAATCCCTAGCAGTGCTATTGCTGGGTCATAAGGGAGTTCTATCGATAGTTTTTTGAGGAACCTCCACACTGTTTTCCAGAGTGGCTGCACTGGTTTGTACAAAAACTTTTTATGAGTAATTATTGTAATTGAACAAACACTACTTGCAATCAGTACTGTTCATCAAATGAAGAAAATAAGTGATATAACCCTTGACAACTCATTGTTACTTAACATTTATCTGATACTTGTTCTCTTAATTGTACATTTTCTTCAGCAGCTCGTATTCTTGCAAGTTAATCAACACGCCATAGCTGGAAATAACCAAACTTTATATTTTTCAATACTTCATAGGAAGGAACTTATGTAGGTTAAAAAATGTTTCTGCTATGTAGCTATAGAGTGAAAACAGACACTGTTGGGATTCCAGTTTTATTTAGGTGTTCTTGACATTATCAGCTATGTGTTCAGTGCCCTGGGTCATATTTCTGACAATCTCTAAGAAAATCCCTTAAGTAAGTAATACACACACAATTATAAAATGAACAAGAGCCCCAGTTTTTAAATCAGATAAGGTCATGTAGTCAGGGCTTGGCAAACTACAGTCCACAGGCCAAATCCAGCTTACCGCCTGTTTCTGCCATGGCCTGTAAGCTAAGAATATTTTTTGTATTTATAGCTTTTAGATTTATTTTATTTGCTTTTAGAGAGAGCGTGAGTGGGGGAGAGGGGCAGAGGGAGAGGCAGAGAGGTAATCCTAAGCAGTCTCCACGCTCAGTGCGGAGCCCAAAGCAGGGTTTGATCCCACAACCCTGAGATCATTACCTGAGCCGAAATCAAGAGTTGGATGCTCAACCAACTGAGCCACCCCATGCACCGCTTTTTACAGTTTCAAATAATTGAAAGAAATCAGAAGAAAAAGAATACTTCATGACAAATGGAAAGTATATAGAGTTCATGTTTTCGTGCCCATAAATGATGTGTTGGGGCGGGTGCACAGCCACATGCTTTTTTGTTTACTCTTGTCCAGGGCTGTTGCTGTGACAGAGATGGAATGATCCTCAAAGCCTTGCTTTACAGAAAAAGTTTGCTGACCTTTGTAGTTTTGTTTCATTGAGATGAAATACTGTTTAATTAATGTATCAATTCAAAACTGCCCAGTTCATTATAGTAACTCCATAAATATCAAGAGTATTTCTGCCCGATTGGTCATCCTGGCTATAAAATCAACCCCAATGTCTCTATGTTCAGCCAACCCTATTCATTGCCCACCCAGATCCATTAGACTCTTTAGTGTCTTGTGGTTGCTTTAAAAATGGCCGATCTGCAACACGGCATCCAAGGTCTTCTTGCCACAATTTTGAGAGGCTGCTGTCTCTGCCTAGTCACAAAAGGCTGGGCAAAAATGCCAGCCAATTAACACCTTCCCTGGCCCAGCAGCCCTCAACCAATGACTTATCAGGTTTGGTGTATAAATGCCTCAATTCTTCTTTCCATAGAGGGTGCTAAATGAGATGTGTTTTTTATACACTTGTTTCGAAGTTTTCTATCTGAGATAAACTCCAATTGCCCACTGTAGCAGCTAGCTTAATAATGTGCCCTTTCTTGGGGCTCCTGGGTGGCTCAGTCAGTCAAGTGTCCAACTTCAGCTCAAGTCATGGTCTCACAGTTCATGAGTTCGAGCCCTGCTTTTGGCTCAGGTCATGATCATGGTTCGTGGGTTTGAGCCCTCTGTTGGACTCTGTGCTGACAGCTCAGAGCCTGGAACCTGCTTCAGATTCTGTGTCTCCCTCTCTCTGCCCCTTGCCCGCTCACTCTCTCTCTCTCTCTCTTGCTCTCACTCTCTCTCTCAAAAATTAATAATGCATCCTTTCTTTTTGGCCATCTTTCCTTTCCAATTTCATTTCTTCACTTCCCTCCAAATGTTCCTTATACCCCCAACCACCCCTGAATAAACTACTTGCACTGAAATCCTGGTCTCAGTATCTTTTTTGAGAATTCAAACCAAGGAATCATACAATTAGGCAATATTTAGCATCTAATTTTGGCTACAAAGACAACCACAATATATCTTCATTCTCGGACACCAACTCTCCTCAGTTTGAATATTACTGTTGTGATTCCGAATTGTCAGCACCATTTAACAATGAAGATTGAGACTGAGTGACTGTGAATGGTAGAGATCATGAAGTAAATCATGTTGTGTGAAACACAACATTAGAAGAACTGATGTTGATAATATCTTCCATATATCTGTGCTCTTTAACGACATTTACTAAACACTTGCCAAATTCTACCACATTTCCCCAATATATTTCTGCTGATCACCATTTTTCACATTAGTGTATTGAGACTGAGGAAGGTTATGCCAAATTAAAGCATGCTGTCCATTTACATGGAACATAAACCAGAGGGAGGAAGCTTTCTTTACTCTTTTTCATTTTTTTTTTGGTTCTCCTCTGACTGGATTGGTTCAAATGACTTGTCTTTGAGTTCACAAATTCTTTCTTCTGCTTGATCAAGTCTGCTGATGCTGCTATTGCATTTTTTCATTTCATTCATTGTGTTCTTCAATTCTAGAATTTTAAAAAATGATTTCTACCACTCTGTAAAACTTTTTGCTTTGTTCATGTATTGTTTTATTTATTTTCCTGACCTGTCTTTCTGTGTTTTCTTTCAGCTCACTGAGCTTCCTTAAGGCACCTGTTTTGAATTCTTTATTAGACAAATTGTGGATCTTCATTTCTTTGGGGTCTGTTCCCGGGAAATTACTGTGTTCTTTTGGTGCTGTCATGTTTCCTTGGTTTTGTGTGTGTGTGTTCCTTGAAGTCTTCATTACTTTCTTTGCATTTGAAAAAACAGTCACCTTCTCCAGTTTTTACTGAGTGGCTTTAAGAGAGAAATATATTCTGTCAGTGCTGCTAGGGATTCTGAGCCCTTCTTACCCCTTCCTATGGATACACCTGCTCCATACTGCTTGTAGGGCGTATTCTCAAGATTGTATGCCTTCTCCCTGCATAGCCATTCCTGCAAAGCCACACCAGGTACTGACAGCCTCTCACTTCCCCTTCCTGGGGGTGGTGCTTAATGCTGAAGTGTGTATCCTTTTTCCCAGTCCCACAAAAGTCGGGCCAGCTTTATGTCTATGTTAACCAACTAGCTCTTTGGAAAGACTTGCACTCGCTGCCCCTGGGAGCATGCGCCCAGAGCCAGCTCTGGGGTGGGCAGACTTGCATATGAGGTGCATGGAGTGTTAGCAGATGCCCATGGCCATTCGTGGGATCCTCATGTGAGGCATCCCCAGGAGCTTGTGGGTGGGCTTTCTGATGGAGCCTGCAATATAGTTTGTAGGATCTGTGTCTCTTTGATGCCCTCCAAGCTCTAACTGCTGTGTTCCCGGCGCCTCTCTGTCCTTTAGGCATGTGGCACACCGCAGTATTCTGGATGGGACAAGAACAAAGTGGGGCCTCTTTCATAGTGTCCCAGGAAGCTGGGAAAGCTGGGCAGTCACTCACACACTCTCACTTTCCCTGTGGGAGAAAGAGCAGGCTGACAGGGTCTCTTCAGGCACAGAGCCATGCTGCCTTGGAGAAGTGATGCAGGTAAAGTGAAACTCTTATCTCCAGTCTCTTTAATGTGTCCAAGGTTGGGTTTCTTTGCTCCGATAGTGTGCTGAAACCTCTCCTCTGGACTCCTGGACTCCCACAAAAGTACTCTTGTCAAAATCAGTGCCATTTGGGGGGACAGCAGTAGAAAACTAGTCTGCTGGTGTCATTCTTAGGGCTTTATTTTGAAATTAAATATTGTTGTGAATGGATATTTTGGCCTTTTCCCACAATTATCCCACCCCTATGTGGAGGAAGGGCTGGCCTTCTATTGGCAAAAATACCGGTTAATGTTCAGGATAAACCATAAAACCCCTTTGTCCTGTCCCAGAGCTTACAAACCTATGCTTAAACAGCAGAATATCATGATTTTTGTCTCTCATTGGACAATATAAGTTAAACTTTTTACTACTCATCCCCTGGCAGAAAGCATGGCAAAAATAAATGACATAAACATACTAATCCTTCTACCTTTGGAATTAGGAAAAACTTGGATTCCTCCTGTTGACATTTATACTTCTTTCTGATTAAAATCACCATGCACTCTCTCCCATTTTCCTCTTTATTTTTGACTTCTAGGGATTTACACACACACACACACACACACACCATATATATATTAGTTTTTATTCTTTTTTTTCCCAAATCAAGTTTCTACACTTTTATTCCTATTTTGTTCATGTTGTTTCTGTAATTTTTTACAAAGCTGTTTTTGTTTATTTGTTCATTTTGATTTTTTTCCCTTTTGTGAAAATGTGACTAAGAAATAAATTTACTAATGAAAATTAGTCCTGTATATTTATTTCTAGGGTAGATTAAGTGGCATTGGCATTGGAGGCAAAGCCTTCTTGAGCTCAGTAGAACCACAGTTCTATTGAACTAGAAGCTTCCTTCTCCTAATTGAAGTTGCCTCTGGTGTATAACTTATTTTCCTAAATATTTTATTTGACCTTTTCTATCATAGACAAAACTAAAAAAAAGGTGATGCCATTCTTATTCCTTCGTCCATTCCCTGAACAAATATTTATTGAGGATCTACCAAGAGCTAGGGATATATGAGTGATCAAAGCATAGAAATTCCTGGCTCTCAAAAAGCATATATTCAACTGTGAAAAGAATAAAATAAATACATTTATTTAAGCCTCTTCCTTCTGGCCTGTCATCCATTAAACACCACTGTCTGCTGGTAATTTGGTTTCACCTTACTTTACTTCAATTTCTTAATATGACAGATGGTGCTCAAATAAGGGCTTAGAAATATATTGGCAAGTTTTGAGTTTTAAGTGCTATGTAGGAAAGAAAGGCAAGGTAAATATATAGAAGGCAATGGACTGGGATGTTACTTATGACAGAGTAATCGAAGAAGATGTCTTTGGGAAGGTGCCTCATAAGAGACCTGAACTGAACTGAGGGAGTATGCCATTCGGTTTTCTAGGGTAAGAGCGTCCAGCACAAGAGAATGCAAGAGTAAGGACCCTGAGGTGGGACCATGCTTGGCACGTTCAACAGACAGCAAAAAAATTATGTGGATGAAAGGCAATGGGCAAAGCAGAGTATTCAAAAATTAGCTCAGAAAGGTAAGAAAAGAGTAAGGTCCTGTATAATCTTGTAAACCATCATGAAAGCTTTTGGTTTTATTCTGAGTATGATCAGAAACCATTGTGGGGTGGAGACATACATTTCGGAATGACATTACTTGACTTATATTTTTAAGGAAGTCTTTTGGCAAACATAGAGATGTAATGTAGACACAGATACCAGTCAGGGAGCTATTGCCATAATCCAGGCAAGAGATTATTGAGACTTGGATCAGGGGAGACTTGGATGTAGGAGAAAGAAAACAATGACTTTCTCACAGACTACCTTCTGGTAATGAAGCTGGGAAACATTTCATGAGCTGGGCACCGTAAGATAGGTTCATATTGGAGTGCCTGGGTGGCTCAGTCAGTTGAGTGTCCAAATCTTTGTTTTGGCTCAGGTCATGATCCCAGGGTCAGGATCCATAGGAGTCCTATGTCGGACTCCATGTTGGGCTTAGAGCCTACTTGAAATTCTCTCTTTCCATCTCTCCCTCTGCCTCTGCCCCTCTCCCCTGCTTGTGTGTATGTGCCCTTTCTCTCTAAAAATAAATAAATAAAAAGGATAAATAAGTTCATGTCCTGATATGAACTCTGGTGCGGTATCTTCATGTTATGATATCTGGTGATTCAGGGGCACCTGGGTGGCTCATTCGGTTAAATGACCGACTTTGGGTCAGGTCATGATCTCACAGTTCGTGGGTTCAAGCCCCACATCGGGCTCTGTGCCGACAGCTCGGAGCCTGGAGCCCGCTTCAGATTCTGTGTCTCCTTCTCTCTCTGCTCCTCCCCTGCTCATGCTGTGATTCTCTCTGTCTCAAAAATAAATAAATATTTAAAAAAATTTTAAAGATATTTGATGATTCAGCATAGTGGGCAGTAGGTATTTTCCTAGAAGCCATTCCTATAGGTAGCAATAACTTAGGTACATATGGAAGTAACTATGAATGTTACCCAAACTAAATGTATTCTCTCAATTTCCCTTTAGCTGGATATCAGAATTACCCAGGGCTACTTCAACATCACTCAAACCAAGGGAAAGTGTGATGGGGGGAAAGTTGGAGTGGACAAAGCCAATGGTTTTCAGTGCTTGCAGTTAAAATACTTAATTTTTACAAAACTGGATGACTATGGAAATAATTCACTAAGGCTTTTCCAAGTTTCTTGGAATGGGCTTGTATAAATGCAAGCCTCTGAAACTTAAAGCCAGTTAGCTCCACAGTAGCTTTTCCTCTATATGCAGAGTTTGAAGGCAAGACCAGGAATCAGCCCAGGATGCTGAGAATACAGTGCCAATGCAGGAAGAGGAAAACCCAGAGAGAAAAATAACTCAGAAGCCACATGAAGATGATGGTGGGACCGGTAAGATAATGACTGAAAATTTGAGCAATGTATCTGGCAACATGGAGGTCACAGTGAAGTTAACGGGAAGTGCCTTATTGAAGAGCAGGGGTGGCAAGGGGAATCCAAGAAGTTCAAGAGAAACTAGTGGAAGGGATGCAGAAACAATGGGTAAGGACAAGCCTTTTTTAATGTTTATTTTTGAAAGAAAGAGAGAGAGAGAGAGAGAGAGAGAGAGAGAGAGAGAGAGAGAGAGAGAGAGAGAGAACACAAGGGGCGTAGGGGCAGAGAGAGGGAGACACAGAATCTGAAGCAGGCTCCAGGCTCTGAGCTGTCAGCACAGAGCCCCATGTGGGGCCTGAACTCATGAACTGCAAGATCATGACCCGAGCTGAAGTCGGATTCTTAACCAACTGAGCCCCCCAGGTGCCCCAAGGACAATCCTTTTGACCCCATCTATGTACTGAGTGTCCGGATGCAAATCTTTTGTGAGTACTATGGGGATTTATATCAGGATTTCCTCCTGTAAAGAAATAATCCCACCCTCCATTAAATCCACTTATTGTATCATACTCATGTCCTACATATTTCAACATTTTCCCAACTCATATTCACTACCTTGGCATGTTAAAGGATCATTGTATTACTTTAGCCTATAAAACATGGTGAACTCAATTTTGAGAAAATTAAAGAGGCATTTATTAGAAATGTGGGAACTTCTGTATTCATTTCCATGCTAAGACACTTATGTCAAAACCATAGAACTTGAGGGGACCTTTGTCTGTGGCACATGCTAATGTCTTCAAATTCTTGCATTTCAAATATCACAAGAATTTGGGGAGAGGCCCAATATTACTAAACATTGAAGACAGAGACTACAGAATAACATGAAAAACATTACTTGTTGAGTAAAGTAATGGACTAAAAATAGCATTGCTACACCTATTGGGATTGAAGAGAAAACTATGAAAAGAGGTATTTTTTTTAAGTTTACTTATTTTTCAGAGAAAGAGAGAGCACGAATACATACAAGGAAGGGGCAGAGAGAGAGGGAGAGAGAGAATCCCAAGCAGGCTTCGTGCTATCAGCTCAAAGCCCAACTTGGGGCTCTAACTCACGAACCAGGAGATTGTGACCTGAGCCAGAATCAAGAGGAGGACACTTAACTGACTGAGCCACCAAGGTGCCCTGAAAAGTGGCATTTAATTTAGAATAATAATGCATCCTCACCCCTGCTAATATTGGCAAAAAAAAAAAAAAGCGGGGGGGGGCGCTTAACAACTGCCATCTAAAACAGAGCAATGACTCAGAGGAGACACCATATCATATGGATTCAGGACTTGAGGATGTTAGTAAGGCAGGTTAAAAACTAAAGAGAATGAATAAAACAAGATGTGCTCCACTGTGATTCTGAAGAAGGGAAAGCCAGTGAAAACATTTCCCCCTTTCCTTTACTCTGGAGAATGTGCCTTTGTGCAATTTGAAAACAACGAAGGTTGTTTCCACATTTTGTGAGGATGCCTATTGCTCTGAGGACAGCTGTTTCTAGACATCACCAAACTAAGAAGGATGTCTACGCTCGGGGATGGGATAGAAAGCAGAGCAGTGCAGCGAAGAAACCTGCATTCAAGGTCAGAATATTTGCACCACATCCGATTTTTCAATGAGCTTTATAATTTGGAGCTAATCTCTTAAACTCGGACTTCTGCTCCAATATCAATAATTGCAAATCTAGGCATGTTGTTTCTCTGTTGAAAACCTTTGAGATATTGTAATTTATGAGAAAAATGGTCTCGTGATCCTCATGGTGCACAAGGTTGGCCTCCATCTTGCCTCCTTCAGCAGGTCATGTCTCTCTGCACTCCACCCTACTCCTAACAGCCTAAGTGTTACCAAATTGCTTGAAAGTCCCTCGTGAACTGTGTTGTTCCAAAGGAGACATCATTCCTTTCTTTCTTTGCTCAGCTAGTTAGACTTACCTTTCGGGACTTAGCTCAGCCGTTGTTTCCTGCAAAAAGACTTCACTGGGCCCTCCAGCTGGACTGAAGCCTTCTCCCTAGTATTTCCATAGTGCTTCGTGTTAGGTTGAAAACATCTGTGACCCCTGCCTAGAAGACAGCATGAGAGTGTCTTCGTTGTCCTTGTATCCCTAGGCCCATCATAGGGATTCCATACCAAAAAAAAAATAATAATAATAAAATAAAATAAAAATGAGATCAATCATAAATTGAGGGAAACGGTATTTGCTATGATATATGCATATAATACAATGCATGTGAAGGTGTGTAGAAGAATGTGCCTTTGTTTAATGTTTAATAATTTATTTATGCATTCATTCCCCAACTACTTATTGACTATTAACCATGTGCCTGGGGTACTAGAGATACAACAGAAAATAAAGTAGACCAGATCTCTCCCTTCAGAGACTCTACACTAAGCATGGGAAAGAGATTATACAGAGATGAACATATATATATATATATCTTGTTATGGAAAAAAATTAAAAAGGAAACAGCAATGCGAGCAAATAGGGGTTTGCTATTTTAATAGAGTGGCAAGCAAGGGCCTGTGTGATGAAGCCAAGTTTGGGCCTGAAGGAAGTAAGGGAGCAGGCTATTGATGATCTTGATGACGATGTTCTAGACATAAGGAGACAGGACCATGTTTGGCATGCTCAAGGAACAGCAAGGAGCCAATATGGATGGAGGAGACCAAGTGATGAAGAGGCTGGTGGGAAGCAAAGGAGAGGAGGTGGCAAAGAGACCAGATGATGTAGGGCGTTAAAAACCCATGGGCAGACTCTGGCTTTTATTAATGTAAACTGCAAGCCATTTGGCAGAAAAGAGCAAGGAGTAGATATGACCTGATTATGGACTATATGAGGAACAAGCATGAAGGCCCGAACCCAGAGGATTATAGAATGGACTCAAGAGGCAGAGGTCAGAGTTTTAGATTTGATTCAAAGTCCAGGCCACCAGGATTTGCCAATTGTTTGTGCGAGCAAGATGAGTTCAAGATGACCCTGGGATTTTCAGCAGCCAGAAGACTGGAGTTGCAGTTTATGAGGTGTGGGAGGCTACAGAGAGAACAGATTGGGGTAGGGGGTGGGTAGTTAATCACAAATCCAGTTCACTGATGTCATCGCATGGTTATATGCTGATGGGGACTAATGCAGCCCAGAGTTAAAAAAAAAAACAAAACATGTAGGAGAGAGGGGTGAGTTTCTGATGTGATGTCCGTGACATACGACAGAGGTTGGAATCTACTGTTGGCTCTAGATAAGGGTGTGGGCAACGTCCACAGCTGGACTGGGCGCTTACGCCTGACAACACACTGCACAAACATAAGGCTCCATTACACCCAACATTGTTAACCAGACAGATGACTATTCTAGCTGTTGAATTCTTTGGAGGCTAACTATTTTTTTCCAGTTGAACTAGTCCAGTGAATTAAAAAGTCTAAAAGGCCACAGCAACGACACAGTGCGTATTGGATTTGTGCTGCATGAAATCATCCTCAGACGTGGAATGGCAAATTTAAATATCATCTGCCCTTTTCAAGATTATATTTACATCTATGGTCTCCCTTGATCTTTAACCTTTAAGTAAGGTAAGCATTGTAATCCATTTTTCTGTAGATGAAAGAAATAGAGGCCCAAGATCCTAAAGGGGTTCCCTAAAGTCACATAGCTTGTTAGGGACACAATTAGGACTAGAACTTGGGTTTCCCCTCTGGCACCCTGGAGCTCTTCCAAATAATTGGGATCCCAGTCATATTCTGTGCCTGCCTTCTTTCAATTCACTGATTTCCCCTGATTATTCATTGTTCTTATCCTTGGCGTATTAGAAAAGGCTTGTAAACTTCATTTAGGAAAGTGATTCATTATGGGGAGAAAGAGCTGGCTTCCTGTCAGGATGCATAAAGAAGACCATTTCTCTCTCCCCCCCCCCAGGAAAAAAAAAGAAAAATACCTGTTGCAATGGTTCTTTCTGATTTACTGGCTTAATGCTCCTGGTGTGCACCCCAGGGAATCGGAGGAGATTGACTCTCCAGGCCTTTTAGATAAGCGGAGAAGCTTCCACATATTTATTTATAGGGTTACAGGGCAGATCTCACCTTTCTCTCCTTTCTCTCCCACCTGCCCCCTCCTCTATTTTACAAAAACACCATAAAGCAGGTTGCTGAATTCATACCGTCAAACTTGGAAAACATATAGGAGACAAAAAAAAAAAAGATGAGGAAACATCAAGAAATGAGGATTTGGAGGATTCTGAAGTAAGATTTAGACGCAAAGGCCATAAAGCTATCGAAAGGTAACCTGTGCCCTTGGTTCTGAGCTTCTCAGCAGCCAAAGTAAAAGGGAAAACATGACCAGCAGGAGGTCCACAAATGTCCATTGAGATTATAAAGAACTGTGATCATGGCAAATTGATCCAAGTGAAAACTTTTTGTTAGTCTGGCTGGATGCATTTCTCAAACTTGTTGGTCTCAGGACTGCTTGACCCTCTTAAAAATTATCGAGGACTCCAAAGAACCTTTGTGTGTGTGGGTTATATCTATTGACATTTACTCATTAAATGTTGTCATTAAAATAACAACTTTGGGAAATCTAAATGAATTAGTTCATCTAGAAATAATAAATCCTAGGGGCGCCTGGGTGACTCAGTCCGTTAAGTATCCGACTTCGGCTCAGGTTGTGATCTCATGGTCTGTGGGTTCGAGCCCTGCGTTGGGCTCTTTGCAAGCCTGCTTCAGATTCTGTATCTCTCTTTTTCTCTGCCTATCCCCCACTCATGCTCTGTTTCCCTCTGTCTGAATAATAAATAAACATTAAAAAATAAAAACAAGAAACAATAAATCCATGACATGTTGATCTAATGACATATTTCCCAAAGCAAAAAAATTGACTATGAAGAGAATTGTTTTAGATTTTGGCATTTAAGTTATCATTTTACATTTGATGTCTGGTTTAATAAAAGACAGCTGGGATCTCATATTTGCTTCTGCCTTCTCACTGTTAAAGACACATTTTGGTTGTTGATGAGCACTGGGTGTTGTATGGAAGTGTTGAATCACTAAATTGTACACCGGAAACCAATATTACACCATATGTTAACTAAATGGAATCCAAATAATAATTTTTTAAGAAAGGACACATTTTGTTTGAAGTGTATGAAGAAAATTGGACATTACATGGATACATCATTGAAAAATGGCAGAGTATTTAAGACCCTTTTCTGGTAATCGTGGACACTCTTCTTTGACACTACGATACACTTTGACAAGTGGCTATTGCTTATAAGTTAGTTGCAATGTGGAAATGAAAGTAGTATATCAGTGAACCTCTCATATGGTAGTAGGTTGCAGTCTATTGTTCTAGCCTGTATGCCATTTTTGTTTCGTTTAAATGTTTATGTATTTATTTTCAGAGAGAAAGAGAGAGTGAGTCAGGGAGGGGCAGAGAGAGAATTCCAAGCAGGTTCTGCACCTGAGCACAGAGTCCAATGTGGGGCTTGGTCTCATGAACCATGAGATCATGACCTGAGCCGAAGTCAAGAGTTGGATGCTTAACTGACTGAGCCACCCAGGTGCCCTGTTCTAGCTTGTACTTTGAACAAATTTTGTTTTAATGTTTATTTATTTTTGAAAGAGAGAGAGAGAGACAGAGACAGAAACAGAAAGAGCACAAGCAGGGAAGGGGGAGAGAGAGACACACAGAATCAGAAGCAGATTCCAGGCTCCAAGCCTTCAGCACAGAGTCCATCACCAGGCTTGAACCAACAGACCAGGAGATTATGATCTGAGCTGAAGACTGACGCCTAACTGACTGAGCCACCCAGGCACCCTTAGCTTACTTATACTTTGAATGGATCTTTTATCCATGTATGATTTTGTAGCATCATGCACTGGTCATTTGGAAAACACTGATTCACTGTAGATCTTCTAAATGTTGACACATTTTATTATATGATATCAAAAAACCACATTTGTAAAAAAAAGAAACCCACATTCATTAATATCACCACCGACTTCATTAAGCAGTCTTTAAGCGTTGGGAAGTGGTCAAGCTTATGGTAGCAGATACACGTTTTCCAAATTTCTCATTTTCAGTTGAAGCTCATACGTTATCACTGGCAACAAATACGGTCTGTTGTTTCCCTTGAAGGGACAGGCTCCTTTTGTTCATTTTGAAGAAAATGTCTGCCAAATACCGAAATCTAAATAACCATAGTCTGACAATTAGTTAGTTGTTCTTTCAAGTAAAAAAGGTGCTTGAAGAAAAGAGAGGCCAGTTAGGCTCAAGACTCAATTGCACGTGTGCTTTACCTGTAGAAAACCATCCTGCTTCTAAAGAATGTGCAGTGGAATTGTTTTATTCATGCTTTTCGAGTTCATCCCACGGACTGTTATGCTGTGTATTCAAAGGTTGAGACTGAATAAAATTAGTAACTCTTAGATCAGCATCAAGTACATTCTTTTTAAAAACTTTTTTTATTATTTATTTTTGAGATAGAGTGAGGGCAAGGTAGGGCAAAGAGAGAGAGAAAAGGGAACAGAGGATCTGAAGAGGGCTCATGCTGACAGCCCGATGAGGGGCTCGAACTCCCAAACCATGAGATCAGGACCTGAGCCGAAGTCAGATGCTTAACTGACTGAGCCACCCAGGCACTCAGCATCAAGTACGTTCTTAAATAAAATGTTCTTACTGTTTTTGCTTGCCTGTGTTTCTTTTAGTTTAGTTTAGTTTAGTTTAGTTTTTAACTGTGAGGGTGGGGCAGTGAAGAAGGGGAAGACGACCACTAGTGGTATGTTTGACGCCACTGCTTTGATTCATGCTAAGGCGCCGGCAGTTTACCATTGCATGGGCAGCAATCATGCAAATGTTAAACAGTGAAAAGGGCATTAGTAATCTTAGTATTAATTAGTATAATTATATAACCATATACATCTAGAATAATTAGCCTTAGTATCAATATGCAAATAGAATTGTCCTTGTAAACCATCTGAAAAGATCTCTGTAGAGCACTTTCTGGAAACCACTGATCTAGAAGAAAGGATGGGCTGCATGTCCACCAGGTTTATTAAATATATATATAAATTTTATACATTTATACATTTTTGTTACATATATTCAGGTGATACACTATAATAAATATTTTAAATTCAACTTTTTATTTTGCCAGTATAGATTCACATGTAGTTAAAAGAAATAATAGGAAGGGACTCATGTATCCTTTACCCAATTTTCCTCAATGGTAACACCTTCCAAAACTATAGTACAATATCAGAACCAGATTAATGATATCGATACGGTCAAGATACAGAACAGTTCCATTGCCACAAGGATATCCTTGGGTGAGCTTTTAATAGTCATGCCCACTTTCCTCCTCCCTACAGCCTCCTGTCTCCCATTCTCGACTCCTGGCAACCATTAATCTATTTTCAGTTCTATATTTTTTCATTTCAGTAAGGTTATGAATGGGTATGAATGGAATCAGATAACATGTAACCATTTGACATTTTCACTCAGCATAATTCCCTGGAGATCAGCCATGTTGTTGCACACATTAATATTTCATTGCTTTTTATCGCCAAGCAGTATTCCGTTGCATGGCCGTATAATTTATCTATTCACCCTTTGAAAGGCATTTGAGTTGTTTCCAATGTTTAGTTGTTATAAAGGTGCTGTGAAGATTGATGTACAGGTTTTAGCGTGAACATAAGTTGGTGTTTCTCTGGGGTAAGTGCTCAAAAGTATTGTTGCCAGGTTGTATGGCCATTGCATGCTTGTATTTTAATAAATAGTCAAGCTGGTTTCCAGAACAGCTGTATCATCTGTCATTCCCACCAGCAAAGTGTGAGTCATCCACTTTCTCTACTTCCTTGTCAGTATTTGATATTGTCACCATCTTTAGTTTTAACCATTATGATAGGTATACAGTGATAACTCATGTTAAAAAAATTTTTTTTTTTAGAGAGAGAGAGTGCAAGTGGGGGAGAGAGCCAGAGGAGAGAGGAAGAATCTCAAGCAGGCTCCATGTAGAGCTCGATGCAGGGCTCATCCCCATGACCCTGGGATTATGACCTGAGCCAAAATCAAAAGTCAGATTCTTAACCGACTGAGCCATCCAGGGGCCCCGATATCTCATGTTTTAATGTACATTTCTCTAGTGGATTAATGATGTTGATTGTTTTCTCATGTGCTTATTAAGATCTGTACATTCTGGCCATCAAAATGTCTGTTCATGTCTTCCCCATTTCCTAATATGATTGTTTCTCTCTCTTTTTTTATAGTTCTTTATAAATTCTAGAAACTTGTCCTTGTTTTTCTTCTGAAACTTTTATAGTTTTACATTTAACAATTAGGTCTGTAATCTACCTTGAGTGGTTTTGCCCCATTTGTTGACTTGCTTTTGCACTTTTGTCAGAAATCAATTGGACACATTTGTGTGGGCCTCTTTCTGGGTTTCCTATTCTCTGTTGAGCTGTGCATCTATTCCTCTACTACCATACTGTCTTGGTTATTGTAACTTATATAGTAAGTCTTAACATAAGGTAAAGCGATCACTCCCACTTTCTTCTTTAAAATTAGTTGAGCTATCCTAGGCTTCCTTAGCCTGTGGCTTCCATTGAGATTTTAGAATAGCTGGTTTACTCCCACAAAAAATCTTTGCTAGTATTTTGATAGAAATTGCACTAAACCTGCAGATCAATGTAAGAAGAACTGGCATATTTACTATGTTTTTTCTTTCCAATTTATGAAAGCAATCTATCTCTCCATTTATTTATTTCTCCTCTGATTTCTTTCATCAGGATTTTGTAATTTTCAGAATAGAGATCTTGTACATTCTTTCTTAGGTTTAGACCTAAGCATTTCATTGTATTTGGAATAGTTCTAAATGGTATTGAGTTTGAATTTTGGTTTCTACATGTTCATTGTTAATATATAGATAGAAGACTGGCTTCTGTGTTTTCACCTTGTATCCTGTGACCTTGCTGAACTCCCTTATTAATTCCAGTGGGCTTTTTTAAAAAAAATTTTTAATGTTCTATTTATTTTTGAAACAGAAAGAGACAGAGCATGAGAGGGGGAGGGGCAGAGAGAGAAGGAGACACAGACCCAGAAACAGGCTCCAGACTCTGAGCTGTCAGCACAGAGCCTGATGCAGGGCTCAAACTCACAAACGTGAGATCTGACCTGAGCCGAGGTTGGAGGCTTAACCGACTGAGTCCCCCAGGTGCCCCCCAGTGGGCTTTTTAGATTCCTTGGGATTTTCTATGAAGATAATCACTTAATCTGCAATTAGGACAGTTTTTTATTCCTATTCAATTGTTGTTTATTTTATTTCTTTTTCTTGTCTCATTTTAGCATCTTAAGCTTCCACTACTATGTTGATTAACAGTAGTGAGAAGAGAAATCATATGTGAATACTGCTGTGGTGAACATGGGAGTGAAGATATCTTCAAGATAGTGATTGTATGTCCTTTGAATATATGCCCAGAATGGCGATTCTATTTTTAATTTTTGGAGGAACGTCCATGCTGTTTTCAGTAATGACTATCCATTTACATTCCCACCACTAGTGCACAAGGTATCACTTTCTTTCACATCTCACCAATGCTTGTTATATTTTGTCTTTCTGATAAAAGACATTCTAAGAGGTATGAGGTGATATCCCATTATGATTTTGATTTGCAATTCCATGACAGTTAGTAATATTGAGCACTTTTTCATATACCTGTTGATCGTTTGTATACCTTCTTTTAAGATTGTCTATTAAGCTCCTTTGCCCGTTTTAAAATTGGGTTGTTTGTTTTCTTCTTATTGAGTTGTTTGAGTTCCTTGTATGTTTTGGATACTAATCCCATACTGGATATATGGTTTGCAAATATTTTCTCCCATTCTGGAGGCTGCGTTTTCATTTTGTTGATTGTTTTCCTCTGTTGTGAAGAAACTTTTTAGTTTGATGCAATCCCATTTGTCTATTTTTGTTTTTGTTGTGTGTGCTTTTGATGATACATTCAAAAAATTAATGCTCAGACCAATATTGAGAATGTTTTCCCTCTGTGTTCTTCCAGTAGTTTTATAGTTACAGGTCTTATGCACAAGTCTTTCATTCATTTGGAGATGATTTTTGCGTATGGTAAAAGACAAGGGTCCAATTTCCTTCTTCTGTGTTTGGATATCCATTTTTCCCAGCACCACTTATAGGAGAGATTATTCTTTTACCATTAGGCATTCTTTTCTTTTTTCTGTTTATTTTTTTTAAGAGACAGAGAGAGACAGCACGACCAGGGGAGGGTCAGAGAGAGAGGGAGACACAGAATCTGAAGCAGTCTCCAGGCTCTGAGTTAGCTGTCAGGACAGAGTCCGACGCGGAGCTCAAACCCACGAACTGTGAGATCATGACCTGAGCCGAAGCCGGACGCTTAACCGACTGAGCTACCCAGGCACCCCTCTCATTAGGCATTCTTGACACCTTTGTCAAATATCAATTGAACATAAGTGCATGGATTTATTTCTGGGCTCTCTATTCTTTTCCATTGGATCATGTTTCTGTTTTTACGCCAGTACCATGCTGTTTTGAATAATATAGCATTGTAATATACTTTGAAATGAAGTAGTATGATGCCCCTTGCTTTGCTCTTTTTGCTCAAGATTGCCTTGGCCATTCAGGGTCTTTTGTAATTCCATATGAATTTTAGGGTTGTTTTCCTATTTCTGTGAAAAAAAATGCCATTGGAATTTTGATAGGGATTGTATTAAGTTTGTAGTAGGGACATTTTAACAATACTAATTCTTCCAATCCATATTTTTCCATGTATTTGTGGCTTCTTCAATTTCTTCCATTAATGTTTTATAGATTTCAGTGTGCAGATCTCTCACCTCCTTCGTTAAATTATTTCTTAATGTTTATTTATTTTTGGGAGAGAGACAGACAGAGTGTGAGCCGGGGAAGGGCAGAGAGAGAAGGAGAGATGGAATCTGAAGCAGGTTCCAAGCCCCGAGCTGTCAGCTCAGAACCAGATGTGGGGCTCGAACTCACGAACTGTGAGATCATGACAGATCATAACCTGAGCTGAAGTTGGACACTTAACCAACTGAGCCACCCAAGCACCCCCTTAAGTATTTTTTATATTATTGAAGAGGGATTGGCTTCTAATTTTTTCTCAGTTTGTTTTTAGCATATAGAAATACAACTGATTTCTGTATGTTGGCTTCATATCCTCCAACTTTACTGAATTCATTTTTTAGTTTTAACATTTTTTGGTGGTGTTTTAACCATTTTCCATATATAAAATTATGTCATCTGCAAAGAGAGACAAATTTACTTCTTCCTTTCTAATTTGGAGGCCTTAAAACAGTTTTTCTTGCCAAGTTTCTCTAAGACTTCCAATACTATATTAAATAGATATGGTGAGAGTGGGCATCTTTGGCTTCTTTCTGATCTTGGAGGAAAAGCTTTCAGCTTTTCACTGTTTAGTATGATGTTAGCTATGGGTTTTTCAAATGTGGCCTTTATTATGTTGAGGTCGATTCCTTCTGTACTTAATTTGTTGGGAGTTTTTATCATGAACATGAATTGAATTTTGTGAAATGCTTTTTCTGCATCCAACGATGTGATCATATGTTTCCTATCCTTCATTCTGTTCATGTAGTGTGTCCCATTTATTGATTTGCATAAGTGAAACTATCCTTACTTCTTAGGTATAAATCCAACTTGATCATGGCATATGATCTTTATAATGTGCTTTTGAATTCGGTCTGCTAATATTTTGTTAAGGATTTTTGCATCAATGTTCATCCGGGATATCGACCTACAATTTTCTTTTCTTATAGTGTTCATGACTTACCTTGGTATCAGGGCAATGCTGGGCTTATAAAATGAATTTGGAAATTTTTCTTCTTTTTCAGTGTTTTGAAATCTTTTGAGAAGGATTGGTATTAAGTCTTCTGTAAATGTTGGTTAGAATTCATCAACTGAAACTATTGCAGGTTGGGCTTTTCTGTGTTGGTGAGGTTTTGATTACTGTTTCAATCTCCTTATTCCTTATTGATGTGTTTAGATTTTCTGTTTCTTCATGATTCAATCTTGGTAGTTTATATGTTTCTAGGAATTTATTCATTTATTCTAGGTTTTTCAGGAGTTGGCATATAAATGTAGTAATCTCTTATGACTGTTTATATTTCTGTGGTATCAGTTGCAATGTCCCTTCTTTCATTCATAATTTTCTTTTTTTTTTGAGTTTTCTTCCTATTCTCCTTAGTCTTGCTGAATTTTGTCAATTTTGTTCATCTTTATAAAAAATCAACTCTCAGTTTCATTGATTTTTTTCATTGTTTCTGTAGTCTCTGTTTTATTTATTTATGTGCTTATCTCTGTTATTTCCTTCCTTCTGCTAACTTTTGGCTATTGGATTAGGGGCCCACCCTACTCCGGTATCTTAACTTACTTCTGCAATGACCTTATGCAACATAATAATTTATAAGAGATATATATTTGATCATCCAGATGACCAAAATATATTTCTCAGACATATTTGGTCTTCATCCCTAATTCCTGACAATGTTTCAGAGCCATGCAGCTAAGTGTCTTGTTAATAATAAAGGTGACTTTTGGACCCTACCCAAGTGGGGGCCAGTTACAAAAGGCCCAACTATGTCATTACAGGGTTGGAACTTTCAGCCCCAGATCCCAACCTCTGGGAAGGGGGTGAGGGGCTGGAAGTTGAATCAGCCAATGGCCAGTGACCTAGTTAATCGTGACTATGTAATGAAGCTTCCATTAAATCCCAAAAAAGACAGCTTTTTGATCCTTTTTGAAGACTTTATGATTGAGGGAACAGAATTCTTCCAAGTACCATCAACTCAGGACCCAAACTCCACAAGGACAGAAACTCCTTGGAGAACTTGCCCCAGGTATCTCTTCATCTGGTTGTTGATTCATATTCTTTATCATATCCTTTAACAAACCTATAAATGTAAGTAAATGTTTCCCTGAGTTCTGTAAGCCTCTCTAGCTTCCGTCAGAAGCACAAGGAATGGTCAGGGGGCTTGCACCTGATATCTGAGGGAAGGGATGGAGGTCAATCTTGTAGGACTGACCTCTTGACTTGCGGGAGCTGATGCTCTCTGCAGGGACATGGTGTCAAAATTGAGTTTAAGTCTTGGATAACCTACTGGTATCTGAGAGATGCTTGGTGTTTGGATCCAGGAGTCTCAAAATACCTTACATCCAAATAAGGTCACATCCTAAGGCACTGGGGTTAGGACTCTTTTTTTTTTCCTCTTTTTTTTTTCTTTGGTTTTTTTTTGTTTTATCTTTTGGGGGTTAGGACTTCAACATATCTTTTTTGGAGAGAAACAGTTCAACTTGTAACACCTACTTCTGTTGTTGTCTTTGAAGTGAGTTTTTTTTTTCAAAAATATCATAGGGCTGGATCATTTTTTTTTATTTACCAATCTCTGGCTTTTAAAAAGATGTTCATTTATTTATTTTAAGGGAGAGAAAGTACATGAGCAGGGGAAGGTCAGAGAGAGAGGGAGAGACAGACAATTCCTAACAGACAATTCCAAACAGGCTCCATGCTGCCAGTACAGAGCCTGACATGGGGCTCAAACTCAGGAACCATGAGATCATGACTTCAGCAGAAATCAAGAGTCAAATGCTTAACCAAGTGAGCCACCCATGTGCCCCCCATCTCTGTCTTTTAATTAGCATATTTAGACAGTTATATCTAAGGCAATTATTGCTATATGAAGATATGTCTTCATTTTATTATTTGTTTTCTGTGTATTTTCTCTGTTTCTTACTTTGTTGTTTCTCTTTGGACTTCTTGGAGGCTATTTGAACATAAAACAAATTGTTTATATAATTTTTTTAGTATATTGTTTTGTATAATTTTCTTAGTGGGTTTTCTAGGAATTATAAAATACATATGTAATTTATCATAGTTTGGTGTCAACCTTTACCACTCTGAGTTATATGTAGAAGAAAACTTAGTTCCACTTAGGTTCTTTTACTTCCTGGCTATTCTAAATATAACTGTCTGAACCATTTTTTGTACACAAGTTGAAACTTATGTCCAATAATGTTATAATTTTTGCTTCAACCCTCAAATATGATTAGAGAATCTCATGAAGGTAGTTTATTATACTTCCCCCTTATTTTTTTTAACCTACTCCAATGTTTTTTTTTTCTTTTCTTTTAAGTTTATTTGTCTTCCCTACACCCAATGTGGGGCTTGAACTCATCACTCCAAGATAGAGTCATGTGCTCTACCCACTGAACCAGCCAGGCACCCCCAATGTTCTTCTTTTCTTAATGTTCTGATTCTTCTGTTATCATTTCTTCCTGTTTAGAAAAATGTCTTTCAGCCCTTCTTTAAGGGTATGCTTTGCTAATTACAAATTTTCTTTGTTTTGTTTTACCTGAGAATATATTTCTCCTTCATTCCTGATATAGAATTCATAATTGGAAGTTCTTTTCTTTCAGCACTTGAAAAATGTTGTGACATAATTTTGGCCTCCATGGTTTCATATGACAATCCATTGTCATTCTAATTGGTGTTTGCCTGTAAATACTGCATTGTTTCTCTCTGGTGGTTTTCAAGATTTTTTCTTTGCCTTATTTTCAGAAGTTTAAATATGGCATGTCTTCGCATGTTTTTTTTTGTTTGTTTGTTTGTTTTTTACAGATTCACGCTATATGGAGTTGACTCTGCTTCTTGAATCTGTAGGTTCGTCTTACACCAAATTTGGAGAGTTTTCATCCATTATTTTCTCAGATTCTTCTTTAATCTTACTGTATCTCCTCCCCTCTGGGATCCTAATAATAGAAATGTCACCTTTATGGTTATTCTTTCTGATAATCTGTTCATTTTGTTTCATTCTATTTCCTCTCTATTATTCAGATTATGTAAGTTCTGTTAATTTGCCCTTAAGTTCACTGATTCTATCCTTGGTCATCTCCACTCTACTAGTAAGCCCATCTGCCCAGTTTCTGTTTTGGTTATGGTATTTTTCAGTTCTATAATCTCCATTTGGCTTTCTTTTAGAGTTTCTATTACTTTACTGAGATATTCTATTTTTCATTAGTTTCAGGAGAATTCATAGTTGATTGTTGAAGCATTTTTACAATGACTGCTTTTCAGCCCTTGTCAGATCACTCCAACATCTGATTCATCTTGGACCTAGGGTCTCTTAATTGTCTTTTCATTCATTTTGTGATTTTCTTGGTTCTTGGTATGATGAATGACATTTTATTATATCAAATCTACTTTATATTTAGGAGGGTATAAGACTTTGGATCCCATTTAGTCTTCTTTTAAAGCAGGCAGTTCTGTTGACACATAGCAGGAAAACCTGGTGGGTGCATATGTTTAGCCTGCTATTGGTTCCCACTAGGTCCCTGGCAAAGATGAAATGGCCGACTTACCACACATGGGTGAAGCGAAAGTTCAACTCTGCTCTTGGTCCTGCGGACATCTTCCCTGCGAAAACAGAACGTTGAATCACACTTCTTCATTGTCTCCAAGCAGAGATGTAAGCTCAGATGTCTACCCGGGACCTGGTGACACCAGGGAAAGGAAGGGTGGGAAGAGAACCACCAGCTAAAACTTCCTACCACCTCATTCTGCCTTCCTGCAGCTGGGCAGGAACTCACGACTGTGCTCTACTCACACCACCCAACTGGGAAATCCAACACTCCCTGGTTCTAGGATGGAA
This sequence comes from Suricata suricatta, assembly GCF_006229205.1. Classification (NCBI taxonomy): domain Eukaryota; kingdom Metazoa; phylum Chordata; class Mammalia; order Carnivora; family Herpestidae; genus Suricata; species Suricata suricatta. Next base: position 38,163,259 of record NC_043717.1, read on the forward strand.
TGGAATATCAGCTATGTGTTTAGTCCTGCTGACATCCTCTTAGCAGCAGAATTGGATCACTGTTACCTGCTTCTGCTGGGTAAGGGATGGAAGACCAGCTCTTTGCTCAGCTAATCAGCACCATCCAACAAGGGAGTCAGAATGTGTTCTCTACTTCTGCCAGGTTGGAACATAGGGTGAGGTGGAATGTCAACTTCCTGTATAGGAAAGGCATTTCTTAAAAGGTTTTCTGTGGTTTTACCACTCATTTCCAAGTACGCTGGGTAGAGAGGTTAGGCTTTTCTCAGTGTTTATTTCTCTTGAATTCTGGCTTAGAGGCTTCTGCAACGTCCTATCTAGAATATGTGGAAGGCAATAAGGAAACTCAGGGAACTGACCTCTGTGTTGTTTCTTAAACCATGAGGTATCTAGGCCACCTATCATATCCTTTCCACCTTTCAGTTTTCCTATACTTATTTGTTGTGTTATGTCCAGGGATTTTTCATTGTCAGTGTATTGGAATTGAATCTCAAATGTTTCTTGGTCCCCTACCAATTTATATGACCTGGAAAGGTCATGTTAATAGGTTGTCCCTCAGTCCAATTTCCTTGTTAATCAATTTTTGAGGGTATTCCTCAACAAAGAGTTTAAAAAATTTTTTAATTGAAGTATAATATGCCTGCAGAAAAGTGAATCATCCATGAATTTTCATGAACTGAACCCATTTATGTAATTAGCACCTAGGTTAAGAAATAGAAGGTGACAAGCATCCTCAAAGGCCTCCATTCTTACACTGGCTTCCAGTAACTGTCCTCACTAGGGTAACCAGTAAACTGTCTCCTAATAGTATAGACTGGTTTTCCTCTATTCTCTTCTGTGTCTGGATATTTTGGTTCTACGCTATGTTCATGAGATCCATCTGTTCTATTGTGAAGAGTTGTAATCCCTTCATTCTCATTGATGTACAGTATTAGATTTTGAAAAAAGGCCACAATTAACTCATCTATTCTACTTCTGATGAACACTGAGTGTTGTATTAGTCAGGATTGTCCAGAGAAACAGAACCAATAGGGTGTGGGTGTGCGCATGTGTGTGTAAAGAGATTTATTATAAGGAATTGGCTGACTTGCTTATGGGAGTTGGAAGATTCCCAAATCTGCAGAGTAAGTCAGCAAGCTAAACACCCAGGAAAGCCAACAGTGTTAGTTACAGTCAAAAGGCTGGCAGCCTTAAGACCCAGGAAAAGCCAATGTTTTAGCTTGAATCTGGAGGCAGAAAGAAAAGCCAATGTCCCAGTTTTAAGACTGTCAGGCAGGAAAAATTCTTTCTTACTTGGAAAGCCAGCTTTTTTGGTTCTATTTCAGCCTTCAACTGATTGGATGAGGCCCACCCCCATCAGGGAGAATAATTTGCTCTACTCAGTCTACTGATTCAATTGTCAATCTCATCCAAAAACAGACTCACAGAAACACCCAGAATAATGTCTAACCAGATATCTGGTGCTTCTTGGCCCAGTCAAGTTGACACATACAATTAACCATTACAAGTATTTTATAGTTTGGTCTATTATGAATATGCTGCTATGAACATTCTTGAATATGTCTTTGGATGAATATATGTGTACATCTTTGTTGAGCATGTATCTAGGAGGGAAACCACTGTGTCATAGTATAAACATATATTCAGCGTTAGTAGATAGAACCAAAGAGTCCTCCAAAGTGGATGTGTAAATCTACAGTCCCATCAGTAGTGTGTGAGAGTTCCCATTGCTCCACATACCATACCACTTGGCATTTTTTAATATTTTTCATTTTAGTCTTTCTGATGAGTATGTATAGACATTGCATGGTAGCATCCATTTGTATTTATTTCCCTGATAAAGAAGTTGAGCAAGTTTTGATGTCTAGTGACCCTTTTGTTATCTTTTTTTCATAAGTGTTCAAGGGGCACCTGGGTGGCTCAGTTGGCTGAGCTTCTGACTCCTGATTTTGGCTCAAGTCATGATCCCAGGGTCATGGGATCCAACCCTGCACTGGGCTCCCCACTGAGCCTGGAACCTCCTTAGGAGTCTCTATCTCCATCTGTCCCTCCCCCTACTTGTGCCCTCTCTCAATAAATAAATTAATCTTTTAAAAAAAGTGTTCAAGTCTTTTGCCCATTTTTCTGTTGTGTGGTCTGTCTCTTTCTTAGAAATGTATATGGGAATTCTTTATATAATCTGAAGAGGAGCCTCTTGTTGGATAAATCTATAGTAAATATCACCTCCTGGTCTGTGGTTTGCCTTTTATTATCTTAATGACAGCTTTTGATATAAAAAAATCCTTAATTCTTATGTAGTTCATTTTATCATTTTTTCCCTTTACAGTCAGCCCTTTTGGGGGCCTTGCTTAAGAAATTTTAGGGCTTCGCTTTTATTATTTCCTTCTCTTTCCCAGAACCATGGTTGCTCCAGAAGGAGGGAAATGGCAGAAGAGGAAGGAGTGGGAGGTGGGTCAGCTGGTACTCAAGCTTGTCTTTGCCTCATTCCTGAAGCCACAGGCACGTCGAGCACTGAGAGCTTCGGGCTCCATCGTCCGAACCCTCGTCAACTTTGCCCTCCCCATGGCGATTTCTCCTTCTCATGGAAGTGCTTTTGCTTCTTATGAATTCTATTAATCTCTTCTATCCCCATCTCATCAGGGACGTCTGTATATGTCTAAACCACCACTTCTGTACAGGGTTCCAGAGTTGTTTCCCATTGAATTCCTGGAATGCAGGCCACTCATGAAATGCCATATTGTTTAGGTGTTCTTGAGCAAACCTTTGAAGTTTAAAAAAAAAAAACCTTCATCTATTCCAGGTCATTGAGGACCTTGGGTGTCCTGCCTAAGTGCACAAGATACCATATTTGAGTGTCATCTCCAGGCCAGCCAAGGCACTCTCATAGACATATTGTTGTCATGCTGTTTTTCAAATTATCTTTTTATTGTTTAAACGGAAGCATAAGCAGCTTGCTCAAGTTAACACGTTGGCTATAGCAGTTCTAAAAATGACAATTGATGTATTGGTCTAATTAAGGAATAAGATGGAAAAGCATTATGATGGCGATATTTCAGTAATTATGATTAAGTAGTAGAAATTCTCAACTTGCCAGTGATCCTTAGCAACAAGCTAAAAGTTTAGAATAAGGTGGGGGTGAAAGCACATATTCATATAAAAGGGAAAGAGAAAGAGAGAAGAGAAGAAAAGGGTACAGAAGAATAATATGAAACCTAAACTGTGTTCTAAAAGATCATTTAGAAATATTCGAGAATTGGAGTTTTATTTTCCCTGGACAAAAAAAAAAAAAAAGTGAGACAAAGTAGTGTAGTGTGTAGAGCACCCTGCAAAGGTTTGTTTACCCCACAGGACAACAGCAATAATATCATGTCTTGCCTCAAGATGTCTGCATCCCAAGCCTTGAGCCTAAACTCACTTAAGCTCAGCTGAGCTTGAACTTCATGGAGACCTGAACCCAGAGCATAGTCACCAATGAAGGAGGAGCAGCCGGTAAACGCAGCTCTGTGGCAGCAAGGAGCTAAAGACTTCTGTAGCTGGGAAATGGAGAGAAAGGTGACGGGGGCCTGAGATGTCCCCAGATCTGCTATGAGTAGTGGGAGGGGTTTCATGGGTCCCCACGCACCATGGGTGAGGGATGCAGTAAACCAGCTGTCACTGCTTGGCCACGCAGTCATGGTGGCAATGTGGGTGCCAGCAGATACCTGTAGGCTGTTTGAAAACTGTCACCTATTTGGCACTTTTCTGAAGTCTTGATCTAGTTTGAAGGGACTGAGCATCTAAATTAAATCTAAGCTGGCAGACACTATCATGCCTCTAGTTTATTAATTCTATGGTGATTTAAAGCAAATTTACCAAAAGTCTTAATTAGGTTCTTGAAATTCCAAGAGCACTAGGCAAAAATTCAGTCTTGGCAAAAACACGTTAGTCCCACCCACATCCCCTTCTGCACGCCCAGCTGCCAAATTGCTTAAATCTCTAAATAATTGGTGTCTAGATTAAATAAATTAAGCTCATTCATTTGTGCTTAAGTTTCAAGACTTAACGGCACATCCTTGCTCCCAAAGTTTATCAGCAAAACTGTAGTAGTTCGTTTCATGTTACACACACACACACGGTTAGTAAAATGGATTTTTTTAAATGATATGTGAATGTCAGAAAGAACGCAATCAGTGAATACTAAAAAGTCTATCATAAAATTGAAGTTACTTTCACCACCCAGGGATGAATAAAAGGGAAAGGGAATCATTTAGCCTACTCCATGTAGATATGTGTGTAATCAATAAGATCACACATCGCACATGCTGTGGTAATAAGAGGTATCACTTATAAAGAATGCTGATATTAGGGGCACCTTGGTGGCTCACTTGGTTAAGCATCTGACTCTTGATTTAGTACTAGGTCATGATCGCATGATTTATGAGATTGAAACCCACATCAAAAGGCTCTGCCCTGACAGCCTGGCCCCTCCTTGGGATTCTCTCTCTCCCTCTCTCTCTCTCTGCTCCTCCCCTGTTCATATTCTCTGTCTCTCTCTCTCATTCAAAATAAACAAATATACTTAAAAAAGAAAAAAAAGAAGAGAAAAATGTATGCCATTCACCTCAGGAAGAATAGGTGAATGTTACAGTTATTCTTTTTTTTTTAATGTTTATTTGTTTGTATTTTTTGTTTATTTGTTTTGAGAGAGTGTGAACAGGGGAGGGGCGGGGCTGGGGGGAGAAAATCCCAACCAGCTTGACGCAGGGCTCTATCTTAAGAACCATGAGATTATGACATGAATGGAAGTCAAGAGCTGGACTCTTAACCGACTGAACCACCAGGCATCCCAAGAGACTTTCTCTTTCTCATTCTTCCTCCTGATCTTGAAAGGCAAAAATAATGTGGATCTGGAAAATACTACATTAAATTGAGATTTAGCTATGGAGAAACTAGGGAAAACATGTTTGCACAGCAAAACAGCTGCATGTTGCATCTATAGTGGAATTGTCAGCTGTTTTGTGAGAACTCCTTTTTGAGTTCCCTCATAAAATACTTACCCACTGGTAAAATCTTATTAAAGGAAAATATTGTGGAAAATTCCATAGTTTTGTGTCATTATCAGAGACACGCTTTTTTGAGCGGTTTCTTTAGAGATGAGTGTGTTACACCTATTCAACCGGTGAAATTGGATTCAACATGCTATAGTAATCTTTCCTGCTGGTGCTTATTCTCATTCTTGGCGGCAAATGGGATAGAGATCCAGACACTTTAGATGAACAAGGAGAAGAGAAGATTCTCGATGTGCAATAAGCACTGCATGCACTAAGTATGAGGATTTTTCTACCATCTGCTTTGAGGCTGGGTATGAAATCTCCAAAATTTTACCTTCAGAAGGGTTTGGTGCCATAAGAAATCCCAAATTCTATAGGGAAGAGGATTACCTAGCTGGAGGTCAGTTAGGGAGAGGGTGGTCATGGCCAAAATTTCCCCTGGGTTTTTTTTTTGACCTTCTCATTGGAATCGTAAGCATCAACATATTAACAGACACTGGATATTTCCACCCTTCCTTTTTTCTAAGTTTATTTATTTATTTTGAGAGAGGAGGATTGGGTGGGGAGGGGCCGACAGAAATGGGGAGAGAGAGAGAGAGAGACAGAGAGAGAGAGAGAGAGAGAGAGAGAGAGAGAGAGAGAGAGAGAGAGA